>NW_027206401.1:54624830-55225330 GCF_024711535.1 Dipodomys merriami
TGTCCTAAAAAAAGCAAATTACAAGGGATAGATTACATTCTGTCAATATCTAGAAATGTCAATATGAAATCCTGAGATGCTATCAGAAAATATGAAAAGGACATTAGATAAAGAACTATTGGTTTATACTACCATTGAGTAAATGTACACACACACACACACACACACACACACACACACACACACACATACACACACATATAATTACATGCAAATACTTTTATATAATCAGTAAATTAACACTCTTCTCTCCTGGTATTTCTGAATAGTTCTTTTACCAACCTTGTTTTTATAGTATGTTAAAGGATTTTTTTGTGGTACTGGGGATTGACTTCAAGTCAATGTGCTACCAGAGTGTGTCCCTTGCTTTGACTTCGCTATGCCTTGCTATCTTCTACCACTTGAACAACTAGTATTACAGATGTAAACCACCATGCTCAACTTGTGTGAGTGAGGGTCTCGTTGATTTTTGTACAGGCTGGCCTGGTGCTGTGGTCCTTGTATCTGGGATTATATTCATGTGACACCATGCCCATCCAAAACATTCGTTTTTATTTACATATATTTATTCACATACATATTTCCAATATAGACTTGGGATAATTTTTATATTATTTTTATTATGAAACAAATAAACAGATAATAGATGATACACATATATACATAGCTACATATATACATAACTATATATATATATACATAGCTAGATGATAGTTGATAGATATGGAGAAGGTAAATGATAGATAATAGATAGATAGATAGATAGATACATAGACAGATAGATAGATTGATTGACAGACAGATAGACAGATAGACAGACAGATGTTATATCATACAAACTTACAGCAGTAGAGGGAAGGAGGCAGGAACAGAAGCAAAAGCATCACGACCGCCCTTGGGGTGGGGCGGGCGGTGAATCTGCTTTGCAAGCATCCCCTTCAATTTATCTGGGTAAACATGTCGTAAACATCCCATGAGAGGACTGAAACAAACCAATGAAATACCCAGTTTTAAATCTTTACCTAATGCCGAGGTACATGTGGCTGAAAACACCAGATCTTTTCCACACTAGTTCCAAGGGGCTTCGGTCCTTCTCAGGCTTCTGCATCCATGTTTGTAAATGAATTTAATTTATTCAGCTTAGCTGGAATTCAAGCTTGAGTAATTTTTAACAAAACGTAGCATATGCTGTAGGAACTTTTCAGAAACCCCCACGCCCCCGTGGAAGTTCCAGGGGCCAGGTGGGGCGCACAGGTTGCCATGGGAACGCTGAGAGGAGGCTTCATCCCCACTTAGCATCTCACCCAGGGCAATTTCCCTTTCAAAGCAGCTGCTCAGTAATAGAGGCACCCGCGGTGCCTATCATGTGGATTTGAGGAATCAGAAAAAAAAAGTGATTTTTTTCACCTTTTCTGGCCAAATTCCTCCTTTATTACCTGAAAAAGAAATAAAGTGTTCCTTATGAATGATTTATTTGGAACTCGTTGCTGCAGTCTAAGTGGAGTAACGGTGGGAGGTGAAGTGGTCCGGGCTGGCAAAGGGTGGAGGCCCAGGGAAAAGTGGTGTTTTCCCTGCAGTCCACCTGGAGCAGAGGACGCCACAACCGAATCTAAAATCAGCCCTTGCCTTCCAGATCACCTGAATAAGTCACCCTGTGAAACCAGACAACCTCGTCCAGCCACTTGAATGAGATCAAGGTATTTTGTTTTATTTTTTTTAATAATCCTTAAGTCGTTGGACAAAGAGATTTTAATGCAACATGTCAGTTCATGAGTACAGTGTGTCTTCATCAGTGTCACCTCAACTTTCCCTCGTGTTTCCTGGTGCCATGTTCACACGTGTGCTCTGACTATTGTGACCACGCTCTCCTCCTCTCCTCCTCCCAGCCTCCCTCACACAGCTTTCTCCGGGCATCTTGTTGGGCTGTGAGTTAGCTTTTCTAAGGAATTACACCTTCTGCCCTTCTGTATTCTCCTCTGCAAATGCCATCCTTGGGTTAATACATTTGTGCACACTTGAACACACCTTGTATGCACTTACTCGTGTATCTGTAAATTAGTTCTAGCTTCCATGTATGAGAAGAGGTGCACGTGCTTTGTCTCTCTGAGCCTGGCTTACTTTACCCAACATGAGCTTTTCCATGTCCAGTCATTACTTTGTAAATGATATAGTATTATTCGTCTTAATGTGTAACATTTTTAACATGTGGATAAAATTTGTGCTTGGGTTTACCCTTGTTCTGATCATCTCTGTAACATGCAGCCACACCAGGTTCTTTGACCCAAATGAGGATGCAAAATTTTATAGTTAAGATGGTTTATATTGTCCTTCCTTCCTTCCTTCCTTCCTTCCTTCCTTCCTTCCTTCCTTCCTTCCTTCCTTCCTTCCTTCCTTTCCTTTCCTTTGTTCCCTCTTTCCTTTCTTGTCTCCTTTCTTCCTTCCTTCTTCCCTCCTTCCCTCCCTCCCTCTCTCCTTCTCCTTCCCTCCTCTCTCTCGCTCTTTCCTGCATCAGGCAAACAGCACTATACCCCTGCCGAACATGTAGTCTAGGTTGGGAGGATAGAAGTCAGGATGGTTGGAGGGCCTCCCGCCTGACTCCCAGTGGCCTTCCTTGGGTGGAGCCTCTGGTGCTGAGGCCTGAGGATTCTACTCAGTGCGCAGCAGTCGGTCTGAGAGTGCTTCTGTATCACCATCGGCATATCGCAGTTGATTTGCCGCTCTGAAAGCACACCAACCAGGAGCCTGTGTTTGTAGTTCAACGCTTTACAAAACACTACATTGTGTTACTCGGTCCTCATGGAAGAGGAGAAATATAAACTTAGAACTGTTTTCTCTTTTTTGGTGGATTTTTCTATTACAATGTATTAATTATACAGAGGGTCTTATTGTCATATTCCCATACAAATATCTGATGCACTTTGATAAACTCTATGTCGTCTATTACCTGTTCTTAACTTCCATAATTTTTTAAGCAATTTTAATAGGTCTTTGCCCTACCTTCCAATAGTGCAAACCATCATCACCTTAAAATTCTTCTCTCTCTCTGCCTATCTCCCTCCCTCTTTCCCTCTCTCTCTCTCAATCTACCTTCTGCATATGCAAAGAATCATCTATTTGTCTGTGTCTATCTTATATGGCTTACCATGATTATTTCCAGTTCATGCACTTCGTTGACAAAAGAACGACATAATTTCATTGTTTGAATTTTCCAATTATACTTGTTAAGGGAATATATGTATTATATAAAATATGTGTATACACATGCATATACATATATACATATACACACACACACACATACATCTTTCCCAAGCATGGCCTGAAGCTTCCACACCACAAGAAGAAATGACAGAGCCATGACTTGACCCACAAAGTGCTCACCAGAACTGAGACCAGTACCCAAGTACGTATGGAACATAAGAAGCAAAAGGAAAATAAGCAACGAAATAAGGAATGAGAACACTTCAGCAAACACGGTTGAAATGGTCATTAAATGTTTGGGGCGCCTGCCATGCCACAATTGTTAGTGAAAATTGAGTGAAACAGAATTCCACAGCACCGCGAGCCTTCATGGCACCCGGGTCAGGATTCTGATCAAATATGAGCAAGGGCTGTGCGGGAAGCATCTCTCCCATGACACTCTAGTAGTGTCAGGACAGCCTCCAGCCAATGTGCATTGGCTTTCAACGTCTAAAACAGAGCCCCCTCGGTTATCCATTGTCTCTGGCACTGTGCTTAGGTGAAATGAGATCAGCGCAACAGAAAGCTAATGCTGGACCACGGATTTTTGTCATGATTCATGGAGCCAGCCTTGGTGCTCATCAGAAGAGGGGTGGGAGGCTTTGTGCACATGTACAATAGAATACTATGCAGCCAGAAAGAAGGATGGAACCCAAGCTCGGCAGCAAAGGGATGGAAGAACTGTTAAGTAGGAAAAGGCAGACACAGAAGGATGAGTGGCACACACTCTTTGTGCCTGAGGGAGTCGGATCATAGGACAGTGATGACCCAGGCAGCAAATGGGGGTAAGAGAGGAGGCTGCATAAGGCCTAGAGACCTTGTCCAGAGCATGCTGTGTGCTTACCTTGTGATATCAGGCCTGAGCTGGGACTCAGGGCCTGGGCTCTGTCTCTGAGCATTTTTTGTGCAATGCCAGCACTCTACCACTTGAGCCACAGCTCTGTTTCTAAATTCTTGCTGGTTAATCGGAGACAAGAGTCTTATGGACTTTGCTGCCAGGGTTAGCTTTGAACAGTCATCCTCAGATCTCAACTTACAGAGTAGCTAACATTACAGGCATGAGCCAGCAGCACCAGGCTCCAAGCCACATTTAATATCTATAATTAATACACGTTGATGAAAAACAAAATAAATACTAAAACAGAGCAAAAAAAAAATTTAAGAGTAAAGAATTCCATTTCAGTCAGAGGTGCTTTATCGGTCTGATCCATGAAGTGGTCATTTGATATGTTCAGAAGGCAGTTACTTAGCAATCTATGTGTCAGGGACCGTGTGTGTGGTGCTTTGAAAAATGATAAATATATCTTGCACACAATCAATGTTAACCTTCTCAATAATTTGATATTTTTGAATCCTTCACAAATAAATAAGATATTTTTCAAGAGTTGGATTGAGGGTTATTAGAAGAAAGCAACACACTCAACAAGGTTTAACACAGAAGAGTGGGCCTTCTTTGGCTGACCCTCCTTCCACGCATCCTGGCACGTGGTATTTTGGCTGCTGCACAGGTGGGAATAGTGATCAGAGCATTGCTCCTGAGCCTGTGATTCCTCAGGAGGTGCTCCAGGCAAGGGGTTCATCCTCTGCTATAGGTTTGCTCACTAATTGAGTTGCATGAATTTTAGAAAGCATAACTTTGATTTTTCATATTACTGCATGCATTTGTCAAGAAAAATTCCAGGACTTACCAAAGCACCATTAATATTTAATATTATTAGAGCACCTTCAAATGTCATGTTTGTGATCAAATGTTTTGACAACCATTTGGAAAGTTAACAAAGCATATGCTTTATAAAGCTTGTGCATACATCATTGTAACTCCTTAAGCCTAGCGACGTTTTACCAATTTAATAAGTAAATGCCCATTCTTTTTCAAATCCAAACGAAATTATTTAGTAAAGAATATATCTGAGATTGCTCATTTGGCATAGTCTTCACATTGAGAAGAGAACTAACTGGTTAAATTGTGTGTATTCTTGGCTGGTATTTAAATATCCAATATTAATGATATGTGTAGTTGTTATTCACAGGAAAGTAAGAATTTATACTCCACCATGATTTTCAAATATTTTGCTATTAAACTATGATTTCTATTTCAAAATATTTTATGGACAATTAAAGCTCAATCCTCAGATCTCAGCCTCCCAAGTAACAATGCCACCAGCGGCAGCCACCAGCACCTGGATCTCAATAGTTTTCACACCTGTGCTGCAGTCTCATTTAAATTTGTTATAAATTATTTGGAGTGATTAACATCATTTCTCAGGAGAAGTATGTCAAAAAGTGTGATCCACTCACAAGTATAAAAGATACCAATAAGAAAGCTGGTAGTTTTTGTGAAATAAATCCACATACACATGCATGCACACATATTCAAAATGCTTTGTAAAATTGGTAACTTTTATTTTGTACTTCCTGCCTTCTGTAAACCATCATCTTCAGTTCTACCAACTTTCCTCTACGTTAAATCAAATCTATTTCATGGTGAAGCAGTTCTATAGCCATTTTTCACTAGTTTTGGTTTATTTTCTCCTGTCCTTACCTTAATTAATTTGAATCAATATTTGAATTAAAGGGTAGTTTCTTTCTCTCCAAGCAAAATATAGGCTTATGAGGTGGGGCTGAGGAAAGCGGGGAGACAGAGAAAGAGAGAGAGAGAGAGAGAGAGAGAGAGAGAGAGAGAGAGAGAGAGAGAGAGAGAGAGAGAGAGAGAGAGAGAGCGCATCTACAGTATATTTCAGGTCGTCAGCAGTGAAGTTCCATTAAAACTGAATTTAAAATGTAGAACATAGTTGGACAAATCAATCATGTTATGTTCGGAGACATAGCACTCTTCTTTGCGTAGGAGGAAAAGATAAAATTCTATTTCACAAAGCAAAAGTTATCTTTAAATAACTTTTACAAATAGGTCAGGGAGATAAGCATGTATATTCATGCTTAGGATTCAAGGAAATTGCTAGAGGGCCGCAAGGAGAAGGCAAAGAGTCAGAAGGAGCAGCAAGAGCCAGCAGAGCCACCAGTGCAGAAAGTGTTATTCCAATGGAACCTGCAGATCTTGCTTCTTATAACTGTATATAGATGATTTATGTGCGCTGTGGATGTTTCTTACATAAACTTTCTATGTCTTGAAAATGAATTCTTACCTATAGTCTAGTAGTCTTCAAGTCATTATGGATGCATAGGTACGTGTGTGTGTGTGTGTGTGTGTGTGTGTGTGTGTGTGTGTGTGTGTGTATGCAAAAAGCTGTGCATGTCAGAGGCTCAATTATTCCTGTCAGTCCTCCTCTTATTCCCACTGTTAATTTGTCACCTACTGCTTCCTGTCCTGTGTTAGGGGATACTAGCACAACATTAATTAGTAAGTTGATATCTGGGCTGTGGATTCTGAGATTGTTATTTGCAGTGTTTGGTTATATGTAAAGAACCATCTTTGGTTGTAAGTCGAACTTCCAGCCTGCAAACATTAATGGGTAGGTAGATCTGAGTGTTTCCAGTATTGTCGAGGTCTGAACTCAGCACGAAGACCCTCAGCTATGTCCCTTCAGTTTTCAGGTCTCCCGTGCGATCCTCAGACTCTGGGCTTGTGTGCTGACTCTCTGGGCCATTCTGTCTGGTGACCCAGTTCCCAGCCACGTGACTTTGCGAGGGCTGCGTCCTGAGCAGTGTGACCAGCCCTCTGTGTCGCTTCTCCATTTCAAAGAAAGAGGAATTTCCATGGAGAAGCTGTGGATTCCCACCCTCTTCCCCCTGCCTGCCGTCACCCACCCTCCCTGCAGGACACTTCGCAGTCCTGTCCTCCCCAGGAACGGCCTCACTTCTTCCTGGCTCGGTGGACACCTGTCCCGTCCTCCCCGGAGAGCCCCTGTCTGCTCACGTGGAGTCTGTGTGAAAATTCTCTTTTTTTTTTTTTTTTTTTTTTTTTTATTGTTGTTGTTTTTTTTTTTTTGTATTTTATTTTATTTGAGAACATACTGTACAAAGGGGCTACAATTACATGGGCAGGATAATGCATACATTTCTTACCAAGCATTGCAGCCTCCTCCTTTGTTTACCCTTCACTTCCCTTCCCCGCCTCCCCCCTCCCCCCACCCAATTTTACCCCCCTCCCCCCACCCAATTATACCCCCCTCCCCCCCCCCACACCGGCATTGTAAAGCTGGTTTTGACATGACATTTTGTACTTCTCATTGTTGCAACAGGTCCACCTGAATCCTTAAACGACTTGTTTGTCCCCATCTACTCCACAAATTCTATGCGCTTTGATACTGCACAGTGAGGCTTGGCTCGCATCGTTTCAGGGGCTGGGCCAGTGTACCTCAGTGTTGCCTAGCACAATCTTACAGGGCTCAAATCTTGTCTTACTATCCATTGCTGCAGTGTGTGTGTATGCGTGTGTGTATGCGTGTGTGTGTGAGAGAGCGAGTGAGCACACTTTCAAGTGATTGACAGATGATTTAAATTACAAAAAGCACACATTGTAATTGTTTTGTGGACTGTAGACAATATCCTTTACAGCCAAAATATAGACTATTCATTAGTCTTGAATTTTCCTCATGTTAGATTTTCTTTCATATAACACTAACACTTCTCTATTTATCACTATAGATGAGTTATAGTTTGGCTTAAAACTTCATAGGATGGTGTTGAACATGAATTACTTTATATATTGATTTATTGTACTGGTATGTGTATGTGCTACATTTTTTGTATGTTTTACATACTTGTGTATACACACATGTATGAGTACATTCCTGATGTTTATAGATCAATAGCTAATTTAAAATAAGGTTAATATTTCTATTTTATTAATGTACTGAATTTTGTTAATCTACTTCTATGGAAAAATATTTAGACTATTACTCATACAATCATTAATAATATTTTTATTGAAGACTTTTGTTTATATATACAATATGTCAAGAACATATGTGTATATTTATCTTTGACTATAAGTGAGATATCTTTGAATATAAATGAGATATGTAAATGAGATACCTCTTCTAATATAAGTATATATGTACTATATAGTATATATATATTTATAATGTGTATATAATAAGTATATATATATGTATAAGCATATACATAAGTATATACATGTATATATAAGTATATGTATAGTATAGTATATGTATATGTATAGTAAGTATATACATGGTGTGTGTGTATATATATATATATATACATACATATATATATATATATATCCCAGGATTGATTGCTATATATCATCATTGCTTTTTTACATATTCAATAACTAGTTTATTCTTTATGTTCAGTCTTTTTAAGTATAGTAAAATATGTTAATATTAAATAAATTGCACATTACAATATACAAATATTGACATCATAATATTAATATCATATGACATTAATATATATCACGATTCTTGCCTGCAAGCAAGGATCTTCTGCTTTTCCCCCTGTGCGTTCATTGTGATCAGAGAAGTCCGTAGCCCCCAGCAGTGGTGCGTATTTGATGTTGAGTAGGTAGAATGCCATGCTTCCTTCTAGAATTTCTGGGATACAGAAGGCGGAGTGTTTGGCCGCAGGCAGGTGCTAACACTGGAGCGGGCTGCTTCTTTGGCAGGCCTCGGATCCGCGCGGTGCTCTTCCCCTGTCCGGGCCTGCGGGCCGGGACCCCAGGGCACACGCGGGGGCACCGCAGCTCTGGTGCGGAGCGAGGACATCTGCTTGTGTTGATGACCAGAACCCAAACGTTCCAGAAAGAGTGCGACTGGACTGGAAGTCTTCCTGCCGAGCCCGTCCACTCCTCCCCGCAGTACTTCATAGCCTGCAACAACCCTCGCTGCACCCCAGGCCGCGCTGCTCCCCATCCCCGAGTTCGGGGTCCCCTCTCCTAGGAGAGCTGGATGTCCACTCAAGGCGCGAGCGGGGTTGGGGAGCCGGGCAGCTCCACGTCTGTCTGCGCCCAGGCGGGACCCTGGGCCCGGCCGCCGTCCACCGCACAGGCTGCAGAGGAAATAGAGCAAGAAAAGAAGGGAGAGGTCAGTGTGGCTCTGTGCAAAGACTCAGCTGTGTTCAGACGCACCTGGCTGGCCCCTGCAGCCCATGCTGCAGAGACGTGTGCAAGACGTGAGTGTGTCTTCCAGGTGTGAGTGCATCCATCCATCATCTAAGCCATGTATTGATCATGAGCGCAAATCAGGCGAGACCGGACACATTCCAAACACACCAAATGCACACTAGGCTGTTCGAATTAGTTAAAAGATAGGATCTTCTACCAAAAGTACCACAATTAAGCTGATAAGTAATAGCAAAACGAATAACCCGTGTGTGTTCAGTAGGTAAAATCTAGATAAAGGTCTATTAGTCTATTCAATTAGCTGATAAATTTGTTAAACGCAAGTTATAATACCTCAAAACATTGTTTTCCCAGAGGAACCTCCTTCCTGTTCTCTGGAGCAGTCCTTCTTTGTTTTGTTTGACTTTGATTTCATTTTTAGTTTTACTTTTTGTGTAGCTTGTCCTCTGGAGAACGAGCTAGCTCTGGCAGAATAAATGAATACAATTTTCTCTTCCGGAGCAGATAGTTTCCCAAAGAATTAAAAGCACATTGGGCAAGCGTACATTTTAAAAATACATATTAATATCAAACTTTCTGCTCTGTCTCCTTCTGTATTCAAACCATTTTTGGCAGAGGAAATTAGACAGGGAGAATGGACAATTAGGTGGCCTATTAAATCAGTTCCTATTCACATTAAAACTTTCCAAAAGAAAGTCGACTTGACTCTTTCTTCATAGTATGTGTGAGGAAGTTAGAGTTTTTAGTTTCCTTCCATATTTAAAATCCATCTCTGTCTTAGTCATCTAATCGTTTTCTTTTCTTTAGAAATGATTCGTAATTATGAGGAATTGCTCAGACGTGTTGGATTGTTCTGGGGCTGTGGGAAATTGCAGTCATTGTTTGAGCAGTCCAACATTTTCAAAGAAAGGGTGAAGTGGTGTTAGCAGATCTTGGCAAATGTGTTGTTCAGGAAAGTTCCTGAACTGCTTTGTGAAGAGCCCAAATCCCTTGTTCTCTCTGGTGAAAGCCACAAAGGAGAGCACTTGATGGTGCCCAGGGAGCTACACCCCAAGGAACGGAGGTTGCCGCTGCCCGCACAGCCCTTGCCAACCTCATTATTCTTGTCTTCTATAATTTAACAAGTTCTCATATTATTCTTAATGGAAAAGTCACGCAATATTGAACGGTAACTGCTGTTAATTTCCTGCTGTATTTCATATTTGCATTTTTAAGCTTCTGGTGCAGAGTAATTAGCAGGCTCTAATTATCATACTGATGGTCTTTTTTTGGTTATGAGAACTCAGTCAATTCGGCCCTCCTTGATCTTACAATAGTGTGTTTGATCCTTCTCAATAATAGCACTCTGGCATATACAAGACCAATTTTTACTGAAAAAAAAAAACAAGTGTGATTCTGCAGTATCAAGTACGGTTCAATTTAGAACAGGGTAATGTAACTTTTTTAATGCCTATAGAAGAACACCAAGTCTTATATCTATGGCAGTACAAAGCTGTTGTTATTGTTCCTTGTGCGGTTGTTTTTAAAGCAAATTACCATTAGAATACACTATTATCAGACAAGAAGGTGTTCTCAGATTGAATCTTTTATTCCTTCATATTTTTAGCGGTTCATGTGGACATTTGTGCTGTTAATAGAATAAAAATTATCTTGCAAGGATTGCTAGTACAATAGTCCTATACCCAAAGTGGCATTTTTCTTTATTTCAAATACTTTATAACTACAAAAATCTTCAACTAAAGCATTACAGAAGAGTGTGAAGGCACAATACATACATGACTCTGTATTTATATAAATATTATATAATTATCAGCAAAATTGAACTCACATTTAGGCTCACATAAATTCTAAATGGAGCTAGCTGCCTTATCTGTGCCATCTTAAATATTCATTTAATGAACAGCAGCTTTTCTTGACTTTGCCACTCTTTATGATTTATTATGCACACACTGTCATTCCATAAGCCTTATCGTTGACATGGAATATAACTGTGCTTGCTATAACTTCTATTGGACACCAATAATAAATGTATTCTGTACCATGGAAAAATTTTATTTTTAATCACCAAGATGATAAGAATGAGCAGGGTGCTAGTGGCTCACCCATGTAACCCTAGCTACTCAGGGGGCTGAGATCTGAGGGTCACAGTTCAAAGTCAGCCCAGGCAGGAAAAGCTGAAAGACTCTTATCTCTAATTAACTTCCTGAAAACCAGAAATGGAGCAATGGCTCAAAGTGGTACTGTTAGCCTTGAGCAAAAAGAGCTCAGGGACATTGCCCAGGCCCCGAGTTAAAGCCCCAAAACTGAGAAAAAGAAAAAAAAATCAGATAATAAGAATGCAGAAGTTCACACAACACAAAGGTTTTCTTTCTATTTTTGTTGAGTTTCAGAATCCACAATGTGCTGAAATTGAGTCCCATGAAGCAAAACAGCTTATGAGATGGAAATGATAATTCATTATTGTTTTAGGTTAGCAAGGATGGGTGTGGTTCTAAGAACAGAAATTCAAATCATAATCAAGAAGCACTTGAAAATTCTAACATATAACAACTGACAGAAATATATTTATCATTAAACATAAATGTTATTAATATTATCATTAAAATATTTATTCATTTATTTATTGCTAAGTAGAGAATACAATAAAATCTGACTTAATAATACTTCTTTAAAATGGCCCTGGGCCTTAAACTCAGGGCCTTGAACACTCACTTGATGCTCTGGGCTATCTTGCTTAGTGATCTAGCTCTTACACCCTACCTCCCTTTTGGTTTTCTGTTGGTTAATGGAGATGAACTAGAGGACTTCTTTCCTTTCTATCTTTTTTTTTTAACCTGGGCTGGCACTGAATTCCCATTCTCCTGATTTCAACCCTGCTATGTAGCTCTGCTTACAGGCATAAGCTACTGACATCCACTTTCGTGTTTTATTTTTACATTCACCTTTCTACAATGAGGTTACTGTTGCTATTGCTAGAACCTTTATTCTTGGTTTACATGGATGGGCACAGTATACAATAAAAATTCTAATATTGGGGCTGGGAAGGTGGCTCAGAGGTAGAGCGCTTGCCTTGCATACATGAGGCCCTGGGTTTGATTCCTCAGCACCACATAAGCAAAAAGAAAAAAAGCCATAAGTGGCGCTGTGGCTCAAGTGGTAGAGCACTAGCCTTGAGCTGAAGAGCTGAGGGACAGCGCCCAGGCCCAGAGTTCAGGCCCCACGACCGGACCCCCTCACCCCCCTAAAAAAATTCTAACATTGTGCTTAGTTTTGACAATTACGTGATTCACCATATACATTTATTGGTATCGAATTATCTATTCAGAGTAAAACAACACATTTCAGAGGATCTATAGATCCTTTGAAAAATGATTCCAAGACGGATGCCACTAGGGAATCACGTTTAACTTTAGTGAACGACATTTTTCAAAGCTGTAACTCTGTTAGATATGAAAACATCCACCCCTCACAGAGCTCAACCATCCGAGCTGCGGCCTGGTGTCCATGGAGACCCCGCCCAGCCGCGCGCTTCTCCAGGGCTCTGCTGCACAGGGCAGGGGTAGATGCAGACAAGCTGCCTTTGGAAACCACCTGGGCCGGGACTCCACCAGAAACGTGTGCAGCTCAGCGCAGCGGCTGGAGACAGCCACACGCGTGCATCCTGGGCACACACGTCCTGGACACACTGGTCACGTCGGGGGTGGGGGTGGGGGCTGGAGACTGACTGGGCACACACGTCCTGGGTGCGTTGGTCACATCGAGGGGCTGGAGACAGCCGCACACCATGTCCTGGGTGTGCTGGGGTGGGGCGGGGGGAATTCAGGCATCTGAGGAGCCAAAGACAAAAGGGAGATGCTGGGAGCGGGAGAGGGGTGTGTGTGTCAAGGGACAGCGAGGGCTCTTGATGGCCAGGTCCTGGGGTCGGCCTTCATGCCTTAATGTCAATTAATTAATAAATAAGGGGGGGGAGGGGAAGGGAGCGAGACTGTGACCTATGAACTCTGTTCATTTAGGAACCGCTGCCCAAACGGCCGGACAGAATCCCAGGCCCACACGTGCCCTGCATTTCTGTCCAACAATGCTTTGGTTAAATCACGGGAACGACACAAAGGCACTGTCTAACCCACGACCACGCACTCAAGCTCCGATTCATACTGGCCCTTCTATTTGACCATTTTATTTCCACCCTCATATTCTGCTGCTTCTGGGCTTGAGCTCAGGCCACCAAGCTTTTGCTTTTATTTTATGTTTTACACTCAGGGCTGGTGCTCTATCATCCGAGTCACAGCTCCACTTCCAGCTTTTTGCTTGTTAGAGATGAGTATCACAGACATTCTTGTCAGTTCTGACTGAACCATGGTCCTCAGATCTCGGCCTCTAGCATGGCTAGGATTACAAGTGTGAGACAATAAAGTCCAGCTCATCCTCTTTTAGAAATAGTTATTGAAGCTTGGCCCAGGTAAGGCATACCGGTTCTTCCTAACTATTCAGTAGGCTGAGGCCTGAGGATCACGGTTCAAAGACAGCCCAAGCAGTAAAGTCTGTGAGACCCTTACCTCCAATTAACCAGCAACAAACCATAGATAGAGCCATGTATGGCTAGAATGCTAGTTTTGAGTACAAAAGCTCAGATACAGTGTTTGTGATGGTTTGGGTAAATGCCAGGAATGAGATTGCTGGGTCATAGGGGAGCTCCATGTGTAATATTTTGAGGAACTTCCATACTGCTTTCCAGAGTGGTTGAACAAGTTTGCATTCCCACCAACAGTGTACTAGGGTTGCCTTTTGTCCACATCCCCACCAGCATCTGTTATTGTTTGTGTTCTTGATAATGTCCATTCTAACTGGGGTGAAATGGAATCTCAGTGTTGTTTTGATTTGCATTTCTGCTAGGTCCAGATATGTTGAACATTTCTTTGTGTGACTTTGGAATTCTATGCTTCTTTCAGAACAAATGACAACATTGCATTTGTTAGGAAATGGAAAGACTTGGGGAAAAATCATATTAAGTTAAATAAGCCAGACCCAAAGAAACATAGGGCTCATGGTTTCTCTCATTTGCAATAATTAGTATTGTCTAGTAGAAGAGGATCACAATAGTTCAATAGCTATGTACATATGACCACATAAAATGATGCTAATCGAAATGAGCTCCAAGATATGGAAAGAAGAGATTTTTTTGTTTGTTTTTGTTTTAATGTATTGTGTGAAGTCATTTCTTTTTTTTCCTTCCATTTTTGTTTTCTTTGGTTTTATCCCCTGTGGTTACTGTTTTTGATTTTGGTACCTTGTTTCTTTTTTTTTTCTTTTTTTTTGGGGGGGGGGTCCAGTCGTGGGGCCTGAACTCTGGGCCTGGGCGCTGTCCCTCAGCTCTTCAACTCAAGGCTAGCGCTCTACCACTTAAGCCACAGCACCACTTCTGGCTTTTTTCTTTCTTTCTTTCTTTTTTTGCTTATGTGGTGCTGAGGAATCGAACCCAAGGCCTCATGCATGCAAGGCAAGTGCTCTACCACTGAGCCACCTTCCCAGCCTGGTATCTTGTTTCTTGTATATACATTTATCTGATTTGGGGAAGGGAAGGGGAATCACAAAATGGTGAGACAAAGGTCAAAGGGTGAACCATGCAACAGTAATGTTGCATGTTGGAAATGAACTTTACAACTTGAATGGAGGAGAGTGAAGGGGGAAAGAAAAAGGAAGAGAAAGTTCGACAAGAAATGTACTCATTACCTTGCATACGTAACCCCTCTGACATCACCTTTACAATAAAACTTATCAAATTAATAAAATAAAATGAAAGAAAAAAGAATTTGCATAGTGTTGGCACGGATGCCCCAGGTCAGCTACACATGCTCAAGTGCTGCTCTTCCCGCTTCTTTAATTCCCCCTTTACTAAGTGAGTACTATATTCCGTGCACAAGCAGTGTCTAGATTTAGCACATTGGTTCCCTGATTCTTATTAAGCAGTCTGGCTTTGCTGCGGCTGCTCTTGTAGCTGTTTCTATCCATTGAGAACAGGAACACTTCTCTGCGCCTAGGGTCATGCACTCAACAAGTATGAGTTTTGCTGTAATTGGAATTTGCTATGACTATTGTTGTCATTATTCTTTTTTCCTAGAACTTAAACAGAACTTGATAAAAAAAAAAAAGTATACGTGGAATCATTCTGCAGCAAATTCAGCCCAAAAGGAATCATCAATTAGTCGGGATGCTGCGGGAATGCAGCATTTGTGTTGCGCATGCTGGAGAAGAGCTGAGCCCTCAGCAGGAAGGGAGTGTGTGGACAGGTGACAAGGCATAGGCTGCTAGTACGTTTTGTGTTAAAAGGCAATTCCTGACAAACAAATTACATTGAAACACACTGTAAATGAAAAAAAAAATGTTAAAACAGAGTAAGAAAAAAAAAACCAGGCAGACACACAATGACAATATTTTATTTAGCCATAACTGGAGATTTTCAAGAAGCACATTTCATACAACCAATTTCATTACTTCTGCATCTCACTCCTATTTTGTTTAGAGTTGTGTTTATTTAATGACATTTTAAATTGCACATCATTGAAGAAAAGTAAATTGTTCTGTGAAATAATACACAGATTTTATTGGTTTGAAGTAGAAATCAAAAGTATTACTATCTGATCAACAGTTAAAGAAATTTCTCACTCAGATAGGGGATACTAAAGCCAACTTATTTTCTTTAAAACTGCTTGGTATATTATATCAGCAACCTGTTTGGACTTGTGTATCACAATTTGTTCATCTTTGATGACACAACAGGAATTATGCCCCTTAAAATAAGTATTTTGTGTTTTTCTGATTTGGTTATATTAAAAGTATGTGGGTAGTGGTAAAACTATATATATATATATATATATATATATATATATATATATGTATATATATATATATTTGGTTGTGGGCTTGAACTCTGGGCCTGGCACTGTCCCTGAGCTCTTCAGCTCAAGGCTAGCTCTCTACCACTTGAGCCACAGCGCCACTTCTGGTTTTCTGGTGGTTAATTGGAGATAAGAGTTTCACAGACATTCCTATCCAGTCTGGTTTTGAACTACAGTCCTCAGATCTCAGCCTCCTGAGTAGCTAGGATTGCAGGCATGAGCCACCAGTGCCTGGTTGACTCAGGGTCTTAGAGCTACGATTTCAATTATATTGACAAATCAACACTAAATACGTAAGTACTTCTCTCATACTGCAAACATAGTTCTACTAGAATCTGTGAGAAGGATCCATCTCTTTTCAGAGATCCTCATATCTCAAGCCTCCTGAGTATCTAGAATTACCAGTTTGAGCCTCTAGCTCCTGGCCTATATATATATATATATATATATATATATATATATATATATATATATATATATATATATATATATATATATATATATATATGAGTAGCTTTTCTGTAACTTTATTTATTTCTAACTCATGTAGGTCAGAAGGTCAGATTTCACATATTGAATGCTCTGCATCATTTGTGTCTTAAGGAAACAGGTTCGTGTAGCATGACTTCCTCCGATTTGGGCCCCATATTTCAACAATAAATAATGACTGAGTTGTTCCTGACTCAGTCTTGTTCATGTGTGTCACCATCAGACCTGTTTGGCTTTATTTGACCAAGAAAATCAAGTTGTTATTCCTCTGAGCATGCCACTATTTTGCTTCCAGAAAAGTTTTCTGTGTAGAAGAGAAAATGTTGATATATCTATTTGTCAACTCCTCATTCTAGCTAATAGATAATGGCACTGATGAATGGCCAATCATTGGAATAAATAATTAGAATGATAAAAATTGACAAAAATTTAAATTGAAAAGACATTCTGTTTTGGGTTTCTCTATCTCTTTAATAATTAAATCTTGGAGTAGACTGATTTGAAAAAGAGCCTTTTCATTTTGTTTTGTACTAAGCCCAGCTTTTTGCAGTCTTATTAATATATATAATAATAGATTTTGATGAGTTTATTATAACCCACTATTTGTCTTCTTTCCCAGTGTTACTGCATCTCTTAGTAGTAATATATTGGAAGCCCATGAGATGGAATTTCTCATCTTAACACTCATCCTAGATAACATTAAATTCATTTTTTTCATTTAGCAGCACAAAGAACTAGTTGGGTTCTCTGAATGACATCGCAAGAAGTTTCCCTCTGATAAAGTGAATCTAGAAGTACATTCAGAAGATACTAAGATGTCTGCTTACCTGTATATAATAAGATGTGGATATTTCAGCAAGTATCGCTGTAATTTTCTCCTCATCCAAAATTTGAGGGCTGGCAGGCTAGGCATTGTCCAGCAGAAGGTCAAGAAAGATGTTACTGTGCAGCGATATAAACTATCATTTTAATATATGGGGAAATCTGGCCTTGCATAAAAAGTGCACCATTCTGAAAAATCGCGATTGCTCTAATAACTGCCCTCACCCTGTCATGAACGGCGACAACTGAAAATGGAATGAAAAGTTGAAACTAGTCAAGACATGGGAGCAAAATTATTAAGGTTGAGCACGAACACCAGCCTTCCTAATAAAGCACAAGTTATAGCTTATTGTAACCTTTTCTAGAAGCATCACCTCAGGCTTTCAAATTCCTTTCCCTACCTCAAGCAGATTTATCGTGGCAGCCAATTGCACGCTTCCCTCATGGGAATTAATTGCTTTTATCGGGCAGAGGTCACTGTTTCTAGATCATGTTTTATTTCACTTCGAATCTGATTTGTATAATGATTTCATGCAGAACGATTCCAGTTATTAGAATTACCTCGTATTTCACAAATACATCATTTTAACGTCAGTGATAAAATGCATAAAAGCGAAAAAGAAGATTTTGCCACACCGCCACACGATTTTACTGTCAACTGCCAGAGACTTCCACAGAGACCTCACCATGCTGGAGAGACTTGGGCCCGTAGATGGAAAGCCAGATGCAACTGTTCATGAGTTTGCACAGACTGGCTTTAGAGCCAGCCTCCGATCTGGGCTCACGATGCACAACAGTAAATATTACAGAATGTAGCGTATCTGACTTCACTAGTTCCTCCTTGCAAACCATATTTCAACAAAATGCTCCAATTCTTCCTCTCTGGGGACAGATTTAAGATACAGATAACAGATACTTCAGCACTTTAAAAATATTTGTTTTCATTGATATTCAGTATGACTCAATATCACTACAATAAAACACTGATTTTACATGTCAATACTCTATTTTCATGCTTGAACTATACTTTAAGTAGGATCGGTTTGGAAAGTGTTAGGGCTTGAAATGCTAACATTTCATATCTTGATAAGATGCATGGCAAGACATTCCATCATTTTCTCTGTATAGTTTTCTTTATATGAGATAATTTGTTATGCTACTGCCTGGAATTCAGATATTTTAAATTCATTTTTATTCCTCCTTTCAGACATCATTGTTCAATTACATTATTTTCTATTTTCTATTCAGAAGTTCTAGAAAATGATATTGCAATTTCACAAGATTTTTTTTCTTGGAAAGGCTTATTTCACAATGTTGTCAAATTCCTGATGTCAAGAAACAGGAAAGATACAATTTTACCATGTGATACTTTTTCATACTCTTTGTAATCTTGTTCATTTTTCTTTTGTTATATTTTCCAAAAGCCTTTAACTAGCATGCTTATTAACTCCATCAGTGCATTCCTCATTCCCACCACTTTTCATTTTGGAAAAGTAGCTCCTTTTTATTAACAATTTACCAGAATTTTCTGCATTTACAATTATCTGTTTCATGTCTCTGTGTGTAGAAGGTTTTAGTTATTGTTCTTTCTTGATAATATTTCAGGTGAATATATATATATATAAGTGAATATATATGTTACATGAATTATATATATAATTTCATTTTAACTTATTTACCAATTACATTTTTATGTATGGGGATATGTCTTACTTTTAAATAGAAATTTCATTTTTTACCAATACCTGTAGACATTTTTGGGGGGGGTCCAGTGGTGGGGCCTGAACTCTGGGCTTGGGCCCTGTCCCTCAGCTCTTCAGCTCAAGGCTACCACCCTACCACTTGAGCCACAGCGCCACTTCTGGCTTTTTTCTTTTTGCTTATGTGGTGCTCAGGAATCGAACCCAGGGCCTCAAACATGCAAGGCAAGCGCTCTACCACTGAGCCACCTTCCCAGCCCCAATTTTCCATGCTTCTAGTTTTACTTCTTATTGTTTTACATAATATGTGTTGATCACCTGGTCTATTTAGTTCTAATGATTTCATCTATTATAATGTTTTATCTTTTCTCCTGAAAATGACATAATTTTAGTTTTTTTTCTGACGGCATAATAGTCCTTTGAATTTACAAACCATATTTTCTTTATCCAATCATTGATTGTTGGGAATCTTTATAACAGATGTTAGGAAACATAAAGATATGGGTATTTTAAAATAGCATAGAACTTGTTTTGATCTCCCTACTTAGTTTTCTATATTAAATCAAGTCATCATAGCATATTAAGACAATTTATATTACTAGTTCTTCAAGAGTCTTGTTTTATATATATATATATATATATATATATATATATTTATGCATGTGGACTAAATGGTCTTTTAAAATCGTGAACTGTGTTTCTTTTCCATTTTCCCCTTTACCTGTACAACCCCGTTCTTTAAACTCCAGGTCCTGGGAACTCGTTCTTATCATTTCTTCATGGTTTTGGTTTCTTCCGCAGACCACCCGCAGTCACTGGGATTACAGGAGTTCGCACTGGTGCCTGGTCTAGGTCGGCTCCTTCTGCTCTCCTCCGATGCTGCGGGCAGGAGTGGTGCGGTGCGCACGCCAGGCACTAGGCGCGTGTCCACTCCAAGGAGGTCCGCATTTGCAGCGCGCGCATGTCAGGAAGATTCAGGCAGACGCCAACCTGGTGAGAGATGGACGCGTCCCTGTTCCCTCTGACAACAGAGGAGAACAAAGAAATATTGAGAGGTGTTCTTTCCAAACCCGCAGGAGGGAAGCCGGGGGAGGGGGGGAGAAGAGGGGAGCGGAAGGGCCAGGGTGCAAGGCCTCTGTCCAGTGCGCTCTCCAGGCTCGCTGGGCAACCCGATGGAGCCCGCAGAGGCCTGGCCAGACACCCGCTTCCTTCAGAGCCAGCCCTGAGCACAGCGGCCCCCGTGGTTTTCTCCTAGAGCAGCGCGCGAACTCCTCCCGTGGCTTTGCCAAGGTTGAAAACTGTCTCTGCATGAGACCCACGTGGCGCTGTTGAGACCTGGCCGGACAAGCTCTCCAGAGAGAGAGAAAGAGACCCAAGCGGGGTCAGCGCTGGACAAGCTCTCCAGAGAGAGAGAGGAGAGAGGAGTTCAAGCCCCATGACTGACAATAAATAAATATATTTTAAAAATTCCTTTATCTTTGAATGTATTCCTACTCCAGACAACAAGCAGACAATAGCCCTTACCACAGTGATTGATACATAGGACAAATACCAGAGAAGCGAATTAACATCCAGAGTGCCTTCCATAGCTTCCAAGTAAAGTCACAATGCGCTTGGAAGCTCTCTCGTGTACAAGGAAGGGGACTTGTTCCCCAGTGCTCCTTCCTAGGGTGGGCATCCGCCTGGTCTTCATCCCGATGGCTGTGGAAGGCTCCGGGAATGGAAATTTGAACTCCTGGATCTCAGTGTCCTAGAGCAGAGCCTGGAGCAGAGCCAGGAGCACTGGCATCCCAGGAAGGTTTGCCGCGGCTCGGGTGCTGTCTCTGCGGGATTTCATCTTCTCCTCTGCTGATGAGCCAAGGGTTAGACTTGTATTCTTCCAGAATCTTCCTCTGACAAGGTCTTTGGAGTGCATTGGAACCGCCACCTCAGCTGGCGCAGACCTGTGGAGAGCTGCAGGGGGAGGAAGAAGCAGGTCAGTGGCGGCGCCGACCGAGGGGCTGCGGGCTGAGGACGCGGGAAGGGAGGACACAGGAGGGAAGGGAGGACGGAGGATGGAGGACTGCCCGCGCTGCCCGCTTGGGCCCAGGGCGGGTCCAGCCAGCTCCCACACCGACCCACACCGGGGAGGGAGGCCCGGAGGACCGGGGCGCAGCGGGTCTAGATCCCGCTGAAACTGAGCTCGGAGACCCAGCCCAGCACACAGCGGCATCCCTCCCCTCCTCCCTTCTCCTCCTCCCTCCACGCCTCCTTCCAGACCTCCATCCACACCTCCCTCTCCTCTTCCCTTCCCTCCTCCCTCCATTCCTCCCTCCCTCCCTCCCTCCATTCCTCCCTCCATTCTTCCCTTCCCTCCTCCCTCCATTCTTCCCTCCCCTCTTCCCTCCCTCCCTTCTTCCCCTCCTCCCTCCCTCCCTCCCTCCCACCATTCCTCCCTCCATTCCTCCCTTCCCTCCTCCCTCCATTCCTCCCTCCCCTCTTCCCTCCCTCCCTCCTTCCCTCCCACCATTCCTCCCTCCATTCCTCCCTTCCCTCCTCCCTCCATTCCTCCCTCCCCTCTTCCCTCCCTCCCTTCTTCCCCTCCTCCCTCCCTCCCTCCCACCACTCCTCCCTCCATTCCGCCCTTCCCTCCTTCCTCCATTCCTCCCTCCCCACCTCCCTCCATTCCTCCCTCCTCTCCTCCCTCCATTCTTCCCTTCTCTCCTCCCTCCATTCCTCCCTCCCCTCCTCCCTCCATTCCTTTCCCATCCCCCCTGCCCTCACTGCTCACAGCTTCCCAATGTTCATTCGTTGGGGGCTCTGAGTTAGATTTCTGAGGAATTACTGCGCTTGGCTTTTCCCCAGCATGGACCATACTTGTGTGAAGACGTTTGTGAACACGTGTGTGCACTTGCACAGCCCCCATGTCGTGCTTACATGCATGTGGCTTTCCTCCCAGGGATACCTTCCAGCATCCCAAGAAAGCCAACAGACTGCTGAGATCTCTCAGGATACTCACCCATGGCAAACCTTTCCTATCTTCTTATCTCCATCACTGTCTACTGCTCATGAGCCTGGATGTCTAGTTCTTGCTTGAACCGTCCTTCTAAATGCATTGCTTCTATTTACCCCAGTCGGTCACATTTTCTAGTATACTGAATTAGCTTTAAAATGAACTCATGAATAATGTACTCATCTTCTCCATTTTCCTCCCAGACAATGTATATCTGTGTTTTGCTTTGTTTTTTATTTGTTGTTGTTTTTTCATTTTGTTTTTTGCTCTGAATCTCCCCTGTGATTGAATCATGTAATTAAGCCAGGATAAAGAACACTGATCTAAGAACTTTCAGTAAATGTTTTGACCACATTGTAACAAGCATCGTTGAGTAGGCCAGTAAGTAAGGCTAGATTCTCTCTGATTTCTATTTTCTTCCCTTCCATTTCATTCTTCCTTCCTTTTAATACATTTTTTTGTTTTTCTAAATACATTTTATTGAGGACCATTTCAATTTTAAAGTCTGCATCTAATGTTCACAAGACAAGATTTTGCTAGGCTTCCATACTCCACTTTTCTAAAATTCTCGGTAATTTAAATGCACAGAATTAAGTTTTTTAAAAGAAAGCATAGGCTTTTACTAGATATAAGCATTATGCAAATTCCTTTTCTTGAGCAAGAAATCCCTTCTGATTTTCTCCACTAATTTGTCACTCATCTTTAGTTTAAATAATCTTCAGCTCTCCTCAGTATTCCACAAACCTCCCATCCAACCAAAACTCACACGTTTGCATTGAATGTTCTCAGAATGGCTAGATTTGTGTTTGTGTGTGAAGGAGGGAGAGAGGGAGAGAGAGAGGGAGGGAAAGAGAGAAAGAGAGAGAATAATAGGGCTTGAACTCAGGGCCTGAGCATTCTTCCTTAGCTTTTTCCACTCAAGGATGAGGCTCCCCCATTTTGGCCATACTTGACTTCCAGATTTTATTGGTTAATTGGAAATAAGAGTCCCATGTACTTTTCCACCTGGCCTGGCTTTGAACTCTATAACTCTCAGATCTCAGCCTTCCAAGCAGCTGAGTAGCTGGGATTATAGGAATGATACACCCATGCTCAGATTTTGTGATCTTGATTTTCCAGTCACACAGATGTCCCCAGCCAGGGCTCCATGTCTCATGCATTGAAAGAGCTAATACATGGTATCTAACTAACAACTATTAATTACAAATGACTGTGATTCCTATTCAGACTAATGTAGAAAACACTAAGAGAGTTGAGCAATAATTCCCTGTATAGGGGCTGGGAAGGTGGCTCGGTGGTAGAGTGCTTGCCTTGCATGCATGAGGTCCTGGGTTCGATTCCTCAGCACCATATAAGCAAAAAGAAAAAAGCAGGAAGTGGCACTTTGGCTCAAGTGGTAGAGCGCTAGCCTTGAGCTGAAGAGCTGAGGGACAGCGTCCAGGCCCAGAGTTCAGGCCCCACGACCGGACCCCCCCCCCAAAAAATTCCCTTGTATAAATTTGCATTTCCTTCTGTGAGTGCCTCTTTTGATCACCCTATCAGAGCATTGGTTAAAAGGCACACTGTCTGCCCTGCACTGCACGCTGGAGATGGTGATTCCCACATGCTTCCCATCACTGAGAGAATGAAACTCTGGGACATATATATGCTTTACTCCTGAATTAAAAAAAAAAAACTCGTCAAGACAGTTCACAGTTTGTCTTGGCAAACTGTGTGGAAAATAAATAAATAACTTTTAAAATATCAGGGAAAACAACCTATCCTAAGAAATGTGTGAGGAGAACATAAATAAATAAATATAAATAACAGGGGCTGGGAATGTGGCTTAGTGGTAAAGTGCTTGCCTAGCATGCATGAAGCCCTGGGTTCAATTCCGCAGTACCACATACACAGAAAAAGCCACAAGTGACGCTGTGACTCAAGTGGTAGAGTACTAGCCATGAGCAAAAGAAGCTCAGGGACAGTGCCCAGGCCCTGGGTTCAAGCCCCAGGACTGGCAAAAATAAACAAGTAAATTAATAACATTTCACAACATCAAATTTATTGTCCCCAAAGTATAATCAATACAGTAGAAAATATAACTTACATTATATTTCCTCATAATAAACTATAAAACAATATTTTAAATTCTTAACAAATATACCCTAACTGCATGGCAAAACTCTTATTTACAAAATACCATTATATGTGAAGAAAAATAAAAGCACTAGCATGCTAATATTTTTTTTTTTTTTTGTCGGTCGTGGGGCTTGAACTCTGGGCCTGGGCGCTGTTCCTTAGCTCTTCAGCACAAGGCGAGCGCTCTACCACTTGAGCTACAGTGCCACTTCCGGTTTTCTGGTGGTTTATTGGAGATAGGAGTCTCATGGTCTTTCCTGCCCGGGCTGGCTTTGAACCGCGATCCTCAGATCTCAGCCTCCTGAGCAGCTAGGATTACAGGCGTGAGGCACCAGTGCCCGGCGCATGCTAATATTTTTAAATTTTAATTGTTATTATAAAGGTGATATACAGAGGAGAAATTACAGTTACAAAAGTCAGGTAAAGAGTATATATCTTTTGGACAATGTTGCTTTCTCCCATCCCTGTTTCCTCCCATTCCCACCCAGAATACATTATTTAAGTTTTGTTTTTAATGGTAATGATGCAGGATTATTAACAAATGTAAAATTTAAACCCACAGAAACCTGCACCAGCTTGTGTATGCCAGCAAAGACTACAACATATGTATCGGTGCTGAGTGAACTTTCCTGGGATACATGCAGCCTGTGAAATGTAATAAAATGGTTCAATAAAAAAGAATATTTAATGCACATTGGCATTTCTACTTAGTTAACCAAACTCCTGCAAACAACTTAGCATATCTAGAGTATTCAGAACCTTTTAAGAATGACTTATTTTACTTATTTCTGTACTGAAGGGTACAGTCTAACTGACATGGTTATTAATGCATTTGCAATATTCAAAGTGTCAATACAGAGGTAGAAGGTCAGGCCCGGTCAGTCCCCGCACCTCTTGCTGGCTTTGAACCTTGATCCTTGGATCTCAGTTTCCTGAGTGCTCGCATGTCAGGTGTGAGCCCATCACATCTGACCTTCATCACTCTTTAACGTTATAGATGCTAACATGAGGAATGCTTAAGATACTTCCCACAGTTACACTCTTGGATTTAGGAACCAAAGCCATCCCAGGCAGGAAAGCCCATGAGATTCTCATCTCCAAATAACCACCAAGAAGCCAGAAGAGGAGCCGTGGCTCCCGTGGTAGAGTGTCAGCCTTGAGTAAGCAAGCTAAACAAGGATGTGAGATGAGTTTGAGACCCAGTACTGGCATAAAAGAGAAAACAAAACATATCAACACAACTGATTAGTAACGCCACACCGTAAACTATTGAAAGCATTGCAAAGCCTTTATGTGATCAGTGCTGTTTATCTTCTTCATTGTCATCCTTGCTGTGTCAATATTAGAATAAAGAAACCCAGGTAGGAATGACTCTCTAGAAGAGAGATTTTGCTGTCTCATTTCCTGTCATTTCACTTGTACCCTGACACCGTTCTCACTGGAAGCTGAGAGCCAACCTTGCCATTTATTAATGAGTGCATTGAAGGCTCTGAAAATTCATTTATATCTGAGAGCCTGGCTTGTGTTTAAACTCTTGGCCACTTGATTCTAACCATATTACTTGTAATTTCACCACACTAGAACAGTCTGATTTGGGATTTGATGTACCCCATATTATCAAACACAGGAAAACCAGCCACATGTTTTAGGATGGGTGGGAGAGGGAGGAGATGGAGGAGGGATTTATTTCGCCAGTGAGATTTCCTGGGTGGGGTGAAGCCCGTGGGATCGTCTTCTCCTGTCCCTCAGACCACACATCTAGTGGAGACCTGACAGGATTCATGGGGTACAAAGGGCAGACTGCTGTCAGCACATGTGCAGAGATCCACAGTTCCTGCTTTCCTGTAAGGCTGCTGCAGGACTTCCCACAATGCACTATTGAGTTTCCTCTCTGATAGAAAAGCCTGTGGAGAATTAAAATAGAAGCAATTAATTTCCAAAGAAAGCAAGGGGATCTAAACTGGAGCCAAAATAGTTTGAAGTAATTTTAGGTGAACGTTCATAAAATATTCTTTTATAACACACAAAAAGTAAGCCTATTTGTTTCACTCCCTGGGGCGTCACCTTTGTGTGAAGAACAAAACGGGATGACACTGCTTCAGCAGTCATCTCTGGCGCTTACGACGTTTGGAGTTTGTATTTTTCCTAATTTTAGGTGTTCTTTCAGTATGTTTCACACTATTGTTCTAAGCTCCAATAAGATAATACGTGGAGAATTCTTTCTATTGAAAGACACCATTTTTAGGTGTTATCAGCTTCAGTTTTCAGACTGCATTCTGTGTCCATTTCTTTATTGCTGTGTGTGTGCAAGTGCACACATGCACACACACATGTAGAACTGGGACTTGAATTCAAGGCCTCACTTACCTGGCTTTTACCATCAAGGCTGGTGCTCTACCAATTGAGCCACATTTCCACTTCTTGTTTTCTGTTGGTTAATTGGAGATAAGAGTTCCACAGTCTTTATTTCTAGACTGGCTGTGAACTGTGATCCTCAGATCTCAGCCTCCTGAGTGACTAGAATTATAGGTGTGAGCCCCTCTTCCAGGCTGCATTTTTTTATTCCTCTTCTTCAGGCCCGCATGGAGCCTCCAGACCTCCCTACCCAACTGAGCATGCATATTCTGTCTCCTCAGAGAAGCTGTAGCACCAGCACTGCAAGTGTCTCTGTCCTTTGAGGTAATTAATGGCTGTTTTATATTCATGAGCACAATGAAGAATGCAGACTCAAGCCACTCGCCTCTCCAGATATTTTTATGTATGTGAATCTGGAAATGTAAAATTCAAAACTCCCAAATTCTTTCCTTAGTTAATATTTATGCGCTTGAGATATTGTGCAGATAACTCACATTCAGGAATGCCTTGATTTAACATATTTTGCTAATTCAAACAACAATATATTCTATCAAGAGAGAGTTGGGCAATTTCTTAGGCTGACTTGGACTGGAGGAAAGAAAGAAAATTTTGATCACCCCACCCAAAACAATCCTGTAAAACTGATTCTGCAGAAACTATGGTACAGGAATTAGTGTCTGCCTATCATCTATAACAAATAATTGCTAGTGTCCCTAATTAAGTATCTTCCATGGTGTGTTCAAAGGTGAAATGGACATTTGCAATATTGGAACCAACACCGAGAAGCATTTAGTAACATTTAGTACACACAGGACAAGAATGATGCAAAATGTTGCTTCTGCCCAATAAATATTTCCTAATCCTCCTCTTAAAGTAAATATCGAGTTCACTTCTGAATGGCAGTGTTCAAGGTCAATGTCCACACCCACAGGTCCTTTGTAACACAGTTCATAATCTGCCAGAAGCAGGGCTCACAGGCATTGATCATTGCTAACTAAAGAGCAAACATTAGAGCAAGAGCTAAGTGTGCGTTTGCACTTACATGTTGAACTACTGACTTCTTAGCTAGTGAAGTGGCATGCTATGATTATATTACTATGTTAGTATTAGCAATATCATTTAAAGCTCAATATTTGTTTTGGAAAACCAGCCCTGGAACTCAGTGGAAATGCTTAGATGGAGCGTTGGATGTCAGGAGTAAGATGGGCCAGGCTGTGTGCCCTGGCACCTGTGTCCTCTCTTACATAGCTGTGCTGGGAACAGAGCACTGGCTGGTGGAGAACCTGGGGGCAACTGGTTGTGTGCAGGAGGGAAGTTCAATGACTCAGCAGGTCTCTAGGATGGGATTCAAATCCCAACTGACAAGCAAGTAAGGAAGGCAATGCATGAGCTGTGCAGGGAGGAAAGCGCTCAGGCTAGATTATATTCAGAGTTCAATTTAGATTACATCTACAATGGACAAAGTAGATGACTTGTGCTAATGTGAGAACAGTCAGAAATTTTTTACCTGCAAGTTTTGTTTAGTAAGAACAGCACAGGTTTTTTGCATAATAATAACCCAGCCACATGAAATATGAGACAGTATCAGGCATTTAGTAAGCCAAGACTAGGGCTTACCTCTCAGCTGACCACTTCCTGTGTTAAGGCTGGTGAACACAGAAAGATTTTCCTCTTGTCTAGCTGCACGAGCATTTTCTTCACAGTGTGGAGAGAATGTCCAGTATTATGTACTCTGCATTCTTGGGGAAACTCAAAATTTGATTGTGTCAGACTTACTTCACCACAGTAAAGGATATGTGTATCTGAAATAAATACCAGCTGTGATACAGCTTGAATACTTGTCTTCATGGACAAGTACTCAAGTACTCACTCCACCTGCCTTTGCCCCAGGGCAATTTGTTAAGGGAAATGCAAGTCTCTCTAGAGCATCTGCCAGACACAGCGACCCTGTCTTTCCTGCGAGGCTGCGTCATTTCCTCTGTCATTGTGCCCATCCCTGCCTATTGCTACATTCAAGAAAGATACCCACTCATTTAAAGACCACACAAATTCTAGGCACCTGTGGGATTATGGCTAGCCTGACACAAAACTGTGGGTTAAGGTGGAGCATCAACTTCATGCCTAAGCTTAGGTGTGTTGTCTAGGCTTAGTGATGTGTAACCAACAGCATAGCAACAGATCAGTGGGTGGGTCTACTTGCATTTCAACATATGAGTGGGAGGGTCTCACTTGTTATTGGCTGAGGTTTCCCTCTACTGCAAGTCAATCAACATTCAAGCTTTATCAGGTTTCACAAACCCAGTCTCTTTTCACAGGTGTTACTTTTTTTCCCCCAAAACAGGCATAGAAAAGTACATTGCTGCTATCATGGTAATGTGCTGCTGTGAAGTCTGTGTTCACCTGATGGCATGGCTGTGCTTCTTTTCTTGATTGTCCAAATTCACCTTGACCTAGCTCTGTGATGACCATGACAAAGTCCAAAAGTACTGATTTCACCTGGCTTGGCTTCCACTCTCAGATGTTTACATAGTATTTTATGTCATTGAGTCAGGTGCCTTCCAACTCAGTCTCGGGAGACAAGCTCAGACGGATGTGTTCTGTTTCCAGTGTGGGTGTCTTCACAAATACTTCCTGCGGCTGTAGAAGAGAGCCTTTAGGAGCATTGTGAATAACATTGAGAAAACAGGTTTCTGACTGTGCAGTTAGGTTGATTTGGATCTTGGCCTTTCTTGTTTTACTCTGTATTGCTTGAAGCAGGGCCATCACTGATCTAGGCTACAGAAATGTATCTATGGAACATCAACACAGGTATTTACAAGACTCCTGCCTTGTAAGTTGCTGTGAGTTTAAAGACGAGCACAAAGCGACTGGGTTTCTACTCTACTTCTCTACTCTAACTTCTGCTGCCATTCTCATGGTTTGTAGCCCAAAATAATGATAGCTACTCAATATAACAGTTAATTGATAAGATGTTAAAATTTGCACATTTCTGCCATCTGTCAAATTTAAAACAATTTACAGAAAAATAAAAGAAACAATACTCTCATTGGACAAAAGAAAATCATGGTGTTTGTTAAAGAAAGTGGTATTTTCAGGATTATTTTGGGACCAGATTTGTTAAACTGCTACCCTAGAGAATTTCAGTTTTCTCACAAAGATTGTAAAATCAATTCCTTTTCATTATTCAGGGCATGGAAGCAAGTACAGGCTCAGAATTTTATTTTACTCAGACTAACTCATCTTTTGGAAACTATGCTTTCTTTCTTTCTTCTGACCTGGGGAAAAAAAATCAAGAATTATCTCCCCCAATAGACATAAAATGCCAACTGTGAATCCATGCCTTTAGCTTGAATAGTTCTGTGAGTGGATAACAACTCCAAGAAACATTACTTAGTTTGTTTTTCTTTGCTGTGCTTCACTCTTTTTTTGTGCCAGTAGTGGGGCTAAAACTCTGGACCTGGGTTTTTTCCTTTAACTCTTTTTGCTCAAGGCCAGTTCTCTACTACTTGAGTTACACATCCACATTTTGGTGGTCATTTGGGAGATAAGAACCTCATGATGGTCCCTGTCCAGGCTGGCTTCAGACCACAATCTTCACATCTCAGCCTACCGAGTGGCTAAGATTTCAACTATAAACCACTAGCTCCCAGTAAAGAAACTTTCCTTAAAGTAATGTATATATAATCATACATTCCAAATAACTATCTGTAAATATAATGAGAAAAATAAACAAAATTATGTCTACCTCCAAAGTTAACTGCCAATAGTAATTAGCACAGAAAGACTGACGTGGGATTTGATCTACATGCCTGTCTATATTATTGTCGGGTGGATGATTATACCTAAGGTTACAGGGTTGAGACTCCTGAGCTCTCTGCACAAATACACCATTTTATTGTATTGGTGATGTCAGAGGGGTTACAGTTACTAAGTCAGGTCATGAGTACAGTGATCTGGGCCTCCTGGTCCCTGCCCCGTGCCTGGCCAGCTCTTGGCATCTGGGGTTCCTGGACCTAGAGGCTGGACGAAGCTATGGCATGAGCAGAATGGAGTAAACGGGACTGAGTGCCAGGTTGCAGGTTATTCGTGAAGAGTTCACAAGGCCATGACTTTGCTACAAGCAAAACCAAAGGCAGTGTGCTTACACCCTCACTGGTCACATTGAATCACAGCCTGAGATGAGGTGTCTAAGATAAATTAATGTGTGAATGCACATATTTATGGTTTTGGTTACAAGAGAGAAATACTTCAATGTGTGACTGTGTAGACAGATGAGAGAGAGAGGAGAGGACAGATAATGTGTAAATATACAGGTACCCGTGTAGACATGTACGAGTGTGTATATGTGAATATTTGATACATGTATACGTTTCTGTGTTGTATTATTGTATATAAATATGTACATATATGCATATATACATACACACATATATATGTATATATCCGAGGCTATCCATTAACAGCAATCCTCTATTTATAACTCTTGATCACCTGGGATGATAGGTAGGTGCTACTTTACCTAGTTTTTGTTGTTGTTGTTGTTGTTGGTTGTGGGCCTGAACTCTGGGCCTGGGCACTGTCCCTCAGCTCTTAAGCTCAAGGCTAGCACTCTGCCACTTGAGCCACAGCACCACTTCCAGCTTTTTTTGCTTATGTGGTGCTATGGAATCGAAGCCAGGGCCTCATGCATGCAAGGCAAGTACTCTACCACTGAGTCACCTTCCCAGCCCCTATTTTTTTTAATTTAATCATCTTCAATAACTTTTTGCCAGGCTTACCTTGAACCATAATCCTCCTCCTGATTTTTTGCTTTCCTAAGTAGCTGATCTCAATGTGGTTATGTATATGTATTCTACATATAGAATACTTACAGTAGTTGATACTTTGTAAACAGTTATTATGCTATATTTGGGGGGGGGTAATGTCAAGGCAAGTAGTCTGTATGTGTTCATTAGAGATGTGACCATTGTTGACGTAGTATGTATTATATAAACCATGTTCTGTCAGTTGACAGGTATAATTCAGAGGACAGGACCAATATGTACTTGTGTGTGCATGTGTTTCTAGGTGTGTGTGCAGAATGTGTTTGTCTTAATAAAGGAGAAATGGATAAAGTAAAATCTTAAGGATTTGTTATTTGTTACCATCTCTGAAAACATCCCTGGGATTGTGATTCCTCTTATAGAAAACAAAATACCTCTTTTATTATTTACACATGATTGACTGATGAAAAGCTAGGCCCCCAGCACTATCAATTTAATCACATTTTAAACTAATCTTTGAAATGACTAATTCTTTTATCATCTGTTTTGAAATGGGACATTTGCTCAAGTGGATTTGATAATCCCTACTCCCTAAAACAGATGTTGAAGAATGATTTTGTAACTAGCTGGGTATTATATGACTTCAAATTTAATATTAATTGCTTTCTTTAACTCCTTTCTGTAGATAAGGATGCATTCTTCATCTTGTAGAATAGGTAGCTCTTGGCTCCAGGTGTGTGTGTGTGTGTGTGTGTGTGCATGACCCATATAGTGATTATATTTATATTCTCAAAACAGTTGCCTCCTTGCGTTTTAAAATCTCTTCTTACTCGATAATTCCTTGGAGGTCACATGAAAATAATTTCAAACATGCATAGGAAAGACAGCTTATCCGAATCTAGGGAATCTCATAACTATTCGTTTCAGGCTCTCCCTGAAACGCTTATCATAGCAAGCAGGGTATGAGGCGCATGTCTGGGCATGCTGGGAAGTGATGCAGAGAGAAAATAACAGGAAATTCGAGATTTCCTTCCCAGCGCACAGGAGTGGGGTGCAGCTTCAACAGTACGCGAGGTGGGGTGCACAGGAAGGAGCCCCAGGTGTGGCTGTGGAGCCAGTGTCGCCCGTGCGCCCATCCCGTGCGCCCATCCCGTGCGCCCATCCGGTGCGCCCATCCCATGCGCCCATCCGGTCAGCCGAGGTGCGGGGCTGGCCGTGGGGTCTGCATCCTAAGGCGATGCCGCATTTGCTCCCAACTCACACGGGGAAAGACCCCGTGACCAACCCCGCCACGGAGGAAGAGCATCCTGCACCATCCCGCGCTGGCCCACCACGCAGAGAGCCCACACGTGGAGGAAAGCCGAGGCCAGTTTCTCTCTTTGGATGACGACCTCATGTAGGAGCTGGTAATATTTCGTATATTTTACAAGGTAGACGAGGGTACAATTAAGAGGCACAAGGTAAAAGACAGCATTTCTACAATATTACACATTAACCACTGAAACTTATATGCAACATGTAATAGTAAGAATAGTTTTTTTTTTTAGAAGATGTATTAGTTTTACACTAATCTATTCCAAAGGGAAATAATGAAATCTCAGTAACAACCACAATATGAGCACACACACACACACACACACACACATACACACACACACACACACACACAGTCAATATCAAAACTAATCAAATATATTTTCTATTATGCAAAATTTCTGATTTTTGAACACAGGTGCTCATTGAATTAGGTTAGGTAATATGGTCTGAATATACCTCAGAATGTAAATTAATTGCTTTTTAAAGTACCATGAATGGGAAATGGGGCTGTGCTCAAGTGGGAGAGTGCCAGCCTTGAACAAAAAAGCCAGGTGAGAGTTCCAGACTTGGAGTTCAAACCTTGGACCTGTCCACTCAAAAAAGCAGCTGATAGAGTGGAATTATTGGATTAAAAATACTATACAAGTACTTTATGTCCATTAATGCAATGCATGTACATGTATCGAATTATATCTCCCTTAATTATTTATCTTTTCTACATTATTGATTAATGGGAAGAAATATATGTCATGAAATATGTTATTTTGTTTTAATGCAAGCTAGCTGAGAACAAGAAAATTGCTGAGTAAAAATATATCTCCTAGTTTCTAGAAAACTGGAGTTTAAATCTAATTCATATCAATGCCATCATCTAGTTATAAACACTCTTTTTTATTGCGAAAATACCGTATAGAGGGGTTACAATTACATGGGCAAGATAATGAGTGCATTTCTTACCAAGCATTGTTGCCTCCTCCTTTATTTCCCCTTCCCATCCCTTCCCACCTGACCCCCCACCCCCATCTCCCTGGCCAAAGTTGTAAAATTCATTTTTCAACATAACGTCTTGTACATCTCATTGTTGCAATGGGTCCACCTGTATCCCTATTTAAACGATTTGTTTTTTCCCTTCCCCTCCACAAATTATACCAACATCAAATACAGTGAAAACACGGGTTATACTGTGGGGGAGGGACATACAAAGCAACATAGAAATTATCTTATAAATATGTTAGAAACAATTGCAAGGAAGAAAAAACATTTGAATACTTATCTTGGGGTTCATTTTACCTAACATCAACTTATCTGACCATTTCTGCTTGTCTCAGACATATACTAATTATTGCAAATAAGGGAAACCATGGGACCTATGTTTCTTGGGGCCTGGCTTACTTCTTACTTCTTACTTCTGGCTTACTTAATATAATTTTTTCTAAGTCTTTCCATTCCTAACAAATGGGCCAATTAAACACTCTTTTTTGATGGCTCTTGTTATATCACAAATCATATGCAAATATTTTATAAATTCCAGAAAATAAACCGAGCTGTGTTTTTGTCTTAATACAGAAGAGCAATTTGGGGTTCACATGATATATTTTCATTATTTTGGCTACCAATAGTAGTAGCTTTTGAACATTCAAAATCAGTCTTTAGATTTTTCTTGTACCTAAGTTTCAGATTCATCTCAAGGACCAACTGTAGGGCATGGCAGGACTTTAGATATTAGAAAGATTATCAAAGCTGGCATAAGTTGATGTTTTCAAAAGACACAGAGGCTGTCCCAGTTCCTGAATGTGTTATCCTTCCTCTTTCCTGTGTTGATATTCCAAGGCTACCAGGTGAGTTTGATTGAGATAGAGTGACAGAGACGCAATGGGTGATAAATGATAGATAGATAGATAGATAGATAGATAGATAGATAGATAGATAGATAGGATAGATAAGATAAGATAGATGGATGATCCATAGATGATAGATGAATGAGAGGTTTTATGCTTCTTGTGTGTTGAGAGTAAAAACTGTAAGAAAGGTCAAGAAAATAAGCAAAACAATCTATGTAGCTGCTTACCTTTCCATTATGAGGTAGTGAATGCACTAGGCTGACAATAGTGAATAAAAACAATAAGTTTGGATGACAGCATGTGGAGCTTGTGATCAATCACAGCCAGAGGCCTCTACTGCTTTTGAAGCACTTTGCCAGAATTCCCACCCAGAACCCACCACTGAACCCTCTTGGCACCCTCCTGAGCAAGCCCTCCACACCTCCATCACTCCGGCTAGGCCCTCTTTCTGCCTTGAGCGTTTTCAGAAGCTTCTGCTGTGTTACTGCCTGCCTCCTGTCAGGACACACCTGCTGGGCAGAATGGCTCCATTGTGCTCCTTGCTGGTCAGCAGTGAGCTTGCTGACAGCAGATCTCAAGGTGGGTACCCTGCGGGCAGGGGGGGGAGGCGGAGCTTCAGAGGAAGTCAAGGATGAAGTTAAGGAGAGTGAGGTTGGGTGGGTGGGGTAGAGAGAATGTGGTAAGTGGTGACACCAACCAAGATTCATTGTCTTCATCCAGTGCTTGGTTGAAATGCCAACACCTTTGTACAACTACTTGAAGACAGTAATAATAAATGCAGAAGCGAAGCTTTCAGGCAAGCAATCAAAGGCCAAAAGCAAAGCCTGTGCTGTAGGAAAGGAACAGCATATTCTTTGCTGATGGGTAAGTTTTCTCTTGAATTCTACACCAATGGATGGGTTTTTAGCCGTATCTTTAGAGATGTTTTGTTCCCACTATTATTTTTTTCCATACCTGAGTCATTTAAAGATCCTTTTCAGATTGTTCATTTCTCTCACCTTGCTATCCTTGGTTACTTATTTTCATTTCTTAGAAGCCCAGTGGAATACAGATCCGATTCAGTGAGAAAAAGCCATATAGTGCTAATTCAGAGATATGGAAATTCACTAATCAATACTTTCTTTGAGTGGCTTATTGATGGCTCATAATTCATGCCTCTTCATCACTTAAGAGAACATGCTGAAACTTCCAGAATTTAAAATGTGACTTATTGGGATTGGTGGTAGATAGAGAGCCTACCTAAAATGTGACTTATCTAACATGCAATTAAGATGATTTATTTTGGTAAATAAAACCTAGTTTTGCTGAGTCATAGTACAATTATTACTGGAAAACTACATGAAATATCCCTACATTGATTTTTGTTAGTGTGCTAACATGTTCACGCTGACCACACAATTTTAAAATCTTGAAATTTTTAAGATAGACTATGCTATCAAACTTAAATTGTATAACACTTTAGATATTTATTATTATCAAATTCATCATTCTACAAACCAACCAATTAAAATAATAATAATTAGAGGCAACATCCTAGCTAGGTATTTGTTTTTCCTTAGAAATGAATTATAAATCTGATAATTCAGGAACAATAACTAGGGATATTGGATGGCTTGGGATATTGGCTAGTAAACCACTTCATGACTAACCTTGACATAATTTGGAAACATCAAGGATTTGTTTTCTTTCTGGACTTTTAAATTGTAGAAACTCAACTTACTTTACACTGGAATTGCATTATGACATTTGAATTTCCATATTTTGGTAAAATTTTTGCACAAATGTTGTAGTTATTCATTCTGCTATAATCGTTTATAACCTGTTATTTTTCTTAATTAATTAATTAATTAATTATTAATGTAATATTGTCTAGATAAAAATCTATCATAGTCAAATGCATTATAAGTAAATATTAAACATGCTTTTCCTATTGTTCTATTAAGATTTGAAAAATACTTTAAATTCTTTTCCATTCTCAGTACTTTCTTCCTATGTGATCCTTCAATTTTATTTTATCTTGGTTCAGATTTAAAAAATCATCCAGTTCAGAATAGGAAACATCATTTTCTCTCAACACACTTGAAAATCTCCAAGGAAAACTTTGAGAATTTATTTAAAATTAATTTTTTTCTTTTGGCTGTCAGTTTGCTCTGTTCAGGCCTTAATTTTTATAGCATAATTTAAATGCTTTCCTCTTTGTCAGATTTTATTTTCTTAAATAAAATTAACTAAAAGATAGCAAAGTATACTTATTCAAAGTATTAGATAAGTATAGTATTTGTACATTTTCCAAAAGTTTTTGAACCAAAATTTAGAATACTATTTGATTAAAAATGCAAAGGCTCAGGCATTATTTAATTTCAATAAATTTTTTGGGAAGCCAAAAGATTGACCATATTGGAAAGACCTAAATTATATTTCCTACTTAATATCAGTTTTGCTGTGAAATTTTATACTGAATTGACTTGATATGTGTTTATAAGTTTGACAAGCAGAGAACCTATTTCTTTTTCACACTTGCTTATTAAGAAGCTTCAAATATGTGGATGCCAAAATTCAGTCCAGCTACAATCATAGTCCAAAAGGTGCTTACCAAAGAAACTTTTCTATATCAATGCTGCTCTGTTCCAATGTGTAATATCTATTATGTAGGCGTTATCACAATTAATACGTGTGCCATTAGCTTCAATACCGAAAGCTTTAATTGAATTTACCATTTCATTTGCATCAGTGTTGAAATGTTGGACGATAGGTAGGTTTTAAGTATAGCTAATTGGCAGGTATTAGACTACGTTTTAGTGTCTAGAACTAGACTATATTTTGTGTACATGCTTTATTTCTATTTAGTTTACTTCACTGTCATGTTTGGTTAACATTCTGGAACTTGCTAATATTCTCTAATTGTCTCCTGGTCTTCATTATTCTTTTATGGTTTTCTCAAAGTGGCCAATGTATACAGTAAACAACCCGGTGCAGCAGCATGCATCTACATTCTCAGTCTTGAGAGGCTGAGGTGGAAGGATCACTAAGCCAGAAACTGAGCTCATGAGATGGCTCTCATTTCCAAAATAGATGTGAGTTTCACTGTTATTTCTTTACAAGAATCACAAAACTATGCTTCTCTTATTTTCACAGCGAATCATGTGTGAGAGAGCTTTGTGTCTGAAAATAGTTTAAAAATTAAAGGTATATTTCTTTATATAAAAACATATATGGCCATAAACCTTGACATTACTGCAGGAAATCTACTGTCTTTGATTCTAAAATGCCTTCTTCTGACAGATAATCCATCCATTTACTAATTATTTTATTAAGTGTAACATGATCCAAAATATGTATCTCAATTTCCATAATATTGCAAGGTTAAAAGGAAAACTTACAGAGTTTAGGACATGTGGTACTGATTTGACAAATTATGCAAATAGGAAATCTGTCATTTAAAAATCCATCATTATTATTCCTCTTGGTATTATGTATGCTAAGGACAGCACAGAATTGTTTTCATGAAGACTCTATTTTATACTAGATACACTTAGCAAGTTTCCTAGCTGTCAGTTTCTTTATTGAGGTCATTCAATAGTAGTTAATTTAAAAGCCAGGTGGAAAAGCATCTGTGATCTCCACATTTACTTGAACTACTGCTGAGTCAGATTTACTAACTCATCAATCATGAATTCATTCAATTTTTGGTCAACCAAAGCACCTGTGATTAATGATTTGTTTATGCCTTTCACATATCCTTTCATTAGTCACTTGTCTAAGAGATGTTTGAAAATGTAAAGAATCTAAAATATCCTTTTCCAGGAATCATCCAGGCCAGATACTGAGCTAGCCATTGCATACATCTCCACTAATCCAACTCTTCTAATCTCATAGGACAATATGTGAAATTATCTGGTAAGTGACATACCAGAAATTATAATCAGAATGTATAATGTAACAAGGAAACAGTATGTAATATTATGATTATATTGTAGATGAGACAAAATAATATACATATATTGTATTATTAAGAATATACTAATCTATTACTATTATAATAGCAATATAGCAATCCAGTAATATATATATTACTATAGTTATAGTAATATAATAATATATTATATAGTAATATATAATATATATTACTATATATAGTAATTATACTATATATAATAATATATAGTAATATATATTACTATAGTTATAGTAATATAATATTATTCATATTTTATATTGAAATCATACTATTATATAATGTATTGTATATCATAGTACTATACATGATATATACTATCATACATAAAATATTATTAATATAATATATCATGAATACATTATACTTTATATATAGATAAATCTTACTCATTTTCTAAAAGTTTCATGGAAAACAACTTTCAAGATGCAATTTAGAACAGTTAAAAAAGGATGTTTCAGGGAGTATAAGAACAGCATCAATGATATTTGCCTTCACTCACTCAGAAATGTATGCAGTTTGTTCAAATTAAATGTGTTATAGTCAAATAAAAATATAGAAGACTGTTTTTAAGAAGAAAATGTTAGCACATGTTGCTGGCCACTTGACTACAGAAATAGCCCTTATGGGTCATGGAGGATTTGTCATACTACATTATATCCTTATAGTCTCAAGTTGCTTTTGCATAAATAAGTACATATGTGGGAGAAAAATCTTGTGAACTTATAAAGCTAAGAAGAAACAAAATATATTTTGAGGTAAGCTTGTTGCTTTAAAAAGTTTAATAAAAATAGACACAAAATGGCAGAACAACAGCTACACGTTTATTATACATAGGGTAACTGTTGAAGATATGAAATTTCACACATGTGAGCAGCTCAGTTGAATTCTCTACTTTTCCATGATTGATTCTGAGTATGTGATGCTTGTTTAGATGTTTTGTCCTCCAAATCAGTATTGATAATAAGCATTAATATTTATGAAACAGGGCTGTTAAGACAAAAAAAAAGAAAGAAAATAAAAAAAGAATAAATTGTGGGGCTTGAACTCTGGGCCTGGGTGCTGTCTCTCAGCTCTTCAGCTCAAGGTGAGCGCTCCACCACTTTGAGCCACAGTGCCACTTCTGGTTTTCTGGAGGTTAACTGGAGATAAGCATCTCACAGACTTTCCTGCGTAGGCTGACATTGAACTGCAATATTTAGATCTCAGGCTCCTGAATTGCTAGGATTACAGGTATGAGCCACTGGTGGCCAACTATGAATTTCTTATTCTGAAATAAAAACAATGTTTTCAAGTGATACTGTGAAGAAAGACATACTTTTATGTGAAGCAAACGATATGCTTGTGTTCTAAATTCCCCAATGATTTAACTTAAGTTGAAATATCACCTTGGATTTATAAAATAAAAATAAAAAAACCCTCAGTAGATTTACTAGCTAGCTATTATGTACTGTGACTTTTTGAGACTCTATAGGAAAATATTCATCGATATTATGTCCTAAGAATTTAGAAAATATATGCAACAGTTAGTAACTTCTGCAGTTTCTTGTATGCATTGTGTTTAGTACACTCATGAGAGACACAATTCCATTTATAATTATGTCCATACCTGTTCATGCTAAGCATTGTGAGAATTCTCATGATCTTTCTCATCCTTTTTTTAGAGTTTTTAAATTGCTATTATAAGGGTGAGGTACAGAGGGTTTACTATCTCAAGAGTCAGAAAAGGAGGGGCTAGGAGGTGGCTCAGTGGTAGAGCGCTTGCCTTGCATACCTGAGGCCCTGGGTTCGATTCCTCAGCACCACATAAGCAAAAAGAAAAAAACCGGAAGTGGAGCTGTGACTCACGGAGTAGAGCACTAGCCTTGAGCTGAAGAGCTGAGGGACAGCGCCCAGGCCCAGAGTTCAAGCCCCACGAGTGGACTTCTCAGAAGAGGAGTACATTTCTTTTGGACAATGTTACCCCTTCCCTTACTCTCTCCCAGTTTCCCTCCCATCCCTACCCTCATGGGGTACAGTTCATTTTCCACATGGTGTCTAGTGAGTATATATTATCATTTATCTGGGGTAGTTGTCTTTTCCCTCTTTTAAATTCTCTTCTCCTGGCATGGGCAGGTATAAATGATTCTGTTCATGCACAAGTTTTTAACTTTTCTTCCATTCAGAAAAGGCTGAATGTTTTCTGAAGGATAATTTAGTTTGGGATTTAAAATAGAAAATCAGAAAAATGACAAGGATGGGAGTCAGATGTGGGTAACACAGATAGGAGGTAGCGGTGGTGTTCTCATAGCCCGAGTGGTGATAAGTATCATGCCAAGGCCAAGTCACCACCCGGAGGAGACTGCCACCATGGCCAGAGGCCCTGAAGCACTCTTCTCCAGGGGAGAAGTTGGATTTCCAGGTGGGAAGGCATCCTCAGAATGAGAGCGACCTCAAGGGCAGATGTCCTGCTCAGGGCCTGTTCATGCCACACTGAACATTTGGAGTTTACTGACAATGGAGAAGCAGCACGAGCCCGCCTGTCTCCTTCATTTTTCTAGTAGTCATGTAAAAGGAAGAGTGATGCAAATAGGTAAAAGGTATTTTTTTCCAAATATATTTAATGTGACCCAATGCATTTTGACAATTGTACAGTGTAGAAGACAGCACTGTAAGGAAGCTTCAGGGTCAGCTCCAGGAAATAGCAGAGCACAGAAACGAAGAGGCAAGAGATGCTGGAGATCATCACAGATGACTTTGGTGTAGACGTTGGTGAGGAGTCAACAGTACTAGGTCACTGGAGCCATACGAAGTGTGCAGAGTAATTTCCATGAGGACTTGCTTTCCCTCAACTCTGACTCAGGGCCTCACCGGGCCACAGACCGGATTTCTGCTCAGGGGTTCGAAAACCTCCAAAGGTGAAGTCCAGATCTCCCCCTGTGAAAGCCACCAGCATGAAGAGTGAAACTTTGAATCTCTCCCATTATTTAATGGAAGCACCACCTAAATGAGTTAACACCTTCAGGATAATTAGTAATACTAGTGTAGTAATGCTACAATATGTGTTATATTTTTAATTCTCTAGAAGTCTGTCAACACAGTTTAAACATGATGTTTAAAATACCACAGAACATATAAAGGCATTCATATGTACGTTAAAAAGTATAACTACTCTGTGTGTGTGTGTGTGTGTGTGTGTGTGTGTGTGTGTGTGTGTGTGTGTGTGTGTGTGTGTATCAGTACTGGTCTTGAACTGAGGGCCAGGGCACTATCCTTTAGCTATTTTGTTCAAGTCTGGTGCTCTCCCACTTGAGCCATAGTTCTACTTCAGTCTTCCCAAAGGTAAAATGTATTCTAGTATGTACAAATATTTCTGCAAACAGTTCTAGCTATGTCTATCAATACAATTAAAAAAAAACAACAACCTGTGACTACTGTGACAGGAACTTTACTCTGAGGAAGAGACAATTTATGATGGCCAGAATGAGACACTGCTGGGCATGCATTGGTGAAACTCCATGTGTATGCATAAAATACATAGGGGAAATGATTTTTTGTTGTTGTTGTTGGTCGTGGGGCTTGAACTCTGGGCCTGGCTGCTGTCCCTAAGCTCTTTAGTTCCAGGCTAGTGCTCTACCACTTGAGCCACAGAGCCACTTCCAGTGTTCTGAGTATTTTATTGGAGAAAAGAGTCTCATGGAGTTTCTTGCCTGAGCTGGCTTTGAACCATGATCCTCAGATCTCAGCCTCCTGAGTAGCTAGGATTACAGGCAAGAGCCACCGGATTCCGGCTTGGGGAAATGATTTTTTTGTGTATTATAAAATATGTGGAATTATTTGTTTCAGTTCTCTGAAATCTGCTGAATAATTGCAGAACTCACAGAAGAAGGGAAAGCAGGAAAGCAAATATGTAGATAATATATTATAGAACGTGCGTATATTTATGTATGTGTGCATGTGTCTATATTGCATACCCTATCATTGTGGGCACATACAGGTACCTTATCTATCACACACATGTGCAAACAGTCCTCTTGTTCTTGTTTGAAGAGGGTGGCAAAGATGGCTTGGAACACACAGATACCCAACTGTTTCAATTAAGAAGTCAGCACAAGTAGCGGGAACCAGATGCCACCACGGATTTCGGGGTCTCCCCGTTGTTCTGCAGCTGGGGTTCCAGCACTGAACAGACTTCTGTACTCGGGGCGAGGGGGGGAGGTAGAGCTGAGAGATCTTCACATTGTTCATGGGTGTAAAGTAGTGAAGAGTGAAGACACAAAGCACAAGATTTAATTTATGAGAGGAAATAAACTCTCAACTTCAGCTAACACCTGTCCTTACAATGTCAGGCTAACACTGCTAAAAACCTCAGATTATATGAGAAAGGTCTAGAAATCTGAAATTTATTTGTATGGTATTTATTTTTTCTCCTTTCTCCCTCCCCACCCCTCCCCTCTCTCTCTACTACTAAAGTTACACCTCACCAATTTCATCTTCAGTAACTTTTTTTCTGGTAGAGCCTTATCTTTTGCTAAGACAGATTTCAATCCGTGATCCTCCCGCCCGCACCCACCTCTCACATAGGCGGGATCACAGCTGTACACACCATACTCAGCTTCTTTATTGAGATAAAATCTTGCTAGCTTGGTTCACAGGCCCAGGCTGGGCTGGAGTCATGAGCTTCCTGATCACTGTCTCTAGAAATGATGGATGGAGCTAGTGCCCCATATGCTTTCCTGTTCCTCAAAGATTTACTATTGTAATTTAGTGTGCATAGACTTATATGCTTTATGATCTGCTTGGGCTTGACTTTAGGGCTTTGGGCTCGTACTGAACTTTTTCACTTTCAGATGGTGCTTTTCAGCGTGATCCATGCCTCTATTTCTGGCTTTTATTGAAAAGTTAATTGGAGTTAAGAGCCTTCAAGACTTTGCTGCCCACTCTAGCTCTGCACAGTGATTCTTATATCTCAATCTTGTGAGCATTTTGGATTAGAGATGTGAATTACAGCACATGGCTTATGTTGTCTTATTAGTTTCTTGATTGTTTGCTTACTTGTTCATCGAATGAAGTCAATTATTTACTGCTAACACATAAGAAAATCTACACATTTATCCTGACACAAAATTAGCAATGTTACTTTGGCTAACTTACTGATTTAACTGGCATAGAATATAAATAATATATTGAGTTTGTGCGTGTGTGTGTGCGCACACGTGTGTGTGTATGCATGCACTTACCTATGCATCTGAGAAATACATCTCTCAAGTTTCTCTTCCCATTCACAGAAATTTCATACTCGGCAGCAATATTTTCTTCATCAGAAATATAATTTAAGAAATACAGTGTTTTTTTTGTCTCATCTTGGACAGGTGCACTTCCAAATGTCGAGCCTTCTTCCTGGGTGTGGAGAAGGTGTGCAGGCCTGGGCCTGGGCTCTGCACCTCCCTCCATGGAGAAAGGTGGCCTGTGCCACTGCACAAAGTTTTTATGGTTCCAACTTCTTAATAGATACTTTTATTGTCATGAATATTTTACAGTGTCAGAGTGCCAATGTCATCTATATTACTATTTCTTTGACATAGCACCTACCATCCTCTGCTACTCTGGGCTTCTTTGTAAAATGTCTAATGAAATATTCATTCAGTTTCACATTTTAGAAAAGATCACAGTGGGTAACCCGAACATAACATACATTGAGTTTTATAAAGTTTCGGTTGTACTTCGAGGATCTCCAATTAATTGTGCGACAGCCCTAAGTAGGCCAGGGATCCAGGCAGCAGCAAGGTCCCTTTAGGAGGCCCACTCAGGAGAGCGCATTCCGAGTCTCCAGATGGAGAGAATCCTTGGCTCAGGCCCCCCTGGGAGCAGGAAGGTCCACCAACCACAGCACAGCTGCAGCATCAGAACCTGTCACATATGGCTTCAAATTGTGTCCTAGGCACACCACTAGGTGTGCATGTATGTGTGTATGGGTGTGTGTGTGAGTGAGTGAATTCATTCATCTTTCCAAATAACAAGGATTAATCTCCTATTTTCCAGGACTTGGGATGCACCTCACACAAGCACTGTCTTCATCATGCTTATACTTCCCTGGAAGGACTAGACAATAAATAAACTCTGCACCATGAAGCCTGATGCCCCCACTGCTCAGTGCTTCACACATGATAGTCAGGTGGACAAGACAGGCTATTAGAAGACTATTTAGATCAAGTGCTCAGTAAATACATCAAAAGAGGCTACTGGGTAAAAAGTAGTCGCTGGCTGGGCACAGTGGACGCACAGCGAGCTCATGCCTGTAACCCAGGGATTGCATTTCACGGCAGTCTGGGTAAAATGTTAGCTAGACTCCATTTCAACCAGTAAAGAGGCATGATGGTGTAATGCCTGTGATCTCAGGGAGGCTGAAGCAGAGGTATGGGGACCGTAAGAGGCCAGCCCTGGGGGAAGAATATGAGATCGCAGGCAAAACACAGCTACAGTCAAAAGGGCTGGGATATGCCTCCAGTGTTAGAGAGAGCATCTACCATGAGTTCAAGCTGGAGGACCTCCTGAACAGAACGCAAAACAAAGCTATCAGTGGCTACTTTTAGCATCAGGATGTTGGACCATTGGAAAAACACTAAAAAGTCAGCTTTATTTCTTTTTAAATTTATTTTTAATGATAGACACAAAACCACAAAACTACACAGAAACTGGAAGACATACATACATTCTGTAATGTTTAAAGATGGTTAAACACATTCTACCCCCCTGAATGTCCATCACTTACTTTTGATTGTTATGATCTTTACGTAGTTGTACAAAGTGTGTCAATGCGTCATGTTTGTTCGTGAACACAATGCATCTTGATCCTTCCTTCACTCTCCCCCATCTCTCCCAAACTGCCCCTCCCCTCAAGCCACCTGCTTCTGTTGTCACATGTGCGCATGGAGTGTTAGGAATGCATTCTCCCTCTCCTCCTCTCTCCATTTCTCTCCCCCACCTCCCTCCACCACTCCTTCCTGCAATCAAACATGCTTCAGCTCCTTGGGATTCATTTCTTTTTGGCAGGAACAGCAGATCAGTCCTATCTTTCTCTGGTGAGTGCAGCCACCCAGCTGTAACTGCGGTGCTGTGCTCAGTGCAATGGGCTCTACCTGGTGTAACTTTGAAGAATCCCTGGCTCAGATTCTGCCCCTTCCTCTCCCCCCCCCCCACAGCCTCCTCAGAAAGCAAGATTTTGTAAGCACCTGAGTATTGAACTGATTTGCTCCAATGATCTCTTTGCCTTTTCATTCGATTCATTAATGTTTAATGTTTCTTAACCCAACTTTAAGGAGCATTAAATAATAATGAGGGTTAATGAGGGCAAAGTTTCCTTTTAAAGTTGTTCTAACTCCATTGTCCAGCTCTCTTCCTGACAGGTGACCTATACTTTATGTTATTCACAAATGCAATGAATTCATAGAAAATTAAAAAGCATACACAAGTATTATTTCAATCAAGATAAAAGTGAAGTAATTCATCTATTGTTGTATAAAGTTGCTCAGAAATAAACTGGAAGATGTTCAGATTTATAATTTAGCCATAAAATGCAAATAGGTATAATGTTTGGTATACATGAATATTCATTAAAGAAGTACTGCAATTAAAAAAAATGAAACAAATGTCATTACTTGTGTTATGTTAAATGTTGTGTTATGCATGATTTGCAGCAAATTTCCCCAAACTAACACCATCAAAGCATAGTTTGAGAAAAGAAATACAGGTGCATGTAAAATATCTGGGGAAGCAGAGCCAATACCCAATTAGGAAGGAACAGGGAGTATGAAAATCCATCATTCTAAGCAAAATGGGCCCAGACTTTTCTTTTGGATGTTCATATCTATATATCTATATAGATAGACGCATACAAAAAGTCACACGCATGTCTCCTAGTAGGCAGGAAATTCTGTGAGACTCATCTCTCCAATTAACCTCCACAAAGCCAGAAGTGGAGCTGTGGGTCAAGTGGTATTGCTCTTGCTTTGAGTAAAAAAGCTCAAGAACAGCAGCTAGGCCCGGTATTCAAGCCGTAGGACCTCCCTCTGCCCCTAGCCCCATCCCGCCACACACACACACACACACACACACACACACACACACACACACACACACACACACACACACACACACACACACACACACACACACACCGCCCCAACAGCTGTCTGTCATCTTTCCCTTTCCAGTGGCTGGATAGTCCCTCTGGGCAGGGGCCACACTAGGAAGCCAGCCTCTCAGGCTGAGAGCAGCCTCCTCTAGCAGGCCTCTGCGGCTGAGGAAAGGCTGGGCTCCCTGGGGCCTCGGGAACATGCTGGGAAGCCTAAAACCAGAGCATCCTGCCCTGGCCCGGCTTCAGATCATCAGGGGCTGTGTTGTGTAGGTGCAATTTGATTCGTCGATATCTGAATGAGGGTGAGAGGAAAAAAAGAGAACCACAATAAAAACACAGTTGAGCTTGAAAAAGTCGATGTGTCTTAACTCAGAATGAAACTTCATATAGCAGAATCCAGAGATAAAGGTGTGTGATTAATAATATCACACCACAACAGTCTACAGGTGGAAAAATTAAGTAAAACCAAATAATGGAAAAGGTGAAGATGTAGCTAACATCCGGGGAGAGACTTAGAAAATATGATACCAAAGGGAACGAGCCTGTCCACCATGACAGAAACGTGTGAATGCTAGAGAAAACCTAGATGCATGTGATCCAGTGAGAGTTGCGGAAGTCCAGATGGCAAGGACCTGTCTCAGTAACCTATAACCATACAGCAGGCTCTGCCCCTCTGCTCAGATTGGCCAGCTCAGATCCACAACCTGTTCCTGATTGGCTCATTTGAAGACAGTGGGCTTCATTTCATTGAGGTAAGATTAACAGTCTTAATTACTCACACCCGGGAAGTTGGCTCAGTGCCTTGCATGCATGAGGCCCTGGGTTCGATTCCTCAGTACCACATGAAGCAGAAAAAGCCAGAAGTGGTGGCCCTGTGGCTCAAGTGGTAGGACACTAGCCTTGAGTTGAAGAGCTGAGGGACAGCGCCCAGGCCCCGAGTTCAGGCCCTCTCCCCCCAAAAAAATTGCCCACACCTTCTTCTACTTTCTTGAACAATCTGAGATATGTCTTAATTACCTGCACTTACTCCACTACTTTCTTGTTTAATTTTTTAATGTAAATATACTGTACAGAGAGTTTACAGTTACATGAGTAAGGCAATGAGTCCATTTCCTATCGGGTATTGATATTGCCTTGGCAGAATAGGATAATCCACTAGCCAGGCCACCAGGGGAAAGCAGAATCTTTTAAGAAAAATAATTCCTGCGAGATCGACAGAAAGGAAACAACCTACTTCGACAGAAAAGACAGCATTTCTCACATGCACACTGGAGCTCTCCACATTCACTGTTTTGAAGCAGACCCTGTCCCGACTCTCAGGCCCATTTCTTGGGTTCTGAGCAGTTCTTTTATAACCCTTCCCAGGCTGGAATGCCTCCTTTTGGAAAGAAAAGATGTGAATAATTAAGACTGTTAATCTTACCTCAATGCAAAGGAAGCCCACTGTCTTCAGGTTTTGGATCTGAGCTGGCCAATCCAAGCAGAGGGGCAGGGCCTGCTGTGTGGCTACAGGTCTGCAGAAGTCATCTTGTCTATTCTCTCTTGCTTAGAAACTTGCCTCCCGTGACCTACACCGTGGCTTACCGTAATCCTAGCTACCCGGGACACTGAGATCTGGTCACCATGGTTGCAAGCCTGCCCAGGCCAAAAAGTCTAATTAACCAGCAAAAAGCCAGAATGGAGTTATAGTTCCAGAGTTGGTGCATCAGCCATGAGCAGGCAACCTAATGAGAGCATAAGGACTAGATGTGAAGTCCTGTTACTGCAACACACACACACACACACACACACACACACACACACACACACACACACAAAGCACACCATCAAAATAACAGCAATAAAAGAGTCACTGCTATTTACATACTTCTGAGTATAATTCGATTCAATGTATTGCACAGAGTTCATTATCTTGTTTAACTTTATTTACTTGTTTATTAATATATTTTTGGTGGTGGCACTGGGCTTGAACTCTTTCCATCCCTTGGCTTTCTGCTCAAGGCTGATGCTCTTTCACTAGAGCCACTCCCTTCTGGATTTTTGCTGGTTAATTGGAGATACAAGTCTTCCAGAATTGTCTGCCGTGGAGGACTAGAGGCTGTGCTGTCACACAGCTGACCAAGCTTAGAGCACGCAGTTTATTCCAAGAGAGAAGTTGTACATCTGCATAGATCTCATGCAACCGTAACACCACGTTAAATATTGTGACTTCGGAGCAGTTTCTCATTGTAGAATGAGACAATCATGCCAAAACAAAAGTAAGCATAACACAGGCCAGATGTGGTGGAGAATCCTGCAATCCCAACACTTTGGAGCAGAAGCAAAGGAGATCGTGGATACCCTGGGTTAGGTAGAAAATTCCCACCTTTAGAGCAAAACAAAACCAAACAAACAACAAATGAAGAAGCCCAGTGTGGAATCCCAAGCCTGCAACCCTGCTGTGTGAAGGGTGGAGGTGGAGGGGTCATGCTTAAGAGTTCAACCCAGACACAGAAAGTGCTTGGGCCTCCATCTCAACCAACATCTAGGTGCAGCAGCGTGTGCCTGTTACCTAGCTAAGGCAGAAGCACAATAGGTGAGCACCAGGGAGCTTGCCTGTCATTGCCAAAGACACAGGAAAGCACACACATGAAATTCACAGCCCAGGTGTGTCAGGCAAAAAGACCCAGCTTTGAAAATAACCAGTGCAAACTGGGACTGGAGGCATGGCTTAAGTGGTAGAGCTCCTGCCTAGCAAGTAGCAGGCCCCTGAGTTCAATCCCTAATACTGTCAAAAACAGATACAAAAATATTAGTGAGTATAAGAAATAACTATTCCAGGGGTTGGGGGTTTAGCCCAGTGGAAGGGCGCCCGCCTGGCGCACGCAAGGCCCTGGGTTCAGTCCTCAGCCCTGGAAAAGAAAAAGAAAAAAAAAAGAAATAACTATTCCATTCGGTAATTTATCACATTTTGAAATTACAAAATTATGTTTCTAATTACAAATGAAAAAGTCAACATGAAAAGTGCTACTTAACAAATGCATGCATACATACTTAAAAATCCTAATGTGATCTCATATAATTTTCCCCTTCTAAAATTTAAGTACTTCTTGAACTCTAAGGAAATTAAACTGTTCTGGCCTCAACTCTCAATGAACAGCTACTGTGATAATTTGACAAAATTTGAACACAACTATTTTTGTTGCTATGTTATATTGTATACATTTAAATGTATATTAATGATATAGATTTATATGTCATTTCCACATTTGAAGCTTCATATAAGAGAATTTTATACAATTTCATTACTTTAATAATCCTTTTCCCAAATAATATTTCCCCTAGTTTCTGTAAGCATTTCTAACTTGACTCTCTCGAGTAGAAACTTGACACTTTAAGTAGAAATCTGGTACTAGGAATTTGAAAGGTGTGTTTTTGTGTGTACATGGAGACAAAGATTCACTCCTTTATTGTTTTAATAAATTACGGGGTTTGAACTCAGGTTTTATGCTTCATACACAGCTGTTCTACATGAATAGATTCTCCAGCCATGTTCATTATGTATATGGATTCTCACACTTTTGCCCAGATGAAAGTCCATCAGACTCCTCTCTAATTAATCAGCAAAATTCCAGAAGTGGGACTATGGTTCAAGTGTTAGAGAGTCAACCTAGTGTGAAAAAGCTAAGAGACAGCGCAGGGGCCTGCGTTTAAACCCTGGTCCTGGCACAAAGACCCCTTCTCCAAGGTTTAAACTGTAAATGTTAAAAATGAGACACCCAGATTATAAATATCAGGTTTCTCAATGTCAACAGAAAATATAAACATGTTGAGAATGTCTCAATATTGATTTAACTATGAAGCATAGAATTTGAGATAAAAAGCAGAACTATGCCCCAGCTATGTTAAGTGATTTTAGTAATTAGAAGCACTTGGACATCTTCACACATGATTATTCTGATATCAGCCTGAATGGAGAGCGGGTGGTTGGGATGCGCACTCTTACTTTGATGGCTTGTCACTGTGTGCATCTTCTGAGGAATTTATGGGATTCCGTTATTCAACGCGCTTTAATTCTTTTTATTATCTTCAATTGAAGTGATTACTGCTTCTGCCAGAGTTGAAGAATAGAGTTCTCTGCATCAAAATTCGGTCATGAATGTGCGTCTGGAACGTGTTTCCTTTCATTGATATTATTATCTTGTCAGTTTTATTCAGTGACTAACGCTGAAAACACATAGCTTGGGAACACGTTCTAGAAATTTCAGGTAATTTAAATATCCCAATTTTTGGAACATAATGTATTAAGTGAAATCTGCGGGTGTGGGGTAACTGAACAGAACTGAGGGCCACTAGATTCCAGTAGGCCATCATAGATGGATGTTCTAACATGAACTTATTAATTTATTTATATACTTACTGTTCTGAGGCTGGGACTTGAACTCAGGGCCTCAAACTCTGTTTTGGGCTATTTTGATTAAAGCTGGTGCTCTTCTACTTGAGCCACAGCTCCACATTCAGGCTTTGTTTCCAATCTGGCCACAGAAGTCAGAGGCCAGCACAGGTCTCTCTCTTATCCACTGACCACTGCTCTGGTCATCAGATTCCCTGGTTAGACTCTGAATCCGCCACTCCACACATTTTGACACTGGAAAGAGCCACAGAGTTTGAACAACCTTCCATCCCAATACCCCGGGGCTGGAGCACGCTAACATTTCTTTTTTTCTGTCAGTCACGCCAGCCATTCTTACTGCTTCCTGGCCCTAGCAAGAAACAAGGCTTATTGAATGAAAGTCACCCACATCACCAAGGCTTGGAGCCCTCCCCAGTTCAGTTCAGAAATTGAAGGGCTTGGTGAAGGGGTGTTGCACAGGTTCTGGGGTCAGGGAAAGATGAGAAGAAAGGGAAAAGGGACCTGAGAAAAATTAGAGGAAAGAAGCAAATGGGAGGCTTCCTCAGGACTCCTGTGTTTTACAATCATGGCACCCATTCAGCCAGGAGCTGAAGGAAGGATCTTGGCCAATCTTGAGTTATGGGTGTTTAATTTGAACGTGGCTTGATTTATTTATTTAGGTATGAATTGAGTGATTTCTCTTTCATACACACAGCTTGAGAACAACCTACAGACATGGAATGCATTTAATTTCATTTAATTTGAAAAACTTTTATTACTGCTAGATTGTCTGATGGTGAATCAAAGGAGGAAAAACTTTAAAAAAACACTTTATATTTTACAATATGTAGGAGGTTTTCAATGTCACTTCCACATAATTTTACAAATCACTTTGAATCAGTCTTTAGAAACAGTCCATGGGGACTGTTCTGTGGGAGAAAACTCTAAAGAAACCATGATCAGTGGTCAATTGAATGGTCAATATATGGACAGTGGGAAGAAAGAGTTTTCTTATTTTTTTTTCCTTCAGAGGGCATATTTAACTGGTGTTTAGTAACTGAACACTCGATTTATTTCTATTAGCCTTGTGGCTTCTGGGTTGGTCTCAAGTGCTGATCCTTGGATCTCAGCCTTTGGAATCACCAGGTTTCCAATTACTGTGGTGAGCTACCTGTGCCGTCCAGGTGTTTTCTTAAGAAAGCTTGCCCGGTATTTGTGACAGGAGGTCAGAGACTCACTGAGGAGTGGGTTATTCATAAGATGTCATGATTGTCACTAGAAGGTCACCCCTTCCCCCAGAGTCCCCATGTAAGACACCTGTGAATTTTCTTTCTTAAATAAGGTCAAATTTCATGCACTCCTGGCTTCCAAATTAAGGCTTGATAATTCCATCTTGACAGTGAGAATTTCAAAGTGCTTACAAAAATCCCCTCGTCCATTACTCATCAAAATCCACAATAAAGCAAAATGTTGCTCTTTTCAAATGAAACCATTATAATTTTTTTCTGCGTGACTCATAAATTCTCATCTAGCTATGAGAATATAACCTGCTGATAGTCACAACTAAAAGAAGAAATGGGGCCTCAGCTAGGCCTCAGTTGACAAGAAAAGCATATTAAAAAGCTAATTTGGGTAATAATATCATTTCTCTACTTTTCATTAAAAATGCAATGCAAAGGCACAAAACAAAGCAGTTTATATAAGCTAATTTCAGTGTATGAATAATTTCTGAGTGTCTATATCTCTGTAAAAGGCTCGACACAAGTTATATAAGGGTGTTGTATGTAGACATTCATTTAGACTGAAGGATCATTCTTTAGTTATGGCACAACACAGATGAGTAGATGGTGAATACATCATTTATTTTCTCACATAATACAGTGCAGTCTGCTTTATGGAAATTCTTACAGCTTTATAAAACAATGGTGAGTTAACACTAAGGTCATCTCAACAAATAAATTTGACACAGTGAATGCTACTAGCAAAATGATCAAGATGCATTATACTCATAAACTGAAATGTTGTATGACTCCTTAAAGATAATAAAATATTTATATTAAAAAGTTATCACTGCTGCTAACAAAGAGCTTAACCAACAGATGATGACAGGAAAGGTAAGTTCCCAAGAACATTTAGATTCACTTTGTAAACTTTGAAAATGCTTTCCATCTTAACTCACTGAATGATGTGTCTTTTCTTAAATTATCATGATTTTAAGAAAAAGCTAATCATTAAAAGAAAGCTATGTATTTGTCAAATTACTCACCCTATAGTGATTGTTCTGCGACGGGTCCTTGTAGTGTCTCCTTAATGTCATATTTTGTATGAAATCTCATGCTAAACAGGTCTCGTCCCAATTAAGAACCCAGAGGTTTTACCTAGACCTGTGGGATTATCTGTCATTTTATTTAAAAATAGAAAAAAGAAATAACTCATGCCTTTAGAGCCAAAATAAGTAAAGAGCTGGGTAAATATTTAAATAGTAAAGAAAACTTTGTAAGAGTATATGATGGTACTATGCATATAAAAGTAGATAGAATTCTGGAAAAATTTAGTAGAGTACAGGTGTTCTGTGTTAATATCTTAAAATTTATATTTGATTTTTACATTTTAAAGAGAATCTCCTTGTCTCCCATCCACCCCTCCCCTCCAGTGATCTGGTTCCAGCTTCCAGTTCACATGGGTGCATTGCACATTATGCCTGCAGTCTTCCCTCTCCTCTCTCCATTTGTGCAAAACATGTTCTAGTGCCTGGTGTTCATTTTGTTGGACTGTAAATCACTTGTTCAAATAAGTCAAATCATGGGAATCCCACTTACATCTGGTATCACATTTCACAATTTACTGTGCCTTCATATGAATGGACACCTCTCTTGCAAGAGAAGAGAATCGAAGAATTCTGGCAGGGTATAATAACCTTTCATCTCTCCCATGCCCAACCTTTTCTTACTTTTATTTTTATCTTATAATTTCTTCCTAATAATTCTTCTTGGTTTGCACAAAACTGAAAACTGTGGAAGTGAAGCACTTTGAGAATCTAAAGAAGCACCAGTGCTCTACCATGTAGACAGGAAGTACAATGATGCCTTGGTGCCCTACCACATACACAAGAAGTACAATGGTGCCTTGGTGCTCTACCATGTACACAGAAATACAATGATGCCTGGGTGCCTTACCATGTACACAGGTGTACAATGGCGTCCCGGTGCTATTCATAGGAAGAATGACTTATCGATGTTTCTTTTCGTCTTTATGTGTTGGTAGTTGTGTGTGAAATCAGGTCATGGGTGCTACCCCTTAGCTTTTCGCTCAAGGGGTGCCTGTTGCCATTTGAATCAAAGCTCCAATTCTGTTTTGCTGCTGGTGAATTGGAGCTAAGCATCTCACAGACTTTGCTGCCCGGTCTGGCTTCAACCCCAGCCTTGGATCTTTGATATGTGGGTTCCTGGGATTACAGGCCTGAGCCACAGGCCCGTGGCTGACTCTCCTTTCCCTACTGAACATTGAAGGTAGAATTTACCTTGCCCGGTCAAAGTAAATTTTTACCCTTGTCTGAGGTACTTTTCCCACCTTGTTAATTATAGCATTTTGAAAGTCCACATAAATTTTGATTTAGCTTTGTGCGTCAATCAGAAAATCTTTAACTAGATAAACAAGGTCCATTTGACACACTTATATAGACTTGCCCTGGCTGGCCTCATCATTATTAAATTCATCATTATTATACATGTTTTATCTTTTTCTGGTGTGTATATTCTATTCTTTGTCATCTAAAATGTTCTAATTTTATCAGACTTACCATTTGTCTTTTGTGGCTAAAATTCTCTTCTATCACAAAAAAATAAAAGAAAATGTGTGTCTCTCTTGTGTTCATATTTATTTTACAAAATGACCATTGACCTTACTATTTTTTAAAGTTGTCAAACATGAAATAATTCCCTTCAAAGTAATTATAAGTAAAATAATTAAGCTTGATTACTGGATAGAAAATGAATACTTAAAATGAAACTTCTACTGAAGACAAACAGATTGAAGAGAAATGATGTTATCTTAAATGTCAGGCAGTAATAATGTAGAAGCAATTTATCTACAGTAATGTATATATAAGACTTCTATCATTAAACACGACCATGTTGTAGAAGAAACTGTAAAAGACAAAACAAATGCCACTTTGCAAAAAGGTTTTTTTAAATGTCATTCATAGGCCTGAAAACTCAGTATTTTAAATATGTCAGTTCCTACACTTGTAAAGATTTTTCAGTTTTTTAGTATATATTTATTGCACAAGGGATTTCCTTGTGATGTTTCCATACATATATATTATCTACATTAATCTAGTATGATCATATTCATTCTTTCTCTCACGCATACATGCATACACAATTCCCACTTCCAGACTTAATGTAACTTCAGTAAAATCTCACCAGATTTTTCAGGAAAATTTGAAGGTGGCCTGAAATTTTTTGTGGAAATTCCAGCCCCACTAATGCTGGGGGGGGGGGGGTTCATGTACTCTTTGTGTGTGTGTCTGTGTATGCGTAATTACCCAGAGAGAGACTATGAAATTTGTAAATGCAACATGCATTTATAGACCTTCATAGGTGCGAGCAATGACCACATAGGGGATATTCTTTTCAATTGACAGGAAGCAGATAGCTTGGTCCTTACTAAGGAAGTATAAATACAATTAGGTAGACACTTCTCAAGGAATTTTAATGTCTAGTAACATTGAAGAACTGATCAGTGCCATGATCATCATGGGAGTGAATAACAGGGTATGGTTAGAGATAGGATGGACCAAATTTCAGGCAGTGTATTCTACATATACAGATATTGAAGAACGGGTTATCTCCTTTCAATGCAATGATTACAGAGATCACCAAATTAATAAATAGTAACTTGGTAGATTCAAGGACAGGCTCCTGAGAGGCAGATAAAAACGTACCACAGAACAAGGACAGCATGAAGAAAATACAAAGCATGGTGAATCAGACTCTGCAACCAATCAAAAACTTCTATGTTTTAGTCCTGCATGATGGGTGTGCATTTTGTACCACTCCTCTTCCCTATTTGTGTTGAATAATACAATTAAAAGTAGTATGTCATTACAGTGTGGCCCTTTTCCACGTGTCTCCTCTTGTTTTCAGAGACTGCTATTCACTTCCTTTCCCTGCATTCATGTCCAAGAATGACTCATGAGACCCTCGCAGTGCAAATCGAATCCTAACTGTATTCAGTTGTACCACTCATTGCATTTGCTTAAAATCTGCACTAATTTTCCTTTGGACCTCGAGACCATGTTTTAGATAGGCTTCTCTCTTGATACACATTTGGGTTTTTGTTTTTTTTCCTTCTGAAATGAAGAACTTTGAAGACCGGTCGTCCTGGAAACGTCCCGCCCCAAGGTGGTCCAGTTGTGGACCTTTTCCCCTCCAGCTCTGAATTGCGCTCCGCGTGGCCGGGAAGCCGGGGGCTGGGGCTGGATTTCGGGAGCCGGGGACGCGTGGGCGCCGTCCTGCGCTGCTGGACGTTCCACCCAAGGAAGCCCACCGCAACATGAAAACGCAAACACGCTGGGAATCCCATTACAGTTCTGCAAGCATTAAACCTGAGCTGAACCAACGTGGGCCTCCATCCCTGAAACGCATTGAAACACGCAGTGTGGACATGCTGACTGCTCCCCAGAGAGATGGCGGCCGGGTAAAAGCACATCTCCTTTGAAATAAAGGAGATCTAGAACTAAATTAAACGATTCCTCAAATGTGATTTAAAATTGATTTTAAAATAAGGTTTTGAATACATGTAAGAGATTTTAGGATCAACTCTGAAAAGACAAATTCAAAAATGATTTTAAGCCTGCTAACGTTAAAATGCCACTTTTAAAGGTTATATACCTGTATTCTATCGTAACTCATTTTTAATTACATGATTTGGGATGATAATAAAAAGTGTACCCAGTGATCACTCAATTAATTTATAAATGTTTAATAGGCTATAATAGAGCACCGACCTCAGGAATTATTAATCAGCTTCCATTATCATAAATGTTCCTAAATAGCTGAAGTTTCAAACAGTAATTTCCAAGTAAGCAATAGGAGTCTGAGAGTTGCTTTAAGAGCAGGTACAGAAATAGGTATATTGAGATGTATTATAAGTGAAAATATATAAGATAACAAGTGATAGGAAAAATTATAGATATTGTATTAAAGTGAATATCAAGAAAAGAATAAAGCATGGTAACCCAATTCTCAAAAACATTTATAAAATAGATTGTCTTTATAACATTCTTTTTTGAAATATTTTTATGTAAAGAGGGGTTACAGTTATGTAAGTCAGGTAATGAGTACATTTCATTTTAAACAGTGTTGCCTCTTTCCTGGTTGACTCCCTGATTTATCCCTCTGGAGTCTCCTCCCTCCCCCCAAGTTATATAGTTCATTTCTAACATAGTGTCTAGTGAGTATTACTGTTGAATTAGTTCACCCTTTATCCCATCATTCCTGTGCTTCCCCTTTCCTTCCCTTCCCAAAATCAGAGAAACTTACATACAAAAGGTACAGAAATCAAAATCACCACTAAAAGGGGAAAAACAGGAACAAAAATAAAATCAGAAAAAGACCCTCTTGTTTCCATTTCTTGGAGTTCATTTTGATAAGTATCATTTTCTATTATCATATGCACAAAGCTATTGAGCCTTTGTTTTTTTTTTTGATCCTCTCCTAAGAATATCCTTTGGTCTTACTATGTAAATGTTTAGAGTCCTGTTTAATTTATTATGTCCAAGTGTAAATTTTTGTCTTTCACTATCCATTGGGTTTACTTGAAGATATATAGCCACATTCTAGTGATTACAAATGAGGAAAACCATAGCTTTGTTTGCTTAATATAATTTTAATTCTTCTTACTTCCCATGAAAGCATGTTTTATTCCAAATAACATCTAATTTCCATTTGATTCATGAAGTATTTGAAAAATAAAAACTTATTTATACAAAGTAGCAGCACGATTTTGCACATTTCTTAATTAATGTCTTGCGTTCACTTGCTCATAAATTTAAAACTATTGAATGAATATTGTTAAAAATCTTCTGTGGGAAAAATATTCTATAGTCTTAATAAAATGATTTAAAATTTTAATCAGAAAATCATTAACATAGCAACACTGTTAAGTAGGAAAATGGAGGCATATAAACATACAAAACTGGTATACAGTATCATGGCACTGAGATTGTGTAAGAATTTTCTTTTCTGCTTATTATTTGACTTTCTGGAGATTATAGAAGATATAATTTTCCATGAGACCCCTTGTTTCTGTGTTATATTTGATGCATTCACCAGTGGGACACTGAAAGGCCTGCCTTATTTAGCAATGTTTGTCCTGGGTAGCTGGTTTGAAGTGGGGTTATGTGGAGAATTTATGTTATCTGTTGGTCTTGTCTGGTTTCAGCAATGGAGCTCTGGCTGGTTGTTGGCAGCCTGGCTGGGCTTGGGTGGAAAGAATGGCCTCCTTCCTAGGTGTGGAAATTGGGAGTAGCCTTGGCTCTATACCTGCGGTCTGCAGGAGAGATGAAATGACAGGACTGTAAAATATGGTTTTGGTCCAGGTGAAGCTTCTTTCCAAGGCAATAGTGCTCCAATGAGCAGTAAAGGAGGAGAGGCCTGGACACACGCTTCCCTTCTGCTCATTTCCTCTCTTTCTACAACCTTTGGTGACCCCTGCCCATGCTGCTGCTGGACTGGAGGGCAGGGACAGGTCCCGAGTGTTGTGTGCAGCATGAAGAACTCACATTTTCAAGTTCATATATCCTTGGACATAATTATTTTTTTACAAAGTTCACCATGGAATGTTATTAGCTCTTGAACATTCAAGTTTAAATGTTTCTGTAAATCAGGTACAGATGTAGCTCTTCTTTGGGACTTTCTTTTCTATGACTTTTGTCATGTTTTTATGACTTGTATTCTTCTCATCTTTATTATTTCTATAATTTTGTCTGTGATTCTTTCCTTGTGTCCCAAAGAACTTTGCTCAGATTTTTACCCTTTTATTATTTTCATTTTAGTCCAATTCAACTGGAAAAATAAAATCTTTCCACTTTTTCCTTGCCTGAAAAAGTTTATTTTTTAGTAGATAGATTTCACTCTGAAGGAATTTTTACTGTGTAGAGAATTGCAGATAAACAGTTTCTCAGTCTTTTAAAGTATCAGCCTATGACATTCTGCTTTTATCTGTTCTGCTGGAAAATTCAATGTCAGTTGGATTCATGCCCCTTTGAAGTTAAGCTGTCATTCTACCCACACCAACCATTTATAACATATTTCTATTTTAATTCATTTTTAGTGTTTTACCACAATTTGCTGGTGTTTACTTAACTTTTTGTGGGTCACTGTTTTGTTTCATGCATGTTTTGTAAACTTAGACTTGACATAGTTCATTAGATGCAGAAAATTCCCCGCAAGTATCTCTTAACCTGTCACTACAACCATTCTTTTTCTAAATATTACTACGTATTAATTGTTCTCAGCATGTCACATTTCTTTAATATGCTTGTCTGTGCTTGTCCTTCTTTCTCTCTGTGTATAAAACTAGATATAGTCTGCTGATAGCTTATATCTCATTAATCTTTTGTTTAGTTTTAATTAAGTATTATCCATATCTATCAAGTTTATATTTCAATGTTTGGGTTTCTTAGCACCACATAATTTTAAGCTCTCTGGTAATGAATAGGAATTAAACTCTCAGGTAATTAATAGAACTTAAGATCTTTAATGATCAACTCTCTTGTTTCTCTACACTCTTGTACATCCTGGACTTAATTTTTATGTTGGGTTTTGTATATTCATGTCCTCAGCCTAGTATCTTCCTTCTGGTCATTAATTATCTGGTCCTGCACACCAGCATACTAGGTACTATTGGAGGGAATGTTCAATAGTGAGTGTTTAAAATTAAGAAGTCCTGAGTGATTTTTTTCAGCCTGAGATGATTTATTCACTTTCTGTTGCATAATGGAAGCACAGACACATCACTTTGATGAAATCTAGGTTAGGTTTTCGAGTTTCTCAAGTCCATGTTGAGTTTGTCTTTGCTACCACAGCCATCACTAGTGACACCATATAACACCTACTACAGCCTTCACTAATGACACTAACACCTACTACAGCCTTCAGTAGGGACCCCAGCTAACACCTACCACAGACATCAACTAAGGGCCTTCTGTTCTCACTTGGCTTTGTTGCTAAATTCTGGTGCTCTAGCTTGAGCTACACCTCTACTTCTGGCTTGATGCTGGTTAATTGGATCAGAGAATCTCATGGATTCCATTGCTCAGGCTGTTTTCATACTATGATCCTCAGATCTCGGCCTCCTAAGTAGCTTGGATTATAGGCTTGAGCTACTAGTACCTGATAATGGATAACTTAAATTAGTTAGGTCAAACTATAGGACAATTTAAATCTTAGCACATTGTCCAAACCAATAGCATGTATACACAGACTGCAGGAAAAGTATGTTGTGTACAGCATGTGTCATGGACAATGTGTTGTGAAGCCAATTTGACAAACCATTTTCCCAATCAAAAAATATCTTTTCAGAGTAGTCCACTGTAAGGTAATAAAGCAGTTCCCAAGTAGAGTTTCACTTGCTTATTCTGGTTTCTCTTGTGATTCCCCCTCCAGTTCCTTTTAAACTTCTCTTCATGGTGTCACTTCTTCCCATGATGTCTGTCATGCAATTACAATATTTAATGTCTCTACTTCTTATGTCAAAGCCTAATATGCCTGCAGTATTATTTAGGAAAAAAATGCCTATCTGCTGCATTTTGCTGCAATGATTTTTTATACAAAATAGAAAGCAGAGACATAGAAATCAAGAGAGGAGGTATAGCGAAAGTCATTGGGTGTGCAACATTACAGATTATGAAATATTTGACTTAAGTGAAAATGAGCTTTGTAAGAATGTAAATAGAAAAGATAAACCAAAGACACAGTAATGGGCTCTCAATTTTCGGAGGCTTAGAGTTTAGCCAGGACTAAAGGCAGAAGGAGGAGGTGAGAGGGAGATGAAAAATGGCATAGAAACCCGGAGCCATATCACGCCCATCATGGTTCTCGTAGAGCATGCCTGGGGAAGGTAGAATTGAGGCCAAGAAGAAAACTGTGAAAAGCCTGAGAGAGTTTTCTTCCAGCACTGGGAAACTGACCGAGACGCTGTGAGTGTAGAAGAGAGTATGCCACGGACACTTCACTTACAAAGACAAACTTCACTCTTGGATATTTACTCAGCCATAAGCAAAGCTACAAAATGGGATGAATGGATCTAGATTACCAGGATGTTATGGCAGAAAAAGACTGTAGATGAGCTTCCAGAGGCAGTGGAATGGAGATATTTATACCAAAGGAAGATCCACAGTGGACATGCAAACTCCTGCTCAGGATTCATCCAGGCCCCCTTGCAAGACACTTCCGTATGTTTATCTTTACTGGCAAGTAAGGATTATTGTATCCTAATACTAGAAAAAGTGTTTATTTGTTCCATAATTTAGAAGATAATGATGTGATGGGCAATAATAAATATGCAATACCACACATGGACTTGTGTACCTAGGCATGCACTTTAAAATACTTCATGTGTACATTATTTTATTCAGTAAATCACTGAAATCATTAAGATAAAATATAAATCCTGCTAACATCAGATACTAGTGACTCATCCCTATAATCATAATGAACTCAGAAGGATGAGATCTGAAAAATAAAGATTTGAAGGCAATCCAGACAGAAAAATCTGTGAAACTTCATCTTTATAACCAGCAAAGAGCAGGGCTGGAAGTGTGTTTCAAGTAGAATAGCACCAACAGATAAAGCAAACTGAGTATTAGACTCTGAATTTAAAGCACCAGTATAAATATGTGAAAGTATGTGTATACACACAGTTAATTATATGACATATAATATACATGTTGTATATTTCTATATACTGTACATATATTGTATATATCTATATACATGTGTACCTCTCTATGTATGTATATATATGAGTATATATACATATATATATATATATATATGAATCTGTAGATACTTGCACTTTTTTGAGAAAATTTTGATCTAACATCTTATTTTGAAAAGGGACATACTTCCTTGATATGTTTGATTTCCATTAAGAAAACATAGTCAATTGCATAATAAAACTTATTTGAATAGTGTTTGTAAATATCATTTCAAAGGATATAATGAAGTTCAAGCAACCTATTTGCCACAGAAGTGAAGAGCAAATTGGCCATTCCAAGTCACCAGTAACAGGATAATTTCAAAACCAGAAGCAGTTGGTTATCTTACATTTCTTTACACATTTTCCCCTAGATACTTTTTCTTTTTCCTCAGTGCTTAAAGCTCTGCTAAATGGTGTCTGATTTATACAGAGAGTATTTAATGGCATCTTTGTTCTTTGTTCTAAACCAGAGTGAATATATACGCCAGGCAATGTATTATTTAGAACAGAGCCTAAGTTTTCCAGTGATTTTATAGAAAATCAAAAACCTGGGCAGATAAGAAATGGAAGTATAACAAAGATTTTATTGTCTCTGTATTTTTAGGCAGATGTGTGTTTGTGGTCCTAATTGCTGCATAAAAACATTTTTGTGTGTGTGTGACCAGAGAAACTGTTGTCATGTTGATAGCCTAGGTAGTCTGAAATAAGTTAAAAATGTATCTTGTCACGGCCGAGCTAGCGCTTGATTGCAAATCCTTATTTGAATACATGTGCTAACAGCTCCCCACCTGTGCAGCCAGCGTGTGCACTGCAAGAGGAGAAAGATTTTTAACCCACCCTCCCTCTGCTACTCATAAAGGATAAAGGATAAAGCCGAACACCAGCAACTCAAGGCCTGCACAGAAGAACCAAATACCAGATATACTAGACAAAGAAAGGGCCCGGGAGAGTTGCTCTGTATATTTAGTTTAATTTGTGTTATCATTAAGCAGTTGAAAAAAGGGTTTCTAAATCAGCATGTCAGTTGATGAGTACAATGTGTATCCACACCACCCCTCCCATCCTTCTCCCCAGTCTCTCCCAACCCCACCCCTCCCTTAAGTTAAAGAAAGGTTCCTTTCCACCGACATGCCTGCCTCCCTCCATTCACCTGCCCTCCTCTGGACTTCAAACCAACACACTCAAGTCCTGGCATTGTTAGACTCTAAGTTACTTTTTCAAAAAACAATTATGTCATTGTAATTCTCCCTTTCCCATACTATAATTTAGTTAACGTGTTTGTGTACATATGTGTGTGACTGTGTTTACACACATTTATGATTTAGATCACGTTTCCACTTATGAAAGAAAATATGTCTTTTGTCTCTCTGAACCTGAATGGCTTCACCGAACATAATTTTTCCTGCTCTCTCCAGTTTCCTGCAATGGCATAATATCATTCCTGCTGGTAGATGAGGAAAATTTTTCATATGTATGTGTCTTTATCTATCCATCCACACACATATGTGTGTACATGCAATATGTATGTGGGTGTAGGTATTCTGACTTGAATCAGAAATCAAAATCACTTCATAGGAAATGCAGACCAAAATATTTTGATACGTTTATGTACTCAAATAATATAAAAATATCATACGGTATCTAGTTACTGTCTGTGAGATGTGTTTATGGCTTCTATACCCTGTGGCTTATTTTTGTATGAGGAGATGGATTTGGAATTTGGCTTTCAGGAAAGGCGAAATCTTTCTAGCATTTCTGTCCAACTTGCATAGGAGGAAACTGGGGGCTCTCAAACTTGCTCTTAATGCTATTTATCCTGTTTTTCACTGCAAGAACTGTTGGGGTTTATAGTACAACACTGGACAGAGGATTGGAGCCATTACACAGAAACGTGGTGGAATTCTTGTCAGTTTTCCTGGCTCCGTTTGAAGGAGCCACGTGGGCCGCATAGCCTCGACCCCACGGGCCTGGGCCGGTGCTGCGGCCTCTGTCAGCCTGGTGCAGGTTGGGTGATTGCTCAGGGCCCGGGTGAGGCGCGGTGAGGCCAGCCAAGCACGCATCCTCAGCTGCCACCGCGGGTGGATGGGGCTGCCTTGAGTGGACAGAGCCTGCGCATGGGGCCTGCGGGACTGCGGGGCCACTAGGGTGCAGAGCTCTGCTCTGGCGGGGTGTGGGGACTTCACCTCCCGCTGTCCACACAAGAGGGGAGCCACCTGACTCCCACGGTGTCCCTCCCCGCTCGGGTGACCTGTGCTCCGGGGCCTGAGGCCTCAGCTCACTGACCTCACCCCACCCTGATGACTTTGCCATGAACCAGTCCCATCTCTCCTGGAACTCAGGGTGACCGCAGAGTGACCAGGAGCGATCGGCCTCGAGCGGAGGCAGACAATAGAGGCGGAGACTGGGGGCAGACAACGGAAGTGGGGGCAGACAACGGGAAGTGGAGACAGAACGGAAGTGGAGGTGCCAGCCAACGGAAGTGGAGGCAGACAACGGAAGTGGAGGCGCCAGACAAGGGAAGTGGAGGCAGACAAGGGAAGTGGAGGTGCCAGACAAGGGAAGTGGAGGCAGGCAACGGAAGTGGAGGTGCCAGCCAACGGAAGTGGAGGCGGGCAACGGAAGTGGAGGTGCCAGCCAACGGAAGTGGAGGCGGGCAACGGAAGTGGAAGTGCCAGCCAACGGAAGTGGAGGCACCAGACAAGGGAAGTGGAGGCGGGCAACGGAAGTGGAGGCACCAGACAAGGGAAGTGGAGGCGGGCAACGGAAGTGGAGTGCCAGCCAACGGAAGTGGAGGCAGGCAACGGAAGTGGAGGCGCCAGACAAGGGAAGTGGAGGCAGGCAACGGAAGTGGAGGTGCCAGCCAACGGAATTGGAGGCAGGCAACAGGCAGAAGCAGACAACGGAAGTGGGTGCTAGCAAACGGAAGTGGAGGCAGGAGGCACAGGCAGACAACGGAAGTGGGTGCCAGCCAACGGAAGTGGAGGCAGGCCACAGAGGCGGAGGCAGACAACGGAAGTAGAAGCAGACAACGGAAGTGGAGGCACCAGACAAGGGAAGTGGAGACAGACAATGGAGGCGGAGACAGAACGGAAGTGGGTGCCAGCCCACGGAAGTGGAGGCAGACAGCGGAAGTGGAGGCGCCGGGCGCGGGAAGTGGAGGCTGACCACGGAGGCGGAGGCACCAGGCTTGTCTCCTGTGGTTTAGTTAGACCCTGGCAGCAGCACCATATTGGAGACCTATCATCCGTGAAGCTGCGGTAGAAGCGGTGTAGTTGCCACCAGGATTGGTGAGCGACGTGGCAGGTCCGAGGCGGGTGCAGGCGCGGGCCACAGAGCCCGGCAGGACCCCCCCCCCCCCCCGGGGCTGAGGCCGAGCTCCTCCCGGAAGTCCTCCACAGTCCTATTCGGCTGTGTTAAGTTCCTTATTCTTGGCACCCATCGTGCAAGCTCCGTAACCATGAGAAAATGAGAAGTGCAACCAAATGCAAAGTCAGCAGCAGAAAATACACAAACCATGGGAGGAGCATTGCAATGAAAGAGAGGATGATTAGACACCCCACATGCAAGGCAGTGCCCCCAGGCTGATTCTGTGCTTGGTTGTCGGCTCAGAATGTGGTGCAGCTTCCATATCTTAGCTATGGTAAATAATGCTGCAATAAACATAGTTGTGCTGGTAGCTTTAGTGTGGTCTTGTTTGTGATCATTTGGGTGAATGCCCAAAAGTGGGATTGCTGGGTCACAAGAGAGCTCTATGTGAAGTCTTTTGAGGAACCTCCATACTGCTTTCCAGAGTGGTTGAACCAGTTTAACACTCCCACCAACAATGCAGTAGGGCTCCCTTCTGTCCACATCCCCTCCAGCATCTGTTGGCGGCCATGGGATTCTCTTATCCAATGCGCAGGTGCCGCGAGATGCTTTTCACCAGTGTGTCCTGCCCAGTTCAGCAAGAGGGAGAATGCTAAGACAAAACACAGCTGCAGCTGTACAACTGAGGTGGACAGGCAAATTTTAGAATTGCTGTAGCAGTGCAGAGTAAGAATTTAATGTCTTTCATATGCATGACAGACGTGAATTTCTAAAACAGCCCATAGTATTCCCTATTTTAATGAATACTATATTTGACCTAAAATACTTGGTAAATTTGAAAAAAAAAAGATTTTTGAATCTACGATTGACAGTTAAAAATTATTGGAAATATTGGCAACATCACAAAGTTTCAGTTTTGTTCACATTTAAAACTTTAGGAAAAGTCCCAATCAACTTGATATTTTTTTTCTGCTGACATTTCTTACAGTTAATGGCTAATACGAAAGTCATGACATATTGGATTAGACCAAAATTGCCTTTGAATAGCTGTACAAGTGAAAACTCATTAACACATGTGGCTATGGAAGAAAGAATGTAGGTCTACTAGAGCGTAGAAGTGCTAAAAGCACTTTCTCTGAACAGAAATAAGTGCACTTTAATGAGAATAAACGCAAGAATAAAATATCAAACATATCCTATCAGTTCTGTTACAAAGGGACTGTCGAGTTCTAAAAATGAGAATTCAGTTAATTAAGTTAATTAAGTCAAAACTTCAACAGATATAGAAAATGTTAGCAAGAAGAAAAAAATGTCATCGTTTGGCCTGATTTATCAGGCAATGACACTTTGTTTAAAATATCTCCCAGTAACTGGTAATTTAATTGTTCTGTACCACAGACCTTGCTTTGCATGTCTGTGTTTTGCTTAATGAGGGAAGCCAAAGTTTCAAGGATTTATTTCATTCTCATTATTTTTATACCATGTAGATCTTCGGTCTACTAAAAATGGTAAAAGTATTAAAGGGATAGAGTTAAGTGTAAATCTCAAAATGTCCATTAGGTTTTGAGTATTATGGAAATGTGCTACTCTCTATTATTTTGTTAATTATATCTCAGTAGTATAATAACTAAAATTCCAGTTTGCTAACAATCCAGGAGTAATGTATCTTTACTTCTTCACTTTTTACACATTAAGCTTTAGATTTTTTAACTAATTTTGAGTTGTTGCAAATTATTTATAAGGCCACTGCAAAATATTTGCATTTGTAACAAAAGGTAAAATTTACGTTTTTCAGACAAAATTGTATAAATACTCAAAATATTCAAGTAATGTTTTCATTTGTTTATATTGGCTTCACATATTAAAATAAATATAGATGAATGAGGCATAAAATAAGCATGTACACAATGTACATTTTTAGAAATTTTCTTCATTGAACACAGTATTGTAAAGTCACTAAGGGCCTAATTTTCATTCTGTGAAAGACCATACACATCTTCATCACTGAAGAGTTATCTTCACCCTTGCCTAACTAGCCATGTTAGGAGGAGTAGAACGATTACTCACTTGTAAATGGAAATAGCAAGGAACATTTTTTTGTTGTAGGGATGCTGTCAGAATCAGGTGGGGTAACTCAGGGAATTGCTCTCTGAACCTAGATTCTCACCATGCTCCTCTCTCCTGTCTTCTTCTGGCCGCCTGCGTTTCCTCTTTGAGCAAATAAACATTCTTGGTCATTTAATCTATTTTTACAAGTGAGTTCTAATTTGGTAGTATTATTGTCCATATGCAACATGGTAAAAGATTCATAAAGCTTTAACTATATGTCACGGAGAACAGTTATTATGTCATAAACTCTTTTTATTATTTCTCAGTAGAAACTTCCCAGAACCTTATCTTTGCCTGATGTTTTGATACGGTGATACTAATTTAACATACATATGGCTTTCATTTTTTGCTATTTCAGCTTATAGCCATTTTCAGCTCTTGAATTTACTTTTGGGGTTTGTTTTTGCAGCACTGTAAATCAAACCCAGGGCCAGAACATAATAAGCAATCCCCCATAACCCAGCCACGCCCCAAACCTTGGAATTCACTCTGAACCAGTTAGTTCATGGCAACTGATGTCAAAAGACATTAAAGGATGACGTCAAGACACATCAGAGGACATCAGTGGACACAGGGACATCAGAGGACACCGAGGACAGCAGGAGACATCAGGGGACATGAGGACATCAGAGACATGAGGACATCAGGAGACACTGAGACATCAAGAGACATTGGGAGCATTGGGAGACATCAGAGGACATGGGGACAACATGGGACATCAAACACATCAGGAGACATTAGGGGAAATCAGGATACACCAGGGGACATGGGGACAGGGAACCACGGCGCTGCTCCTTGTGCACTCACTCCTGCACTTGGTCTCCTCCCGGCCAGCCAGGGGAACAGCCTGAGCCACTTTCAGACCAAATTAGGTGAATCTTGCGGCGTTTTCCAGAACATGTCATTATGAAACAAACATGTCTCTGTCTCTGTCTCTCACAGTCTCTGTCCCTGTCTCTGTCTCTGTCTGTCTCTGTCTCTTTCTCTTTCTCTGTCCTATGTATCTCATATTTTGAGATGTGCAAGTCCCTTTGGAGTACAAACAACTGCACTATGACAGTTCTGGAGAATCACACCTCTTCTCCCCCTCTTTCTTCTACAGACACTAACAACATCTGGGGCCACACCTGTGGGGTTCAAGGCTCTGCCTCAGCACCAAGAATTACAATGAAGATAATACCAATAACCTAAAGATTTCATAGGAGCACTATGAGGTCCACAGCTGCACATGTGTACTGCCATACTTGTCACATACTGGGGTAAATACTATGCTGATGCCTGCTCTGTGACACAGCAAGGGAAATTATCTGCCACCCATTTTAATCCTCATTATCTATTTTCTATGATTTTATCTGCAGAATGTGCAGAAATACATGGTATTCTTCAATTTAGAATGGTGGTTTCTATTATTTTCTAACCTTGAATTAACATAAAATAATTTTTGTACGTTTTTATGGTGTATAATATGACAGTTCGATGCCTGCCGATGCTATGTGTAGATCAGTTTACGTAGTTCTCACACCTTCAGACCTCATTTCTGAAAGAGCACTGATTAGGACCAGCAGGCATCAAGAGGCCAGGCTCACCGTTGGCCTCCACAGTTAAATTTGCATGTCTGAAAGGAAGACAGTTTTTACACCAATATTGGCACATACAACATTATCTTCAAGATTGATTTTATTTATTTATTTTTTATTGTGAAAATACTGTACAGAGGGGTTACAATTACATGGGCAAGATAATGAGTACATTTCTTATCAAGCATTGTAGCCTCCTCCTTTGTTTCCCCTTCCCATCCCTTCCCATCCTCTCCCCACTCCCCCTCCCCCCAATACTCCCTGCTAACCCCCCCACCATTGTATGCCTCCCCCACAGTATAACCCCTGCTTTCACTGTATTTGATGTCGTTATAATTTTTGGAGGGGAAGGGGAAAAACAAATCGTTTAAATAGGGATACAGGTGGACCCATTGCAATAATGAGATGTACAAGTTGTTATGTTGAAAAATGAACTTCAAGATTGTTTTTTACACTGATAGTTATTAAAAATAGATGTTACTCAATATATTTAATTGTTTTCATACGTCTTTAAGCTCTTCCTTAAGATGATGCTCTTATATTTATTTGATTTCAAAGATTATTTCTTCCACCTATACTGAAATTTTTCTTACAGATAAAGCAGTACTACATCTTTAAAGAAAATGTGTCAAATTAATTAGGTATCTTTTTACTATAAAGGAATAAAATGGCTGAAATTACTACAGCATGATAAAATCATCCAGGGCTTGTTAATTTTTAAAGTACTAATCTTTGTTTATTTTTCCCCACTGTTTCACTAATAAATAAAGAATGTGCCAATTAACTCCATTGCTGTCACTCATTCAAAATGCATTAATGAAATAATTATGGTGTTTAGAGTGTTAGGAGATGATAACAAACGTAGATCACAAGAAGGAGTTGCACTTGGCTGTAATTTGTCCTTCAAACATCACCTGGGGGAGAACTTTTTGTTAAAAGCTAGGAGAAAGAGAGACAGAGACAGAGACAGAGGGTAATTGTAAGTGCCTGCTTGGGAAGGCTCATTCTGTGCATTTTTCTTGTGATAGGAAGAAGGAAAAGCTGGAGGGAGGGTAGACAATAGGTTACTTTTTTCTACATAAAGCTACCTGTGTTCACTATCACAGGTTACATACTATTAAAGCCCTCACGTGTGCAGTGCTCAGTACGATCCTGACACTCGGGATGACTGTAGAACTCAGTCATGTGTAATCGTGGAATTCTTGTCGATACTTGATGTCGTTCTCATTCAGGCCAAGACGACCACATTTGAAACGTGGCCGCAGAAACGTGTTACTTCCAAAGAGCTGTGGTTCAGGCTTGCACTTTCAACGCGGGAGCGGCTGCCTTGGGGTCAGGCCAGGGAGGAGGGGTGGAGGTGTCCGATCGGACAGGCTGTTTCACCGGTCGTGTTTTGGATTACACTGCGTACTGCAGACCGGGCTGGTTTGCCTGCTCGGAGCCATCACGCGACGCGGGGTCTGGGCGCGCACTGCGCCGTGGGCACAGGTCACTCACCCACCGGCCACTGCCCTGGGTTCCCTGGCGGGGCGGGGTGGGGAGGAGCCGGGCACCAGGAGCCGGCGCGGGTCCCCCCGCCGGCCACGAAGGGTTCCCCACGCGTGGTCCCCCACGCAGGCCACGCAGGACCCGCGCAGTGCCAGAAGGCGCAGTGCCGCACCGCACTGAGCACAAACACCACGCCCTGGGCCAAACACTGCTTCTTTACTCTTGTTACTTTTCCACGTGTGTGTGTGTGTTGTGTGATGTGTGTGTGGTATGTGGTGTGTGTTTGTGTGTGTGGTTATGTGTGTGTGTAATGTGTGGTGTGTGTGGTGTGTGTGTGTGTGGTAGGTGGTGTGTGTATAGTGTGTGTGGTATGTGGTATGTATGTGTGATGTGGTGTGTGGTATGTGTGTAGTGTGTGGTATTGGGGTATGTATGTGTGATGCATGTGTGTGTGTGTGTGTGTGTGTGTGTGTGTGTGTGTATGTGCATGCACTGGTGCCGGGGCTTGAACTCAGGTTCTGGACTCTGTCCCTGAGCTTTTATGCTCTACCCCCTGAGCCATATAGCCCCATGACAATTTTTTTGTGATTAATTGAAGAGTGTCATAGAGTTTCCTGCCTGGGCTGACTTTGAACCCCAAACCTCAGATCTCAGCTTCCTGATAACTAAGATTACAGGTGTGAGCCACCAACTTCCTGTGCTTTGTGATTTTTTTTTTGACAGTGCTGTGGTTCAAAATCTGGGTCTTGTACTTGCTAGGTGGACACTGTATCATTTGAGTCATGCTGAAAGACATAGTCTTTGCTTTACTTTTCAGGTGGGGCCTTGTATTTTTGCTAAAGGCCAACCAACCTTAGCCCACAGAAAGCTGTGTTCACAGGTAGGTACCACCATACCTGGTGTGTTCATTCACATGGGGGCCTAGAAGCCCTCAAAACCTGATCCTTCCTGCACCTGTCTTCCAAGTAGCTGAGATGATAAAAATAAGGCATTGTACAGGTCCTCATGTTTTAGATATAGATATATAGATATAGTAGATAGGCAGTCAGATAGGTAGGTAGAGGTAGATAGATATTTGATAGTACACACCCCTTACAGAACAGAATTAGAATAATTTTCATGCATCTTAAAAAGCCTAAATAACATTTGTAATCTTACTGTGGAAACACAAAATCAAGGTTTTTTTCTCATTTTTTCCTTGGAAATTAAACATAATTTCTATCAGAAAAGCTATAGAGTCAACCCAGTACAAAAATAAAGGTAAATGTGTGTGTGCCCTGAGTGAGTCTTTTAGTTGTGATGTCTGATTACAGGGTAATATTTTATAACTTTTGCCTCATTTGATGCATGAAGATGAATGTTTGGTCTTGTCTCAAAGTTTGTTTGGAATTCTGGATAATTTAATGCATTGTGTATCCAACCCTTTTACAAGTTAGATCATAATATTATCAGAGAAACCATTGTCAGATTGAACATAATTGTTTATATAGGCATAAAATATTAAATCTGAGCCCAAAGATTCATAATATTTTTGACCACTGTGGATTCCATCAAGTAGATAGTATTCCATTTAAACTATGACTGCAGTGAGATCACACATTTTGGGGGAGGGAGCCTACATTTATATGCAAGATCTGTGCCTGTAGTGATTTTTTTTCATGCAACAGATCAAACCAAGTATGGTTGAAACTAGATAAATGACATTTTATGAAATCACAAAATGTGCCTTTAAACAGGATAATGGCTTTAAAGCATTTTAATTAGCTATCTGACAAATCAACAGATGTACCCACCAAGCTTGCATAATTTATCTACTCTCTACCAGTGCAGGCCTTTCTCAGAGCTTGTAATGCTCCTGACAGAAACAATGTTAATTCATCGTTGTGTCCTTTTTTTTTTCCAACTGAACATTTGCAATAGTTTTTAAAAACAATGCCATTTTGAACCTGTCAATAAAATATGTTTTCCTTAATCAATGCAGAAGGATAGTACACACAAAAGATTTCTCAGCACTTGTAACTGTGACCTAGAAAATGATATTTTGCCATTTCATTCCCACATATACCCAAGTCAGAATACTGAGTAGACTCAACAGCCCAGTTTATTTAATGATTTCTCTAGTAAGCATTTCAATTCATGAGCCCTTGGAGATAGTAGTATAAGAGTCACATTCTGAAAATGAACTCAAGCTTTGTAATATTGCTTCTATGGGTTACCTGATTGTGTGACCTTGGAAAATGGAATTAACCCTATCTAGCACTTGATATAAATTCTTATTACTTTATTTACTTTTACATTTTTGTTGATACTTAGGTTTGAACACTAGGACTCACTCTTGCTCAGCTGACTCACTTGATTGGAGTGTGAGCATTAATGTTCACCAGGTCTCCAGCCTAGTTTTTTGTTGGGTAATTGGGGAGGAATCATGTGGACTTCTCTGTCCAGGCTGGCTTTGAACTGTGATTCTTTAAGTGTTAGAGGCATGAGTAGCTGGGATTATAAAATGAGCCATGGGTACCTGTTTTTGTTTGGTGTGTGTGTGTGTGCACACGCGTGTGCATGCACATGCACTCAATTTGATTTCATGTTCTTTACTCATGATTTCAGTATATAACCCAAAGTGGTTATTCTCAGAATCCGAGGGCTGGAATTACAAATGTTCACCAACACATTTGACCTAAGGCCTTTTTCCCCCATATCCAATATTAGATCATTAAACCAATTTCCTCATTGCATTGTTGTAAGGTAGGTAAAATATACGATTTAACCAAGTAAGCATTTTATTCATGAGACTATGCAGCATGCTAGCATGCTTGGCTTCTTCTATTTTCCCCCTGTCTTCTTCCTTAATGGAAATGAAAATTAGAAGTCTCAGAAACAATAGGAAAGCATGAATAAGGTATATTAATACGAGTTCTGTCTGTAGCAAATACACTTGTTTTTAAAGAACTCAACATTTCTCTCTCCCTTCTCTGAGAGAGGAGTCCACAAGGAAGCTTTCCTAGGTAGTATGCAAACACGGAGTGGGGAAGAACCACTCTTCCTGGATGTGGAGTGTGAGAGGGTGGGCATGTTTTCAAAGTTAAAATTCAAGTTGTAGCTCACTAAGTTCAGTATATCTCAGGCAATGCTATATAAGTTGGGCCAGAACAACTTCCAGTACCAGGATGTGACTTGCTCTCTGCGAGGACAGGTGCGTGCTGATGCTGGGGTCCATGTGGTTTTGCTCCTGCAGAACTAGGCTCAGCGTGGACAGGAGGTGGACTTTCCTTACAGACCAATGGCCTGCAGGACCCTGCTGGCCTGGGTGAAAGGCTGCAATGCCCACCGAGAGGGGAAAGCCGTGAGTTTCAGAGTCAGTAGATTTTCTTAAAGCTGGTTTTGAATCTCTGAAATTTTAACTCAACAAAAGTCAGCATGCTTTGAATTTTGCCTTTATAGCTTCCTCAGTTTCTAGGATTTGGCGTGTCAAGGATTTAATGTGGGCTTCCATCTCCTCCTGGTAGGAGCATCATAGAATGGAATACTGTGCACAGATAGCAGAAGAGTATGGTGAGCAAATGTGTGTTTTCTCCACCGTGCTGGTATCATAGTGGGGTCTATGGTCAGCATTTGATTATTGTCCAGTGATCTGACTGTATTTGATCTCAGTGTAGAGAAGGAATGATTTTGATAATGTTGGATAGCACTTACAGACATCTTTTGGAGACCGAAAGAATTTATAAGACACTTGAAGTGATGCTACACCACAATTGAGAGCTAAGTAAATACCCATTGATTCTCAACTTAAGACCAGAAAAATCCAGGCAGAAAACACGAGACAGCAGTGGAGGTGAGTCTGACAACATCTGCTGGGTACTGGTGGCTCCAGCCTGTAATCCTAGCTCCTCAGCTGTAACCCTAGTTATTCAGCTGGCTGAGGCAGCCAGGAAGAAATATCCAGGAGATTTTTATCACCAAAATAATTAACCAAAAGCTAGGCTCTGGGTGTGACTCAAGTGGTAGAATACCAGTATGAGGTCCTGACTAAACACCTGTATCATCAAGAAAAAAGGAATGAAGAAAGAAAGAAAGAAAGAAAGAAAGAAAGAAAGAAAGAAAGAAAGAAAGAAAGAAAGAAAGAAAGAAAGAAAGAAAGAAAAGAAGTCAGCTCAAGTGGTAAAGTGCTAGCCTTGAGCTGAAGAGCTGAGGGATAGCACCTAGGCCCAGAGTTCAAGCCCCATAACCAACAAAAAAGAAAGAAAGAAAAAAGTCAGCTAATAAGATAAGGACTCAAATGGTTTTTTCTTTCTTGCTATTGTCTCTAACATATTTATAAGATGATTTCTTTGTTACTTTGTATGTCCCTCCCCCACGGTATAACCCCTGTTTTCACTGTATTTGATGTTAGTATAATTTGTGGAGGGGAAGGGGGAAAAAAACAACTCGTTTAAATAGAGATACAGTTGGACCCATTACAACAATGAGATGTATAAGATGTTATGTCAAAAAAACGAACTTTACAACTTTGGTGCAGGGGGGAGTGGGGTGGGAGATGGGAAGGGATGGTAAGGAGAAACAAAGGAGGAGGCAGCAATGCTTGATAAGAAATGTACTCATTACCTTGCCCATGTAATTGTAACCCTTCTGTATGGTATTTTCACACACACTAAAAGAAGTCAGCTCATTTGTTTGAAGACCAGAGAAGTGGCTACTTGGGCTTCTCCTCATCCTGACAGCTGTCCTGTGGTACAGAAAATGAAACAAAAACAAAAACAAAAGCAGAGCAAGACTGATAGATGATGGTGTGCAGAGAAATGGGTGGAGGTTGGCCTGCAGGCGGCAGGTGGCAGATACAGACATTTCTACATGAATGCTTTTAAAAACAGACTTCTAGGAAGGAAATAGTCCCAACGGACCTGCCCAGTTACCCACATTGAGGCCCGTGCCCTGCATATCTAATGTCTTTGGGGCTCCCAGTGGGTGGCAGCGGACCTGAGCCACCCCAAAACACTGCACCATGACCCCAACCCCGCTTTCCTCAATGCGAAAACACAGAAGGTTTTCCAAGTATGTGTTCCCTTTCAACAATGAATTTCAAGTCTTCCTCTAGATTTGTGAATTTCATGACCCTGTTTTTAAATTCTCTAGAAGTCATGATTGGTGCTCCCATGTTGATTTATCTAGTTTTTTTAAGAAAATAAGGACACTATTGAAGAAATTTATGGAAATCAGGCCATAAGAAATGGAAAAAATAAAGGGTATTTGTCACGAGTGCCTATACCAAGACATCACAAAAACAGAATGAAGAACCCCTGGAGGAATATTAGAAGTACTAGAAGTATATGTCCACTTAGTCTTTAGGTAGAAAAAAAGAAACTAAAACCCACTCTAACTCCCTACAGCCGTGTGCTTGTGGAGACGACTGCTCCAGGTCAGGTCTCCTCCCACGAAGGACCATTTCAGAGACAATTACGTGATTCATCTTTTAACAAGCAGAACTCTGAATTAGACTGGTCATAACTCATACTTCCATGGGAGCCAGAAATCAATCTTTCTCAAGAGATGTAGAAGGCAGGGTAGAAAAGTGTCATAGTCTTCAAATAAACATAAAAAGTAGTTTATGGATTTCTTTCCTCTTCACATTGGAAATGAAAGGATAAAGAAGTTATCACAAATAACTATTGATAGGGAAATGGAGAGACTGAGAAATGGTAGTCCACTGTTTTAGTGGTCAATAATAATGCACCAGTTATGTAATAACATAAAGCAAAGCAATCCAACCAACCAGAATTCTGTTCATGGTATTCTATGATGCATATTTTAGATGTGGTGAATTTAGTCATGGATTTCCTAGAAAAGAAGCTAAGAGTCAACACAATCGTTTGGCACTGCTGCACATAGAGTCAATGACCCACAATATTGGACTAATTGATCTTGCATAATGATCACCTCAATTATTGTAGCCTTGTACCCAGGTCTGTTACAGGTACAGAGCTCCTAAAGTGCAGGGTGGAGAATAATCTGACCGTAACACCACACTTCTCTTTGAAGCCTTTATTATACATTCCAAGTTCTGAGGCAGAGGCAAACCAGGAAGAGTGAAATAGTGCCATATTTCACGGGCTATAAAATTCTGGAGGCTGTACTATAAGAAACCAAAACATCTGGGCAGGATGGGTGCAGGGAACAGGACCATACGGTGAATTTCAGCATGCGTGATTTCCAAGCCCTCTGGTCAGGAAACTTCTACACTGCACCAGGACATCTGCAGAAATGAGAGCATTTCCTCCTTAAATGCTGAGGGCATTTGCCACTCAAGCCAGTGAGAGTTGGAGATTTTATTCATTTCTCCTCAAAGGTTTTTAAAGTACAAATTTATTTTCTTTAACAACCTATTTCTATCACTTATTTTGTAGTCATTTTTTATTCCTGCCATGAATTGATCAGTTTTATCTGTTATCAATACTACTGTGCAAAACTCTTCATTATTTATTATTGTTTGTTTCATTTGACACTCTTTTGCTTTCAGCTTTTTTCCTTGGCTAATCTGGATAATTTTTATTGATTGTAAACTTAGGAAACAACTAAGTGGTCTTTTGCCATTAAATGTATCATTTAATATAATATCATGAAATATATTGCCAGAGGATTTATAGATGTTCTTATCAATTTAATAATTTTTATTCTAATTAATTAATTAATTTGTTTTTTTTTGTGCCAGTATTGGGGTTTGAATTCAGGGCCTGGACACTGTCCTTGTGCTTTTTTGCTCATCTAGTACCACAGCTCCATTTCCAGATTTTTGGTGGTTTATTGGAGATAAGAGTCTCATGGACTTTCCTGCACTGGCTGACTTCAAACTGTGATCCTCAGCTCTCAGCCACCTAAGGAGCTAGAATCACAGGAAGGAGCCATTGGCATCCAGGTTAGTAATTTCATTTTAATTTTTACCAGTTGCATTTTTTTTTCTATCGTAAACCTGTGACACTGTCAAAAGCTTCTTATGTGTCAATTGAAATGGACACTATGCTAATTGGCTTTGTGGTCCCAAGTTGTGTGGCCTGTGTGGTATGAACAAAGGAGTTGAGGGAGTATTTCTGGAACAGGCATGAAGTCCTCTCTGAATGCTTGGAATCTCCCAGTGAAGACCTCTGAGTGGTGGATTCATTCACAGGCAGAGAATTCCCTCCTCTCCCTTGCCCCGATGCCCTGCCTTGCTCATGTGACATCTCTCAAAGATTCCTTGAGGCAATTTTGTGCACATCATAATTTAAGAAAATGAGATCCAACTGAGGTGGTAACAGCCACTGTCCTTATTTAAGACATTTATAACCAGATTTTCTGATTTTTTTGTTTTGTTTTAATGATTGTTTTCCATTTTCCTTAAATTTCCAGTTTACTTCAAGCAAGAAGTCCTTGTGTTGTGTTGCTTGACTGGAAATGTATATGGTATGCCAGACATGGTTCTCTGGGCTGATGTCCTTCTGCTTGGCCCAGTTCTGCTGAAAAAAACATGTCACATGTGTGTGTTTAGTGTGTGTGTGTGTGCTTCTTTCTGCACTGGTAAACATTTCTGTACATAGACATTTACAGCCATAGGACATCAGAACAAATTTCAAAGACATGAAATATGGAAACACTTTAATTTAGGATCATAGTTTTCCATACATTAGATAAAAAATAAGAGGATTATAATAATAAGGATTGAAGTTGAGACCCTGAGAATCATCTGTATGTGAAATACAACGAGATGAAAAAGTTTAATTGATTTTATTTAAAGAATCTGATAAAGATAGTCTTGATTTTTCTAGATGAAACAGTGGGTTGGTGGGAAACTAAGATGTAAAGAACACAAATTTTAAGGGGAATTCTTTGCTTGTCTTTTATATACTAATGGGAACATCTGCCTGTGACTTCAGAGGAGTGTGGAAAGCCCCAGTGTGGGATAAACTCAGTTGGTTCAGATGCACTGGGTGTGTTTCCTGTCACCCCAGGAAGGACCAGAGGCTTGAAGATGTAGACACAGGAAGTAGGAGCAATTCTGAATGGCAAATGCTCTATCTTCTCTATCTTTTAATTTTGTTCAGAGCTACATGAATGCTATCAATTTTAATTATTTTCCAATTACTTTAATTCATTCTCTCCCTGATTTCTGTCCAAATATCTGTATCTGACAAAAATATTGAAGGCAATGGCATGACACTTTGATAAAATGCGGATGTGAAGTGGAACCCTCCCCCATTGCCTTACATAATTATGATTTTGTTTGTATTTGACAAGAACAATTAAACCCTAGTCCTCACAAATTTCAAGTACACAGTAAAACCCCATGATACATATTAGGTCTCCAGAAGTCTTTTCTTGGATAGAACTGAATGTTTCAACACCTGGTCAATGTTCCCTACTTTTCCTAATCCTAGGCTTTGGCTCCTGCCCATCCCCCAATCCGTTTTGAGAGTGATTCTCCGGACTTCTCAGGAGAAAACAGGCACCACCGACCCAGCCTGTCTCAGCTGACTAGAAGACCTGGACAGTAGGACACATCCCTGAGTTCCACCTAGGACACTGTCTCTCACACAGAATGGTTGGCAATTGTGTGAGGACTGCACCTGGAGTGAACATTGCCTTTATTCAGACATCTTTTGTTGCACACGTGTTTATACATTTGTGTGTTTTGAAGAAATTCAAATACTTCTATAAGAACCCATTACATTGTCTTTGAATACATCGCCTAAAATACAATGTTTGGATCATAGGGTCTTCCTACTTTCAGTATTTGAGACCCCTCCATTTTGGTTTTTTTCAGCACCACTTCTGGTTTTCTGGTGGTTTATTGAAGATTAGAGTCTTACAGACTTTCCTGCCTGGGGTTACTTTGAACCGTGATCCTCAGATCTCAGCCTTCTGAGTAGCTAGGATTACAGGCGTGAGCCACCGTCTCCCGGCTTCCATTCTGGGTTATATTAGATTTACTAACTTATATCCCAACACCCCGGGTTAGGTACAGTTCTTCACCACATCATTCCAGTACTTGCTATCTTTTGTCATTTGGGGTTATTGCTTTTTAGCCAATATTTTTGTCAAGTTCTAGAAATTAAAAGAACATTTTACAAAGCACTCCAGGATCTGCTGAGGTCCTCTTGGATCCTGAGCACGGTCCCTCAGCATCACAGCAGGTCTGGGCTATGGATACCATCTCCAATTTGCAATGGCAGCTGCATTAAACTCAGACTCTGCTTTAGTGTGTGGAGTAGTCACCATCATGACACACTACTTACACTGTCACCTCTTGATTCATGGAGGTAGATTGGACACATTTGAGGATTACATGAGAAGAGGACTCAGGATTGACACGGCTAACCTGGCATCTGTTAACTCTTGAATGATTATTCTACATCATTTTGAGTCACAATTAAACTCATTCAAGAAATGTGTCCCTGGAGGAATTTAATTGTATGTACGGCCAAAGTTCTAAAGCCTGCCTTGTGTGATAACATAGTCTTCAGATTTCTTTTATCTTTATGTTATCAATAAGAGCAGACTTCCTCTATCAGCGGCAAGTCTGCCCATGGGTGATTTGGCCCAATTTTCATCTTTGCAGAAGTATCATCTCCTCATGACATCTCTAAATGCTTCTCAGATATTTCCTACAGGTGACGAATGGTTGTAGTGATAACACAAATTCTCACTTGTCTTCGTGCCTTCACTGTGTTCGATCAATGATGGCTGAATCACAGAAAAGTTGAAAAGGTTTCCAGGACTTTTTGTGGTAGGCTGGAGAGAGCGAGTATCTGGGCCATTTGGAGTTAGTTTGCAGGACAAAATGAGACAAAGGAAGAAGAGCTTGCCTTCTTTAAAAGAAAATAAATGGAAAAGACAAAGGTTGATGGAAGTTGTAAGAAAATCAAGGGTTTGCTGGGGAATTTGGGAGACAGGCTGGATGGACACTCCCCTTAAGCTTTCATTCTAAGGAAACAGAAGGACTTTGTCAGTGTGACACCTAGTGCTACCCAGCTCTGGCCTCTGTAAGAAGGATAGTAGGGTCTCTGGGATTGTAGGCTCAACCCCTATGAGACAGAGAACACGGGTTCCTGTCATTCTGGGTCTGTCTTTCTTCTGACAGTATGATTGCTTTTTCCAAAACCAAAATATAACCTTTCATGCAAACACACACACAAGAGCATATCAGTGCAAACCACACCAATTAAAATACAGTATATGCCAGAGAGAAACTCCTTGAAATAAACTCGAAGAATAAACATTTTAACAAAATCAATAGCAAGAAGTTGAACCAGGGCAGTGAGAGGGAGATGTATCAATGGAAGAGGTAAAGGGACAAATCCTCCTAAACCTTGAAGAATATGTGGGAAGGAGTATCAACTGTAAGAGTTCAGTGCGTGAGGACGTAAACCGGGAGATGAGGACGGAAGCCGGGAGATGAGATGGAAAGGAGGCACTGAGCTATCAGGATGTACTGGACACAAAAATGGGCATGTTAAGTCGCTACCCCATTTGATAACATAGAAAACAAAGACTCCAAATTCCGAATCCCACAGTTTCCTCTGGAATCCTCCTCTATTCATCTGTTTCTGTTTTGCTCACAAAATATCTGAATAGACAGCTTTACTTTAAAAGAGCTTTAAGCCCACACAGTGGTTCACTCCTGTACCCCTAACTACTCAGGAGGTTGAGATATGAGGATCATAGTTTGAAGCCAACCCCAGGTAGGAATGTCCAGGAAACACTTATCTCCAAGTAATTACCAAAAAAACCCAAAAAACCAAAACCAACTCAGAAGTGAAGGTGTGAGTCAAGAGGCAGAATGCCAGGCTGGAGCAGAAAAGCTCAAGGACAACAATCTAGTCCCCATGTGCAATACCCAGGACCAGCACACAAAAACCAAAAATTTATATTTTACCTGTAGAGCTAATAACTCGTGATAGTGAGATGCTTTGTTAAATTCAAAACTGATGAGTTTGTTTCCATAAACATTCTTTCAAAAGGAATATTCATGAGCATGTAAACAAACATACTCACGAACATGTGAACATATGTATTCATGGAATATTAATACTGATCAGACCAAGTTGTCATTGATCAGTTAAATCCCATAGACATAAAATGTTCTAATGCCTTAATATCTTTCTTAAATGTTTTTAGGTTTTTGCATAATTAAGAACCATATTTTTCCAAGTGAGATTAATTTCCCCTCAAGTACTCTGTTCCTCACCATTTAAAGAAAGAAAACGATTGCTTTAAAATCACACTGATTACTCTCCAAAATTTCTGCAGATCATTGAGTCCTACTTTTATAAAATGTGTACTTCCATAAAAGCTGGCCTGTCAGGTTATTCATGGCCAGCCAGCCTAAAGCTGGTTTTCTCCCCCTCAAACTTGATATGGAATCCTGACAAAGAAATACACAAGCCGGAGTCCAAGAACCAAGTGGGCACAATCTGAATGGATATCACATGTTCAATTATGTACCATTCTAGAAACAGATACAGAGAAATTAAATTGTTCTTGCAGCATTGATTGGTAGAGTTGCTCTAGGACTTTTGTCTTGGTTATAGTTTTACCTCCATGTCATGGGGCTTTTCCATGAGCTGTCCATTCACATTATATATTGTGTGGAATATTTGTTTAGAGAACAATTCTTGAACTATGAGACCAAAAAGCCTCTGAGAGGGCTGTGAAGGTGGCTTAGTGGTAGAGTGCTTGCCTTGTGTGCATGAGACCCTGGATTCTATTCCTCAGTACCACATAAGCAAAAAAAGCTGGAAGTGGCACTTTGGCTCAAGTGGTAGAGTGCTAGCCTTGAGCTGAAGAGCTGAGGGACAACGCCCAGGCCAAGTTCAGGCCCCATGACTGACCAAAAATAAATAAATAAAACAAAGCCTCTGAGAAGCCAGTGATGGTGGCTTATGCCTCTAATCCCAGCTACTCAGGAGGCTGAGATCTGAGGATCCTGTTTTAAGCCCAGACTAGAGAGACAAATCTTAGAGACTCTTATCTCCAATTACCTAGCCATAAAAAGCCAGAAGTAGAGATGTGACTCAAATGGTAGAGCACCAGTCCTGAGCAGAAAAATACAATCCAAAAAAAATGAAAAGAGACTATAGTATAATTCATTTAATATATTATCAAATTTCCTTTTATACACACACTTGAATGAAATTTATATATTCATCGCTTCCATATATATATATATATTATTCTAATAGATAATTTATTTATTAGCAAATGTACTTTTATTTAAGTATTCATTAAAAAACTTAAACAAGTACAAACATGAACTTCACTCCTAACATTAAAAAGAATGATTTGCAAAGAACAACCAGGTTGGATCCCAAGCATAGGGAAGGTACAGAACAGAACAAAGTGACACAAGCCTATAATCCCAGCAATGGGGAGTCTGAAACAGAAAGATTTCCAGATGGAGGCCAGGATGGACTCTATAAATAAGATTCTGTCAAAAAAGAATAAAAAAATACTCCAAAACTTTTTATTACATTTAGGAAAATGTTGGTATGCTTTTTTTGCAAGTACTGTCTATAATTGCCAGTACTTTGCACTATTAATAATATTTTCATTCCTTTGGAGGATATACTACATTCAGTGGTTTAGAAACAGAAGTTTGTCTTTGCTGGGAGACAGGTGACAAGCACTCTTGATGCACAATTTATTGAAGCTTATTTTCAGGTTGTGATAGAAGCTAACCTTGCCGGCAGCCATGACTAAAGATCACAAGGTCTAGATTTTGCGTGCTGCACACACAACAGATTGCTCCAAATGAGACTCATTGAAGAGAAAAGTTTTCCATTGGAAAAAACTAAGGCCAGACCAAAGTACAAGATGTCTGCCCTGCCCCCAACCAAGGAAAACTTAAACACAGATTTTATTTTTGAAGGACCAATTTCTGGTCTCTTACCTATTTCTTCTTACTCAGAGCAAATGATCCAAAGCAGAATAGCTTGCAAAGAAATAATTTTATCTAAAACATGTTAACAACTTATCTAGGCAACAGATGTCTAGCTATATTTAAAGAGTCGTTTAAGAAAATTGTAACTCTTTGAAATGTTGAATCATTTTGTAAGGACTGATGACAACTATTCAAGTATATTTTTGCCTCATATATATTTTTGTCTTTGTGTATATAAGGGAAAAGTGAAAGTCTCTCAAAATAGTATTTTATTTGTAAATGAAGGTTTATTTTTCTCCTTCTCTTTGGTTTTATTTCCTATTAGGCATTTCTGTCTGACTGACATCATGCATCATATCTTGCATGGTAGTCTAAGGGAATGGCCTATCAGAAAGCCAGAATGGTGGAGCATGAGCAAGAGGTACATGCACACTAGCCATTGTATATAATATTTGATTAGATTAGTGCATGTGGTACATTGGTATAGATGACAGATAGGTAGGTAGGTAGGTAGGTAGATAGATAGATAGATAGATAGATAGATAGATAGATAGATAGATAGATAGATAGATAGATAAATAAATAAATAACAGTTAAATAATTGTGTAGATGACAAATGATGATGGATATGAGAGATGCAGATAAGATGGATAGATGACAGGTGATAGATAAATAGCTGATAAATTGATAGATGATAGATTGCTGATAAATGATATATAGATGATAGATAAATAGCTGCTAGATCATATATGATAAATAGCTGCTAGGTGATGTGTGTGTGTGAGAGAGAAAGAGAGAGACAGAGACAGAGACAGAGACAGAGAGAAAGCTGCCCATGTCCATGGTGGTTCTTCCCTCATAACTAATTCTCACGGGTGCTCCAGGAAATGTACCCCTAAGTGTGCCACACCAACCTCTTCTGAATCAAATCAAGTTGACAACCAAGATTTAACGCTCATGCTCTGTAGCTATCTCTCCTCTGCAGACTTACTATCTGCTTCTTGTCCATAGCACGGAGGACTGCACAGGAATGTGGAAGGGTCTCCAAGCAGTGCTCCATTCCCAGTGGGTTAGGGAATCTGCTCTTGGTGATCACCTCTGCTGTACAGCCATTCCTTTATCTGTGCATAGCCCATGGAAGGACTTTTTAATTTTTTTGCCGGTGCTGCTTGAACTCAGGGCCTGGGCGCTGTCCCCGAGTGCTTGTCATCAAGGCTAGCCCTCTACCAGTTGAGCCACAGTACCACTTCTGGCTCTTTTGAGTAGTTTATTGGAAATAAGAGTTTCATAGACTTTTCTGCCTGGGCTAGCTGTGAACTGTGATCTTCAGATCTCAGTCTCCTGAGTAGCTAGGATGACAGGTGTGAGCCACCTGTGCCTGGCTTTGGACTAATTATTTTAAACAACAGATTTTCATTTCCAAATCTTTCAACAACTGGAATATTTAAAATAGGTTGTCTTGTATGTATTTTATGGGCTCCTGAAAGGAAGGAACCATTTTAAATAGAGTTTTGTGTTCAGTTCTACATGAGCATATTTGTCTTTGGTAGATGGATGTACCATTTTCTAATTAGTATAGGCTTTAGCAGAATTCCACAGGCACCTGAAGAAGTTGTAGACAAGAAGAAAAAAAGGGATTTTTTAAAAAGGAGGTAAGTAAGCTGTATGGATTAATTATCCGAATATGTGATTATGTGCAAAATCAGCTCCACTCATGTCTTCCACAACTGCATAAGTAAATATCTTAGAGGAAATGAGACTTTTCTCACTGAATTTCATAGAAACCTTAACAATGCAGACCTTATTCTTGTTTGTAGACTTTATCTATGTAAGTCATTCTTGTTTTTTCTTATTTGTTTTGAACATTGCTAGGTATTTAGGTAAAAGACTAAAGCACTAATAGAAGGTAGCAAAGATGTTCATTTATGTTGAAGATTCTAAAATGAGATTATTCACAAGGATTGAGATATGGAAATATGCTGAAAGGCTGTCGGTGACAGTGGATAAAATACTGTGGCACATATACACAATAAGCTATTTTTTATGCATAAAATTTGAGGTATTGCCACTAGTTAAGATGTAGATCAAGAGGCTGGGAAGGTGGCTCACTTGCCTTGCATGCCTGAGGCCCTGGGTTCGATTCCTCAGCACCACATAAGCAAAAAGAAAAAAGCTGGAAGTGGCACTGTGGCTCAAGTGGTAGAGAGCTAGCCTTGAGCTGAAGAGCTGAGGGACAACGCCTAGACCCAGAGTTCAGGTCCCATGACCGGACTCCCTTCCCCCCCAAAAAAAGAGATGTAGATCAAGTTAGAAAAAACAGATGAACAGTGGAATACTATTCAACCTTTATGCATGCATTTTTTCCATCTGCATTACAACATACTTTTTGTAATAATTTTAATCATATAAATAATTTATGCATAAAATATTTCAAAATTCAAATAAGGAGATAGTGAATCTAAAACATGTGTGACCAAGGATAAATAAGACATGAGAAGAACTGGGACATCAGGAAACACAGTATCAGATGCTGAACAGATGCATTGCTCTGCTCCACAGCATCATTCTCAATTAAGTACATATGTACATGCACAAACACGCACACATATGTGCATTCACATTTATATATAATTCAGTTGTATTGAGTTGCTCTTCTGAGAACCATCAAAACTCTCTTCTCCAACTTTTCCTTCAGGTTCTACCTTCTCTGATGATAACCCTGACATTGAGCTGCAGCGTCAACAATGCCAAACAAAAACGGCAAAATATTTCTGGGTGGAAAAGATTAGAGTCCAATGAATATAAATAACAAGAATAGAAATAGAATTCCAGCAAATTCAGATGGTGAATTTGATCAGTCTCTTGGTAGAAATTACATGACAACACATCCGCAAGCATTTTCTCTAAAATGACATATCCAATTAACATAGCGTCCCTGCTTTTTTGCAGATGGATGGTGCCTGTTCTGTTTTGTTTTTCTGAGATGATCATATTTTGTGAATGTTAAGTATTCTGATTATAAATTAATGTTGTATTTACTATGATTCCCAATTAAAAACAATTTTATATGTTTTTCAATTGTTGGTGACTAAGCCAGAATTTAATTCATTTAAACATTTCCATGCTCCCAATATAAGCTTTGTCTTAAAAAGCCAACAGTTTTCCCAGGGACTAGAAATGACGCTGTGCATAGCAGATGCGATCTCCTGTGCCAATGAGCCCGTGTTTTCTGTGACAATTGCAGAGATCCCTCAAGCCTCGTTACTTTGCTTTATCTGTTCATCCTTAGTTGATCGAAAAAATGAAATGAGTCCCGTGAGATTCTACAAATGTCCCATAAACTATAGCGCTGAACCATAAATATTGTTATTACACAATAATAACAGGTCGCCTTGGGCTTCTAATTGGCTAAAGTACGGTTTCACGAATGCATCCCAGAGCACCATCCACTGAGCAATTATGCACTAAGCACCCAGCACGTACCCTCTCTCTACATTGTAATGTGCCATTGCTCAAAGAGGAAATCTCAATTTCATGCTCACAGGAGGACTTGCCTCACAAAGACAGGGTTGTGTCAGATCAGCCCTGGGGCAGCGGCTGAAACAGACAAAGCAGTGCAGCTTGGTGATTCTCAGAGACCGAGCACTCCTACGTGGGGTTCTGGATCCTCACACCAGCAATCTTGGCCTGTCAGGAGCCTGAGATCCGAGGATCAAGGTGTGAAATCAGCCTGGGCAGACCTACCTTTGAAATTCTTATGTCCAGCTTACCAGGGGGAAAATGAAAGTTGAGATGTGGCTCAAGTGGTAGAGCACCTGCTTTGAGAAAAAAAAATCCTAGCAGGTGTGTGAACCCCAGTACCAGCACATACACAAATTCACACACTCACATGCTCACACTCATACACACACAGACTCATCTACATACATACATGCAAAATCACAGGCGCATTATGGAACTACTAAAATAGATGTGAAACTTTAGGAAGAACAATTAATAGAGCTGGGCGCCCGTGGGTCATGCCTGTCATCCTAGCTACTCAGGAGGCTGAGATCTGAGGCTCACGGTTCAGAGCCGAGGTAGGAAAGTCTGTGAAACTCTTATCTCCAATAAACCATCAGAAAAAAAAAAACAGAAGTGTACCTCAAGTGGTAGAGCGCTAGCCTTGAGCTGAAGAGCTGAGGGACAGTGCCCAGGCCCAGAGTTCAAGCCCACAACTGCCAAAAGAAAAAAATAATAATAGAGATATTTATCCAAATGAAATTATGATACTAAGTCATGCTCACAGTTTCTACTATGTCCTTGATAAATTCTTCAACAGAAACCATTGATTGCTCCTGGAATAGCCAACATTTCAGTCAGAGAGAATAGAATCCTGTAAATTATAGACATGTTGTGTTCAGGCTTGCTCTATGCTATTGAAGCAGCAGTGAGGAAATCGGGGACAATGTTCCTTTGCTCTCTGTGTAGGGCCTGGTGCCGGGGACTCACGGCTTGTCAGGGAAGTCCTTTGTGGACTGGGCTCACCCAATGCTTCTCTCATGGTCTGGTTGCTTCCTGCACCTATTTTTTCCTGAGAGTATGCTACAGCAATCATGGGCCACCCAGGGAAATGTTATCATCCCTTTGTCTACCCTTTCCACATTGCAATTTTTTCCTTTATTTTTCCCCTTATTTTAGGAGATAGTTTCAACCTTCCCATTCCAATAACATATTTGTTTCCCTATTGTCTTTTAAAACACACTACTCGAGTGTGTTCATTTTTGTTAGGTTCCGATATCTCTATTATACATTTGTGTTTTATTTCTTAGAATGTTCTCCTCTTGTTTTATTTCTATAGTGTCACTAGGAATTGTTAAGGATAGTATTAATTATATTGCATAAACCCATGGTCTTGTTTTTTGTTGCTTTTTGCATCATTCTGCTATATTTCTGTTTTTTTGAATTTTTCTTCGTGTCTCGTGTGGGGACTCCATGGAATGTCTTGAGTTGGTGTTATTTAGGGTCGTCTTTGTCAGTGATGTCTCATGTGACGATTCTCTATTGGGGATTGTCCACTTTCGTAGAAGTGCTTCTAATATGAGACCCGATAACACATGCATGGCTTCCATTTGCCACTTTCTCCAGAGGGATTTTCTTTCACTGCTGGAGGGGATTGAGGCTGGGAGGCATTGCTCTGGAAGTTAATCAAGAAAGGATTTCTCGCTCCTCAGTGTACACACTTGAGACATTTCTTCATCACTCGTCCAGATGAATCATCACAAATTCTAAAACCTCCCTTCAAACTCCACTGGCAAACCTGCTGCCTTCCATCACTGATGGGAGGGCAGCCCGCCCTGGGCTGCAATTGTGGGATAATAGATCCTGCTCCTGAATATGTTACGTGATCTTCCCTCACATCTCCTCTGCTCAACCCTATTCCAGGCCCTGCTTTCCAGGCACTGCTCTCTCATATTCTTAGAATTAGCCCAGTACTGTCATCAAAATAATAACAAATTAATATATTGTTATTGTTAGAATTACATGGGCAAGATAATGAGTACATTTCTTATCAAGCATTGTAGCCTCCTCCTTTGTTTCCCCTTCCCATCCCTTCCCATCCTCCCCCCACCTCCCACCCAATCCTCCCTGCCTCCCAACCAAAGTTGTAAAATTCGTTTTCAACATAACGACTTGTACATCTCATTGTTGCAATGGGGCCACCTGTATCCCTATTTAAACAATTTGTTTTTCCCCTTCCCCTCCACAAATTATACCGACATCAAATAGAGTGAAAGCAGGGGTTATACCATGGGGGAGGGACATACAAAGCAACAAAGAAATAATCTTATAAACGTGATAGAAACAATCGCATGAAAGAAAAAAAATACATTTGAATACATATCTTAGGGTTCATTTCCCTAACATCACCTTATCTGCCTTTTCTGCTTGACTCAGACATATGCTAGATATTGCAAATAAGGGAAACCATGGGACCTATGTTTCTTTGGGCCTGGCTTACTTCACTTAGTATAATTTTTTCCAAGCCTTTCCATTTCCTAACAAATGGGGTAATGTCATTCTTTTTGATGGAGGCATAGAATTCCATTGTGTATGTATTCCACATTTTCTTGATCCATTCATCTACTGAGGGGCATCTGGGTTGGTTCCATATCTTAGCTATAGTAAATAATGTTGCAATAAACATAGTCATGTTGGTAGCTTTAGTGTGGTCTTGTTTGTAAACATTTGGGTAAATGCCCAAAAGTAATAGGAGAAACCATAGGCTCAGGCTGAAATTTTCTTAATAGAGACCTAGAAACACAACAAGTCAAAGAAAGGTTGAACAAATGGGATTGCATGAAATTGCAGAGCTTCTGCATGGCAAAGGACATAGCTAGCAAGATCAATAGAAAGCCCACGGATTGGGAGAAGATCTTCACTAGTCATACACGGACAAGGGTCTCATATCTAAAATATACTTGGAACACAAAAAATTAAACCCCCCAACAACAAATCCTCAAAGAAACAACTGCCCAATAAATAAGTGGGCTAAAGACTTAAAGAGAAACTTCTTTGAAGAGGAAAGAAGGATGGCCAATAGACACATGAAGAAATGCTCAACATCCCTAGCCATAAAAGAAATGCAAATCAAAACAACATTGAAATACCACCTCACTCCAGTTAGAATGGCTAAAATCAAGACCTCTAATAACAACAAATTAATATATTAATAAATTATTAACAAATTAAAAAGTACAATGAACAAGTTTATGCTCACACCAACATATGTATAAGATAATCTTTCCAGACAAGCAGAAAATATCAAAAGCCATGTACATATGACCATATAAGATGATGTTAAGTGAAATGAACCCCAGGATAGAGACACAAGAGATTTTATCTTTCTTGCTGTTGTTTTTAATGTACTTATAATGTACTATGTGATGTTTTTGTTTCTTTTGTATGTTCTTCCCCCATGGTATAACCCCTGTTGTAACTGCGTTTGATTCTGGTGCCCTGCATCTTGTATATACATTTTTCTAATCTAGAACGGGGTAAGTGAAATAACAAAATGTTGAAATAAGGATACAGAATGACCCATTGTAACAATGAGATGTACACGATACTATGTAGAAATGATCTTTACAACTTTGGGGGAGAGGGAGGAGGGGAGGTGGGGAGGAAAGATTGGTAGGGGTAAAACAAAGGAGGGGGTAACAATACTCCATAGGAAATGGACTCATTACCTTACTCATGTAACTGTAACCCCTCTGAACACTAATATTTTAAAAAGTACAATGAGAACTTCGAGGTGACCAATGCCTTGAGTAATGCCACATGATGTGTGTGATTCTATTTTAGTTTTTGGAGATGGTCAACTCTCATGATTAGAGAGGCTGAATACAGCACTAACATATTCTCTGGTATGAGCTATGAGATGGGGAAGGAGAATGTATGCAAGCTCCTGTGGCTTCTCCCCTGCCTTCCCTTAGCAGCCCCTGAACTGCTCTCCACCCTCCTGAGCTTGCCAGCAACAATACCACACAGGACTGGGCCGCTGAGGCTGCTGCAATCTCAGGAGGTGGCTCTGGGGAGAATCCTGGGGGTTCCAGGCATGGGCGACTTCCTCCTAGCTGTCACACAGCAGTGTACCGTTCAAACAGCAGTACCATTCCTTTGTGTTTACTTACCAAAGTCCCCGGGTATGCTATAATAAACTCTAAAGATTAGCTTTATAAAGACATTGTGGAAGAAACTGTTAATGCAAAATTAAGATGTTCTCAATAAATCTATGCTGCTCGTCGGTGGAGTAAAGACCCCTCCCACACAGCAGCAAGATGAAAGGTCCCTGCCATACCAGATCAAAGCACTGGCAGAAGACTGCAAACTCACAAGTAGAATTCACTTCACCGGCACAGAGCCATCTCTAGGAACATCGGAAGCCTGATAGGTTACTTTTCGGGGCCATGGTCAATTTATATGCAAGTGTAATTTCCCATCAATAAGCCTGCTATTCTCTCTGAATATGTTTGCTGAGGTACCATAAAATAGTGTTCGATATAGGTAGGCAAGACAAAATGTAAGATGACTTTTTTTTTCCAATTTTCCAATTTTCAATTTGATCTTAAGTAGGGCCTTGTAATTTGAGCAAATGCAAATAATACTACTTCACAAGGATTTTCCCTGCTCACTTTGTTTGTGACTTTGCGATGAAATCAGTAAGTTCTGTAACATGAACGCACCATACCACTATCACACCGTTTCACTGCATTGCAAAAAGACCATGTGTGGTATAGTAAGTGAACAGTTCACCCGCCATGATGCCGGGTGATGGTGCTCACACCTGTAACCCTGGCTACTTAGGAATCTGAGATCTGGGGGTTCTGGTTTGAAGCCTGACAGGGAAGTCCCTGAGACTGAAGAGGAGCTCTGGTTCAAGTGGTAGAGCACCAGATTTGAGTGGACAAGCCAACCAAGAGCACAAGGCCCAGAGTTCAAGTTCCAGTATCGGAACACACACACACACATGCTTGCACACACACACACGCACGTGCACACATGCACACAGAGAAAAAGATTTATAGACCATGATAAAAATCTACCTAAGTCGTATCTAGATGTACAATAAATTTAAACTAATGAAAGTTCACATGCAATTATTTAAATAGTTTAAAATATAGACGGAAAAGCTATAATCTTGGAAAATTTTCACTATGAGATTTAAGCAAAACACTGCACCGAGCAGTTGGAAAAGTACTGTTTTACTATGGAATAAGTTAAGAAGTCTTGGAAGTCGGCGGGGAGGGGAAAATGGGAGTAGACAAGGAAGGGCTAGCACGATTCAACAAGAAATGTACTCACTACCTTACTTATGTAACTGCAAACCCTCTGACATTACCTTTATAATAAAACAAAATAATACAAAACAAGATGTCTTTACAGAGACTGTAACTCTGCTGCTGAAGAATCACACGGACACATAAAAACCCTTCACACACCACCACCGGCTCTCAACAGAGAGGTGGTATGCAAGTGGGAATTGATGAGTGAGGAAGAGCAAGCAGGGAGCTCCAGAGTCTTCCTGGAAGCGATACCAAAAAACTAGAAAACTGTAAGTCCCCTACCTCTGTGGTCAGGCCAGCAATCCAAATCCACCCCTGTTTACATCACAGGCCTGGCTATCTGAACCTTCCTACACCATTTTCTTCTTTGTTCATTCACATTCAAAACAATCGTCCAACTTCAATGGCACTGTAAAAACTGCAAACGTATCTTGACACTTGTCACTCAAGAAACTGATGAAGAAAGACATTTCAAGAAAGTCTCTCATTAAAAGTTTGGGGCAAAGCAGGATGTGGAAGTGTGTGTGTGTAGGGGACGGGAAGGAAATATGTCATTGTCATAAAAGGATCTAAATCAAGCAAGGGTGTCTATTTTCTAGGCTGTATTTTAGTGCAACATGTCTATAATTTCCCAGCTTTATAGAAATAAAAATGGCAGCCAATTATGTAATACGCACACATACACATATCCTTGGAGAAACAGACGTTGTAAAATGATTTGCACAATCAAACTTGCCAGCTTTCCTTTATGATATTTTACAGTGAAAGCCGGTTTATCTACATTCTCAAGTGAATTTCATCTCTAGAATGTAGTACTATCTGTAGTCTTTGTGCTGTTCATTAGCTCTCTAGCCAATAGCTCTACCCTCTTCCTTGCAGCCCTTCCATGGCCTGCTTCTTTTATTTCCAAACTTTCAAGCTCCATATAAAAGTGAGGTCATGCAGCATTTGTCTTTCTGTGTCTGGCTTACTTCAATTAACATAATGCTATTATTGCCTACACTTCATGGTTAAAGATAGTAATAGAGATTATCACCTGTCTCAAATTTAGTTATGGAAAAGAAAATTTCACAGACTTTAATGATTTCACTTTTGCCAATATATTCACATTGACAATTGAAAAGAACCAAAAAATTAAACACAAGTAGAAGTTCCTCACGTTATCTTAGTAAGATGGAATAATTTACTTCACTTCAATAAAAAAATGTTGGTTTTATAAAAGGGATACCATTACCTAAGTAATCACATTAACTGAGGGTTAAAATGCAGAATACATAAGAAAATTGAAAAGTTAATAGGTTTACAAGCAGAAAGAAACTTTTAATTTAACATTAACTGCTTAAGTTGACTTTAGAAGACAAAATAGATTAGTGATTTGCATTAACAATGAAGCCATCATTTTATCTTTCAGATATACTCTTAAAAGTATCACTTTTAAGTGAAATTGTGATGATTACTTTTACATTTTTTTTAAACTTTTACATTTCCTGCTGTAAAAGGCTAAGTTGTTTTTAGCACCAATAGATGATAATGACCTGAAATAAATAGAATGAAATGAAAAACACATGTGTATTTTAAAGGAACTAAAAATGGTTTGATGATTGGAAAAAATAAAAGTTTTTCACTGAAAGAAAAGAAAAAGAAAATTGAAATTTGTTTTCTTGCAATTCATTTTTCTGACCTGATACATCGCACAACATTAAATGAGAAAAATGTGTAGAAGTGGCGCTGCGGCTCAAGTAGTAGAGTGCTCGCCATGAGCTGAAGAGCCCAGGTCCAGGGTTCAAGCCTCACAACCGCCAAAAAAAAAAAAAAAAGCACTAGATGAAGAAAATATGAGTCTCCCAGGATAAAAACATGTTTATTGCTGTGCTTTTTATTATCTTGAGTTGTGGTTTTGCTTTTTGCGTATGTGTAGCGTATTTCATATGTTTTTATGTGGAAAAATAATCATTCTAAGAAAATTGTAGAACCAGACAGAATGTTTTGGAGTCAATCCTATAATTGCAAAAGGATAGGAAACAGAGCAAAGGTATATTTATATGAGCGTAAGTAACAGCACCTGCTAGACAAGTCCACTGCTACTGCTTCCCTTCCTTGCTCGTCAAGGCTGCTTGTGAGCTGTGAGAATCATGCCGTGCTTTCTCTTAGAAAAGCCAACTCAAGTGAATTCTAACATACTCACTTCTGGCAAGTATACATTATTCTGACCCTCTAGCTAAAGCTGGCTTCTTACAAAAAACCTCTCTCTCTCTCTCTCTCTCTCTCTCCTCTGTCTCTCTCTCTGTCTCTCTGTTTCTCTCTCTGTCTCTCTGTCTCTCTCTGTTTCTGTCTGTCTGTCTGTCTGTGTCTCTGTCTGTCTTCCTGTCTCTATCCCTCTTTCTCTCCAGACCATGTAGTTATAATTTTGGGGAAATAAGGCCTTATGAGTCCCATTTCCACTTTAGTTATCCAACTAACCTCGCACCCCGAGCCTGGGACGCATCTATACCGAGAGACGCTGGGCTGGAGGATGGAGGCGGCCTGGGCCAGGTTTCTGCCCCCGTCCATGGTGCCCGGTGTCCGGGCCTCAGTGTGGAGCAGGGTGCTGGCATGGGGAGACACACGCACGTGCCCACACTGCCCCGCACACGTGTCTGGGCAGGGGATGTGCGCTCAGGGGACCCGGCGCCGGCCTAGCTGGCTTCCCCCTCTCCCCTCAGGGCAGGGCTCCCAGCAGACCCGCGGGGCGCACTGTTCTCCAGGGGAGAGCAGGAGCTGGCCAGGCAGGCAAGGCTGGGTCTGGCCCTGGCATGGGCGCGCAGGGGAGGTGCACCCCCTGGAATCAGATCCTCGGCTCCCAGTACCCCGTGAGTCGCCTTAGATTCTTCTGCCGGCCCAGGAGGCTTGTGGAAGGGTTTTCTCTTGAGGTGTCAAGTTGTGGGTCTTTTTCGTTTGGTGTTGCTTGTTTGTTGATAAAACTCATGTGTAAAAACAGAGCGCAAGTACTGCCCTGAAATATATTCGCTTCTTTGGTGTCCATTTGATGCGCTGTAGGAACCCTACGCGATCAGGACTGCTTCTTGGGCGTATCTACTCTTATGTAAGAAGGGGATTTCACACACATTGGTGTGTGAAATCATGTCTGAAGTACAGCAGCATCCCATAGATCTGATACTCAGTAGAATCCTTAGTGGAAACACACAGCACGCAGAGCATGGAGAATGAGTGTGTGTTCACACTGCTTAGTGCTGAATGGATGTGGAGCCCAGAGAGGGAAACCTCGGCCAGGACCCATCCAAGGGAGCACAGCGCGCACGTGGGGAGCTGCACTCAGGGCAGACCTTCGCGTGGATCCTATTACCTCCTTCTCTCCACCTAGACTCCAGACTCATCTAGCCCCAAACTACATGCCAGAGTCACTAAAGATGGGGGAGGGGAAGCTAGATGCAAATAGAAGCAGGGACAGTCTGATGCCTCCTATCCACCCGGACCAAGGAACCGAGGTCATCGCTCCAGAAGGGAATCCCTCCAGAAGGATATACATAGGAGCCCCACAAACTTGACGTGTTCAGGTCAGAAACATGGAACGCCAGCGAACTACAAAAAAAAATCACGGATGACTTTCCTTTCAGGAGAATACAGCCATTGACACTTTTCCTAAATGTCTTGCTATAACTTTAGTTCTTCAGATCAAGGTCTCTGCCCGCAGATTCATTTTTTATGTATTAAGAATGCATTTTTAGGGTAAACATCGTATAGGGAATTAAATATCAGATCAATCAATAATTATGTCTATAATTCACATCCTCCTAACTGATAAAGAGGATAAGAAAAGAATTAATCTCTTAAATTGGATTTTATCTATTTATTATTCTCATTATGTATACAAAAAACAACAAAGAGATGTACAGTATAATTTCCTCAGAGATGGCATCGAGTTATTTATCTGATTGTAACTTTATATTGTAAAAATACTACTACATTTAATTTAAATAGAAATGATTTGCATGACAGCTATAAATATAAACTAGCATCTCAAGAAATGTGTGGATTGATATTTGGGAAAACTTGCCATTTTATCTCAGATCATGAAGAATTATACCCCTTAGAATTTGACAGCATAGCATTCAAGTTACAGAATAATTTTGTCATTTGGAACTTGGAGGCAGGCAGACACACACTTGAATAAAGTACACATTGTATCTTGTAGTCATAAAAACTGATGAAGGTACAACAAATAAGGCTGTATTTTCTGTTAATGTCTTTAATATATCCTTGCAATGATAAAGTAAAATAAATAGCGTCTTAATATCTCCACAGTTAATGTATGTATAATATGGGTCGTTGATGTAAATCAACATGAAGTGACATTAAGTGACTTAATAATACTAATGTAGGCTTTGCCTAGCTACTTGAAGAGAAACATGTAAGGTAATAAAATAGCTTTTTTTTTTAAAGTTCCACATGTATTTGCCTTTATACAGAGATCTTTTTGGCCTTAGCAAAAATGATCCATTACTAGTTTAAAAAGACCCCAACTTAAGAATGAACACCCAGGCTCAATGCATTGCTTTTTAAAAATTAATTAATTAACAAATTAATTAATTTATATGTAGGTTCTGGGTGTTGACCTCGGGGTCTGAGTGGTCTCCTTTAGCTTTTTCACTCAAAGATGGCATTCTTCCACTTAAGCCAATTCTGGCTTTTTAATCTGAAGATAAGAATCTCAGTCTCCAAGATTTGTCATCTTCGGATCTCAGCCTCTGAGTCGCTAGGATAGGATTCCTGTAGTGAGCTCCTAATGCCAGGCTTTTATTTTATTTTTATTGTCACAACCAGGGCTTGAATGCAAGGCCATAAGTCTTTCATTTGGGGTTGTTTGTTTGATTTTAAAGGAACCCAAACCCTGTCATGTATCTATCTGTATATTAATAGATTCTGTCCAAACTGTTCTTCCCAAAATACCAGAACTACGCAATATGTGACTACATGTACCCATAGTCATCCCGCAATTCCACTTGCTGGTTTCTGACACCATACTTACATTTTCAAGTGTACCTCAGATGAATTTTGGAGCTAATATATTTATTTGTGTGTATGTATATATACCTGTATATATCATATATATGCATATATAGTATATATTATATGTATATGTGTATATATTATACATATATGTGTATATAGTATAGATATGTGTATATATAGTATATATACAATATATAGAGAGAGTGTATATATACATATAAATATATATATATATATATTACCATGGTCTTGTAAATTTCTTTTCACCTAGTTCTTTAAAATTTCAGGTTAAATGCCAATTTAACCTAATTTGTGATATAGTTATATAAAGTAATAACGTTTAGAAAAACTGTTCACTGTTATTCATATAACAGTGTTATTCATATAACTGTTACGAATTAGAGGATTTAATACGCTATGTTCTATGTTAACCCCTCTGTAGGAGAAAGGTGAAGAGGGGTAGCTAGCACCAGAACTTACCTCCAGCTCGAGGTCTGCCAGCTGTTCTTCTGACTCAGTTTGCATTGTCGCACTTACCCACGGACCAAATGAGCCCGTCCTACTGCATCTGTGTGGCCGGCCGGTGACGGGGAGCCCCAGGTCCCTGCATGCCCGGCTCTATGGAAGCATGCAGTTCAGTTGCAGCACAGACCTGAGAGGTCATGTGGGGCATGATGGAAATCGCAGGTGTCTCTGAGCTTGCAGACTGCCCCCTGGCTATTTGATCCTTGCATTTCCCAGTGTGTCCACCTCGAGTGATCTAGGATATCTGTCCTTATCTGGAGTGATCTAGGACATCTGTCCTTATCTGTCTGTGTCTTGCAACTGCAATTGAACACGTGTGGGCATGGGGTTCCGGGGAGTGGGCTCGAACCCGGGGAGCGACGAGGTCTTCCTGACAACGTCCATCGACTTCCCCCACTCGCTGGACTGCCCTCAGCCCCGGGCCCCTGCCTGTCACGCCCGGGCCGCGTGTGAGGCTGACACACACACACACACACACACACACACACACACACACACACACACACACACACACACAGAGGTAACGACACTCCGCACGCCAGGGTCGGTGTGCCCTGGGTGGGGCACTGGCAGTTGTTCTAGACGTTTCTCCTCTCAGCGTTGGACAGCACTTCTGCCAGTGCTGGGCTTTGAACTTAGGGCCTCACATTCTCCATTGGCTCTTTGCTCAAGGGTGGTGCTCTGCTACTTGAGCCACTGCTCAACTTCTGGCTTTTTGGTGGTTAACTGGAGATAAGAATCTCATGGCCTTTTTCTCTGCCTGGGCTGCCTTCAAACCTCCATCTTCAGATCTCAGCCTCCTGAATAGTTAGGGTTGCAAAAATGACAGCACCCAATTCCTTTACTATCAAAAGAAATAAAACCACTTATCACTGAGAACTTATAATTATATGGTACTAATTTTTTGCAATTTTTTTATTGTGATTACATAAATTTCACAGTATTGTGGGATAGTGAGTCTTAGTTGAAGTCACAAACACATTTTAACTTTCGTGGGGCAAATTGTCTATCGTGGTCTATAAAGTTTATGAGGTCTATGAGCTTTGACATTTCTTCCACACCGGGTGATATGTACATTTCTTTCCTTTTGCTTAGTGTCAGCTGTTTCCTCTTTCCTGCTCATTCCCTCCCTCCCATCACTGCCATTGAGTTGCTTAGTTCATTTTGATCAATATCCAGTGCAGCTGATATTTTCCCCTGTTTCCCTTTGATTCTGTGTCCTCCTCCTAGCTTCCCTCCGATGTGCACATATATACCATATGTGTGATCAGCAGCATGGGATTATTTAGTAGTGATTCGACCAGATGAGTGGAAGTCCTTTGTTTCTTAAGCCTTGTTAACTTTGTCGTATCACCTTATGTTTTGGATTTAACATCCACCTATTAGGGAGACAATGTGCATTTGTCTCTGCTCTTGGTTTACCTCACTCAACATGATTTCTTCTAGTTCCATCCATTTCCCTGAAAATGCCATTATTTTGTCCTTTCTAATGGTGCATAATATATAGTACTGTTTCTTAATCTAGATATGTAGATAGATAATAGAGAGGGTGATAGGTAGGTAGGTGGATAGATATCATTAGATAAATTAGATAGGTGGTAAGCAATAGAAAGTGAGACCATAGAGAATAGAAAATTAGATCATACATATATAAACTTTAGATAGATCAATAAACTCATGTTAGATCAGATACATAGATGGTTTGTAGACAATGGAGAATTAGTTGTAGATAGATGACATTAGATATACAGAGAAATAGATATCTAAGTGACATTATAGATATATAGATGAAAAATGATAGATACATAGATGATAAATAATAGAAAATTAGATGGGAGAAAAACACATGCTTCCTTCTTTGTGGTGGAATATTTTTTTCAAAATGTGCTACTCTCTGAAGAGTAGCACATTTATTAAAAATATATTTATGGCCAGGTGCTAATGGTTCACACCTGTAATCTTGGCTACTTAGGGGGCTGAGATCTGAGGATAGTGGTTCAAAGCCAACCTGGGCAGAAAAGCCCCATGAGAGATTTCCAATTAACCACTCAAAAATTGGAAGTGGTGCTGTGGCTCAAGTGGTGGAGGACTAGCCTTAAGCACAAAGAGGCTCAGGGACAGCACCCAGACAATGAGTTCAAGCCCCACAACCAACAAAAAAGTACTATATACATACATATGTATATATACACATATATATGGAAAATAAACCTTATGAAGAGAACTGTAGTTTCCCATTTGCTTTGAAAGAAGATCAGTGAATATTTATGATATTGTTATATTTAGCTGGAAGGATTTGAGCCACAACCCAGGAGTAAGTGATAAACCACAACTCAGAAGAACATTTTCTATACAATCACTGTCTGTTTGTTACTTGTTTTTGTCCCTTGTGTTATCTACTTAGCAGCTGCCACGTCTCTCACAAATTCATTCAACAAACATTTCCTCAACTCTATTGTGGGCCTAGCTCTCCTCTAGGCTCAGTTGACCCAGAGAATCCAGAGAACCCAGCATCCTGCTAGACATCTGCACTGAAGCATACAGCCATGGAACGGATGGAAACATTCCTAGCCTTGAAGTCCTAGTGGGAGTCGTTAACACAGAGCTGGCAGCGAAGGGTGATTTTGTGTCTCGCCTGCGAGCTCTCTCCAGTGAGAACTTTTTATAGCTCATCAAAGCTCTGAGGGTCTCCTACTTTATTCCACTCAAACAGGAGTTTGGGAGCGGCAACGAGGTCTTTTCAAGACAGCCTAATGGGAACCGAATCAGTTTGAACAAATTTAATTGACAGGTCTGCCGGGTCTCACCTTTATTTGAGCAACTTCATTACAAATCTTCCATTGTGCCTTCTTTGTAGAATTCATGAAAGTATGAAAAAGTTCTGTGATTACACTGTCATATGAAATATGAAAGGTTACCTCGTGCACCTCCCTTTGGGAAAAAAATTCCAAACACATGCTTTTGTAATTTTCATATTAAGGACTGTTAGAGAAGAATTGGCTAAAATTAGAAGATTTTAAGCCTTCCAAAAAAAGAAAATTCTGTTACATAAATGAGATAAAGAATTGATTTAGCAAGTCTCTTGCATTTGATTAGGCTTGCTATTTTAGTTCTTTTAGGCAATTTTTTTAGACTATTGTGACTCCAGTATACAAAAATGGGTGAATTCAGAGCACTTCATTCCCCTTCTCTTCTCCTTCCTCCTTTTCTTCTTTCCCTCTTTAGCCCCAAATCTTTCTCCTCTTTCCTCATCTTCTTCTATATTCTTCTTTCAGTGCTCATGCAAGCATTTCCTTATAGTCATCTTGGGTTTCAAAGGTCAGAGATGGATGTAGGCTGGATATACATTAGTGGAATAAAAGAAGGCTTCAGCTAATGTCAAAGGCATGTTTGACCTAGATTAGAATGTTAAATTAAAATGATTATGTATATGTTTAAAAGTTACAATTACAATGAGATAAAATATAAAATTATATTCATTAACTCTAAAACAGGAAATGAAGGCATACACAAACACAAAAATGAAAGAGAAAAGAAACAAGGAAGGAAGGAAGGAAGGAAAGAAGGATGGAAGAAAGGATGGAAGGAATTGAGTAAGGACAGAAAGGAGGTAGAGTGACAGAGGGAGGAAGAAAGGCATTGGACAGTGGAGAGGGGAAGGAGAGAGGCAGGAAGTCAGACATGGTATTGCTAGGAGGCTGCATATATTTCCACCCTTATTAGCATTGAAATATTTAACTTGTTTGTTAAATGACATGATTCACAATGCTAATAATAATAAATATGCAAAATCCTTGCTACCTAATGAGATGAACTCGTCCTCGGTGTGCTTGGAGAATATGAATGCCATGCTTCCTGGAAGTGTTGAATGGTTTTCATTAATAAATCACAGCTTAAATATAATGTCCTTTCTCCTTTCTGTGCTTGGTTAATGTTCTCTGGGTCAAGGTCCTCATGATTACGAGTTGATGCCGGTCAAATGTTCTGCAGGCAAACCCCAGTCCTTTCCCCTGCAAGTCCCAGAAACAGGACTGCAGGAGGCAGAGTCAGACTGGAGGTGAGGAGAAAGCTAAAGTCTTGCAGTGGGTGGCTGTCATCCAGTCCCACGCTCTTTAGTGTGGTTTTTAGTGTTTGGTGCTTTCAACAAAGATTTTTCTTTCACTGATTTCATCATCCATTCTGTTTCCCAGAGAGATTATCCAAACTGGCTGATCATCTCACACAGAACTTGTGTGGTATGCTTACAAAGTAAACACGACTCTGGGTTCCTCTGTTTGAGTCAATCTTGAAGAGAAGTTCCTCAGACTATTCCTTGTCTTAGTACTTAAGAAATTGCCCCTGGAGGGATGTCACGCTGTCCATGGTTTGGAGAGAAGGTGAGCTCAAGCTGAGTAGCTGAATCTAAGGTGAGGACCAAGACTTCTCTTCTCAGAATAATTGTGTTTGGTCAATATGTCTCCATAACGTGGGATAAGCTATGCCTTTCACTTTCTATTTCATTTCTATTACTCAATTCATAAATAACATTTGAACAATTATCAAAGGGAAAATAGGAAACTTTTTTTAGAAGGGAAATGATTGATAGATTGTTTAAGCAAAGAATAAGGTTTACCAATGATATTCCTATGCGGTCAGACTTTGTCCATTATCAATTCAAAATGTTTTAAGATAAACATAGTGCTGCTTTTCAATTAAAACTATAGTTAATTATAAAGAGAATATTTAAAGTATAAAATTGTAACCTTTCACTTTAGAAATTTTGGTTTGAATTAAATATAAAAGACCATTTGCTATTTATCAGTAGATTTTTATGTAAGACAAAACTGTTGGATGATAAAGTTATATAAGAGAAATTGTCTGCTTCTAGGATTTCTAATTCCTGCCATAAAATTCAAACTTCAATCCTTTTCTTTAGTAGGATAATACTTGCTTTGAAGATTTTGTTAAATTTGAAATGCATAGAGTTCTGGCTTCCTAAATTTCCTGAATTAATATATGAGTTTTTCATTTATTTATTGTTTTCATCAAGGTGATAAGCAGAAGAGTCACAGTTATGTAAGTCAGGTAATGAGTACAGTTCTTTTTGAATAGTGTCACCTCTTCCCTCATTTTCTCCCAGGTTTCCCCTCCCAAGTTGTACAGTTCATTTGAACATAGTATGTAATGAGTATCACTGCTACATTTGTTCTCCCATTGTCCCATCATTTCTGTGACCCCTTACCTTTCTAAAGACAGATAAATGAACAAATAGCACAAAAGGAAAGAAAACAAAAACACCAGCAAAGAAAAAAGAAACCTCTTGTTTCCATTTCCCAGCGTTCATTTTGATAAATACTAGTTGATGGGATCAGCTATTGAAACTTTCTGATCCTCTCCTAAGAAGATTCTCCTTTGGTCTCACTCTGTGTGAATGCCTGGAGTCCTATATCATTTACCGTGTCCCAGTGTAATTCCTTTAACCATCCAGTGTGTTTACTTGTAGATTCATATGCACATTCTAGTTACCACAAATGAGGGAGACTATGCCACCTATTTTTTTGTCGAGTCTTGCTTACCGTGCTTAATTTAAAATTTGTTTCTAAGTCCATTTCCTTATGAATGGTACAATATCATTCTTTCTGATGAATAAATAGAATTGCACTGTGTGCATATCACATTTTCTTGATCCATTTGTCCACTGAGAGGTATTTAATAAATGGCTAAAGACTTAAAAAGAGACCTCTCAGAAGTTAGAATGGTCAATAGACACATGAAAACATGTCCCAAATCTCCAGCCATAGAAAAAATACAAATCAAAACAGCAATAAAATTCCACCTCACTCCAATTAGAATGGTCATTATCAAGAAAAACAGCCATAACACATGCTTGTGGGGATGTAGCCAAAAGGGAATGCTACTATACTGTTTGCGTTAATGTAAATTTGTTCAATCATTCTGGAAAGTAATATGGAGGTTCCTTAAAAGACTAAACATAGAACTTCCCTATGGCTGAGCAATTCCAGTCCTAGCATTTTTCCAATAGAACACGGACAAGGCCACATTAAAGCTACCAGCACAATCATGTTCATTACAGCCTTGTTCACCATAGTGAAGATATGAAATCAACCCAAATGCCCTTCAGTGGATGAGTGGCTTAATATATGATTTTAAAAATAGGTACAAGAGAAAATTGAGAGAGAATTTGAAGAAACTAACCACCTCTTATTGAAAGTAATAACTTAAAAATGATCAGTGTTTTAGGTTTAAAGTTCAAAAAGAAATGTATTCATTACCTTATTAGGTAACTGTAACCCCTCCATACATCATCTTTACAATTTTTTAAAAAACAGAATGTATTACACAGTAAAAAACATTTCTCAGTGTTTCTTACTTCTTACCTTTTAAGACTTTAGTACACTTTGATAAATATACATATCTTTTCTAATTAGCTAGTAATAAATTAAGTAATAGTATTTACTTTCACAAAAATTGAAAGTTCAAAGACCAGTAATCCTTTCTGTACTCATCATGAATATAATGTTACAATTTTAGCTGTTTATACTGTTACCAAGTGCAAAGAGAAAAGCAGAAAATATTTAATTATTAACATTATATAGAGTGAAATAAATTATCAAATACATTATTATTGCCTCCCTACATATCAAATGATACAATAATAAAGTATCACATTTAAATCTCAAAAGTTTTCAAAGTAGGATGCATGTACAATTTTTATGTTTGTTTCTTCTTAATTTGAAAAATTGTCTTTAAATGCAAAAAGCTCTTTTTATTGCACATATCTTTGGGGATACTAGAGATTTAGAATAATTGTAGTTAAATGTAATTATTTTCAATGTGTTTAACATTTTAACTCAATAAAGTAACAATGCAAAATTAAGCTAAACTTTAGGCCTTAATGCAGTTTCTTATAAATTTAGATATATATGAAAATTTCAATATTGTATTATAATATATTTACTTTCTTCTTTTCAAGATTAAATTTTTGAAAAAATAAGCTATGCTTTTTCTCTCTAGGATATTGTGGTTACCCTGCCCAAAGACTGCTTGATCTTGGCTGGTAAAAAAAAAATCTCTATACCTTTTTATATTTCCACTCTATTTTTATAGATTATTACAAGATCTTTTATTTTCAGGCCTTGTAAGTTCTGCTGAAATGTATTAATTTAGTGAAGAAGTAACTTAAGGAAGGCAAAGTTCTGACATCAAGATGGATCATACCTTGTTCTTGAGACTTTGCCTCAGATGGAGACACAGGGTGAAAGTTGGGGACACATTCTGGGGAGAAGGCAGAATTCTATTTTTATTGATTTGCTTTGATTGAGTTGGTTAATGCCCATACCAACATCTCAGTTTAGTTAAAAATCAAGATCTGCATTTTATCTCCTGTAAGAACCTTCATCTACATTTCATCTCCAGTCTTAAGCAAAATAGTGGAATTAGAGGGTATAATAGTCATTTTAGAAACAGGCACAGACACAATAAGAATAACTTGAGCGGCTGTCATATTTCTACGAAGCCTCTGATTTTATCATGTCTCCAATACAAGTAGCTAGAGGAAGGCTTTTAAAATGTGTCAATCCACAGAACTGAGCAGGGACCAGCAGGGAGTATGCAGGGATGACAGGCTTCATAGGACACCATCATAGTTACAATTGGGTATATAGTCCTCTCTATGAGGCCCGACACTCAGCATTCTGCTAGGAAAAAACTAGAAGCCTCTGACCCCCACAGGAACCCAGCCTACTGCTCCTATTTTCTCCACAGCTCTGCTGCTGATTTCGCTTTGTGGTGAAAATGCATTTCAAGGAAGAAAAATGCAAAGCCTATACACATGCAGAGAGACTATCAGAATGGCCCTGCAGCCTTGTGCTGTTAGAAGCAAAATCACTGTCCAGTGCTGACTACACTGCCTGAGATTCTCCGCTCTTTCAGACAGATGCTCTCAGCACGGGATGAACATGGTATTTTTGTCCTGGTTTACATGAGATTATAGATGAATGTCAACATTACCTGGCACTTCTTTACCTCCACAGTAAAGGGGAATGATTCATATGCTTTAGTGTTTTGCCATCATACTTGAAGAGGACAACTCTTTGAGGTTCGCAGGCATTCTAAAGATCACAAAACACTCCAGGAGAGCATGAAATACAAACAATTCTCCGTGAAATTCAATGATCTAAAATATGATAGCATTGGACTGACTCTAATTGTCCTATAAAATAGATACCAACTTGATGGACAGGTTTCTCCTCATGAGGCAGATAGAGGAAGTCAATCCTGGTTGACGAGAGGCACACTTGGAATTTAAGTATTATGTACATAAGAGATATTATTTCAATCTTCCATTCTATTGCTACACAGGAAGATGTATTATTTTTATCATGTAGTCCTAGACATGAGCTGACATCTCTGAATCCAGGAGTGTGTGTAAATCAAGGAAAGTATTTTCCTCTTGATTGAGGGGACAGTCTATGAAAGCTTTCAGGTAGACTCAAATTTCTGTGGTCATGGAGAAAGACAGACAAGCATTTGAACTTTCAACTTGGTATTGCCTATGTGAATGTGTGGTTCTGAGCAAATGATCTCCGTTCATTCATGTCTTTGAACACATCATTCTATGTCAACATTTCTCTTTCTATGGCAAGTGTCAGGATTCAGTGTCATTATTTATATGAGCACTCAGTCTCTGAGTATAACCCGGATCTTGCATTTACTTATGATTAAAACAGTTACAAGGGCTGGGAATGTGGTTTAGTGGTAAGTGCTTGCCTAGCATGCATGAAGCCCTGGGTTTGATCCCTCAGTACCACATACACAGAGAAGGCTAGAAATGACACTGTGGCTCAAGTGGTAGAGTGCTAGCCTTGAGCACAGAAAGGCTTAGGGACAGTGCCCAGGCTCTGAGTTCAAGCCCCAGGACCAGCAAAACAAAACAAAACAAAAAAACAAAAACCCCAAAACAAAACAAAACAAAAACAGTTACAAAAAAAACTGAAGTACTCTAAGGTGAGCATTTGTGTTTCATGCTTTGTCATGTTCCACACACTTGGCCTGGTGTTTTACTGTCTTAGGGACTGAGGCATTATTGTAATAATTAGCATCATAGCCAGTGTTTAACATTCAAGAAATAAGACACCACATTCTTGATTATGCCCCCCCCGTACCACTAATATGTTACAAAAGTATTAAGTTAAATTCATATATTGTATATAGTATTATATAAGAGGTATATGATATATATGTGTGTGTACATAAACATATAAACTTATTTTTTCACCATTTTATAAGGTGCACTTGAGTTTCCTTCCCTTGAATTTACTTTTTGTTTTGTGTACCAGTCCTAGGGTTTAAACACCAGACCAATCCTGTCCCTGAGCTTCTTTAGCTTAAGGTTAGCACTCTACTCCCTTGAACCACAGCTCTATTTCCAGCTTTTAAAATACGATCTTCGAGATAAGAGTCTCGGGAAATTTCCTGCCCAGACTGGCTTTGAACCTTGATCATCAGATCTCAGCCTCTAGTTGAATGTACTTCTATTGGGGTTTTAACAGTTTCTTGAGTATGCAACTTTATATCCTATATCAAGTATTATTTATTTCAGCCAATGCTTTTTAAGCTATAACATCACACTCTTTTGTCATTCTTGCTTTCTATTTCTTACTTGAGACACAGGACATCAGAATTTTGATACTATCGCATGTGCTCTGAGGGTCTACCCATTTAATTTTCATACCCCCTCTGCACTGTGGACTTTAAATTGGAGACTTTCATTCTTCTATTTTAATTTGTCATCTCCATTCTGCTATTGAACTCCTTTGTAGAACATTTCATTGTTGCTATGGCAACCTTCTCTTCCTACCTTCAAATTTTATACATACATACATACAGATACAATCTTTCTTTTCACTCAGAATGTTTCTCTTCCTGTTTGGTTGGAGCATGCTTGTGTTTTATTTTGGTTAATGAAGTTTGGTTATAGTAGCTGATCTGGTTTTCTTGTCATTCCAGTGTCTCAGCCTCTCCTCCTCCATGCTGGCATCTGCTGGTTCTTCCTGGATATCTGACATGCTCTGTTTAGAGACTCTAATCATCTTACCATCAACCTTTGTTTTTGTTTGAATGTTTCAGCCACAAATTATGCATTGACTTCACAAGGGCTCACCTGCACCGGTGGCAAGTTATTATCCTTGCTCAATTTCTGATAGTTTTGCTGTGTCTCTTTTTGTCTCTTCTGTTCACGTTCCATTTGGATAATGGAAATACAAGCTGGGCTCTAAATGTCAGCTCTGCCCTGAAGTTGATTTCAGATCAGATACATACCTTGGCCATCTAGAGGTTAATCTACTGGTCAAGATAGGAGGCTTACCTTTGCCCCTCAAGCCTGGAGCTATACCACTTGAGCCACAGCTCCACTTCCTGCTTTTGCAGGTTAATCGGAGAGAAAAGTCTTTCAGATTTGATTGCCCAGGCTGGTTTTGAATCCTGATCTCCAGGTCTGAGTTGCTAGGATTACAGCTGTAAGCTTTTGGCACTGGACATGGCTTAGTTTGAGTATCCAACTGGTTAATGACTGTACTTGGCTGGATAGGTCGAACACAATCACTCCACTTTTGATTTCCACCCCTACTCTGTTTCGTTGAGATCACCTCTCTGCTCTTGCAGAATTAAGTGGATTTCTGTCAGTTTTACTAAATATATCTTCCCAAAGTTTTGAGGGTAAGTGCTCTTTCAAGGGGAAAGCTTCCTAAGAGAAAGGGGGAAGATATTTGCACCTAGATCTCTCTCTATGTCTTGATCTCCTTCCTCTATTCAACTATTTTGTTTACTCTTTGACATCTTCAGTAGCTACAAATTTGCAGATTTACTTATATCTTAGGAAGAATGTAGACTACAGGGAGTATACTACTTCATGAAGAAATAGACACCCTTTGCTAGATTTCTCATTATTTCTAAATTTCAAAGATAGTATAAGCACCTTTGAGGAATTTGATTTTATCTTATTTTGCTATTGTATAATAAATTATAATGAATAACTGAGTTAACTCTAAATTAATTTATTTATATACCAAACCACAGATTCAATTAAGATGTAATATGATGATATTTACATTAGAGACATTACTTTAATGAAATTGAATTGGTTTTAGAAGTAAGAAAATTAGTTGCATTAATAACCTTAAGCCAACATTAGATTTATGTTGCTTCCATAAGTAAACTTAGCTTTAGATTCAAATAAAATTTTCAAATATTGAAAAAATAGTCATAAAATAGGATAAGCTGTCATGATTTTTATTCCACATCTTTATACACAATTTATTGAGAATGAGGGGAAATGCATTCATTCATGAATAAATTATTTCATTAGCTATACGTGTAATTTGTTTTATATGAGTTCAAACCCAGGGTTCAGTTATATTTTCACCTAAACAAACATGTGATAATTGTTTAATAGTTTATTTTCTATAATGCCATTTTTCATTAAAAAAATGTATCCCGGTTTGAACACAGCCAGCCCTTCCATGTACTAATGGGTCAAGAACATATGGATGTTTACTTATCTATTGTAAAGAATGATATCACATCATTTGGAAAGAAATTGATGGACTCGGAAGAAAATTATGTTAAGTGAAGTAAGTCAGGACTAGAGAGATAGAGAACATGTTTTCTCTCATATGTGAATTTGTTTATGTATGTACAGGTGAACACATACAGGGTTGTGTGTAAGTGTGCACAAATGGATTAACTGAAACAGGATCTATGGGGAGAATCCAAGTGGTATAATTCTTTAGAAAAACTCGTAGTGTAACAAAATGAATATTAGGAAGCTGGTAGTTGAGTTTGGGTGGAGAGTTAAGGGGAGGAGGTAGTGAAATGAGTGGAGGAAGTGGGGGATGGTAAGGAGGGAGAGGAGGATGAGGAGGATGCAGTCATAATGCTGATGCATATCTGATAAAAGTAGGAAAATTGAGAGAAAGTGTGGGTTGGGAGGGATGGGCAAGAATGTTGGAAGGGGTGGTAATGGTCAAAGTGCACTGTATTCATAACCTGTTTTGATTAATGGTAACTCCCTTTTATAACTAGTTAAAGCTAATAAAAATATAATTAAGAAAAAACAAATGGGACAGTGGTGACTCATACCTGTAATCCTAGCTCCTGAGCCTACGGAGATCTGAAGATCACAGTTCAAGCTGGCCCAGCCTGGAAAGTCTGCTAGTCTGATTTCCAACTAGCCATCAAAAATCTGTAAATTGGACTGTGACTCAAGAGATAGAGCACTGGTAGTGGCTCAAGGACAGAATCCAGGCCCTGAGTTCAAATCCAAGGACCAGTGCATGCGCACACACACACACACACACACACACACACACACACACACACAGAGTGACACTCAAAAGAAAATTATCCATCTCAACATTTCACCTATTTTTATTCAATTAACTTGATTCATCTTATGTGATTGAAAGCTTCCATGTTATTTGTTGAAGTAGCTTCTTCATTTAATATATCTACAATGTTGGATCTTGTAATTAGTGTAAGACTGAAATAATTTTATGATTTTTCAAGACTTTAGGAGAAATAATGCTTCAAAATTGGGAAAATAGCATTTAGGGATCTCATACGGGCTTTGTGAATGACGCAGGGAGCGCTCAGTGAACCTTTGAGTCACCAGTGTGTTTCTGACCACACACATTATGTACGAGTTTATGTACGAGTTTATTATGTATGAGCTTCTCTAGAGTCTCTTTTATTGAAGCTGAAGAAACCTCAAAAAAACCTTTTATTCAGTAAAATATCAGACATTAAATGTGTTCCAGAAAACTAGCTTTAATTTTTCAGTTATTATTAAGACCTATACAAATGATCACAAATTAGCCAATGGTCTGTGGGCTAGTATTTTTTCTTTTTCTGTGATAAAACCTTGTTACGTAATTGATACTTTTGTGTGGCATCTGTATAATCTCCTATGAACGTTTACAAACCACATTATGATAGGTAAAACATCTGTTGGCTCTCCGTGTATTACTCTTAATCGCTTTGTGCTAAAATATGCATTTCTGAAGGAATATTCTAAGCTGGCTAATAATGACTTCACCCTGACTGCAGTCATCAGCCACTCAGAGCAATCATCAAAAGAGAAGACACATTTCTGTCTTTCTGTGGAAGCTGCCTTTTCCCAGGTGGCCGGTTGCACTTGTCAGCTGTTATTCTGGAGACTGTACGGGACTTAATAGATGAGGTATATCAAACTAACTGCATTAGCAATGCACCAGCTGTCTGCGTGGCTCCAACCCAGCATCATCTTTGGGGAAAAGCAGATTCCAAAATGTTGACAGTACACTATTAGTCTGATAGAATGATTATAAGTCCCACCATCTGTTGCACATTTCACAATTAAGTATGTTTTTTTTTCCTCTCTCTCTAAAAAATACCCAATGTCTTTGTTATACATAGGAGGCAACACAGAACTTTCACTGTCTGGTTAGGAACACAGCAAACAGTTAAAGCACACTACATATTCACACAGTAATCATCCTAAACACTCACTACAGATTGAGATGTAAAAATACTAAGCCCATTCCACTCAGTTCATTCTTAAATTTCTAGTCCTTTGCAACACCTCTCAATTTTTTGAATAACTGGTAGTATGTAAAAGATAAAAAATGAGCTAGGTGCCAGTGGCTCATGCCTGTAATCCTAGCTACTCAGGAGGCTGAGATCTGAGGATCGAGGTTCAAAGCCAGCCTGGGCAGGAAAGTCCATTAAACTCTTATCTCCAATAAACCACTAGAAAAACCAGAAGTGGTGCTGTAACTCAAGTGGTAGAGCACTCGCCTTGAGCTGAAGAGCTGAGGGATAGCGCCCAGGCCCAGAGTTCAAGCCCCACAGTAAAAAAAAAAAAGATAAAAAATGGTATATTATAGAGAAATAAAAAGCCAATAGTCTGCTATCCATAGTCTATTCCATGAGAGTCCTCATATTTATAACAACTCAGAGTGCTATGTAGTACATGTCATTAAGTTAAACATCAATTCATTCTTGGAATTTTTCTAAACACTTGGACATTTTTCATACAATACAATGTTAATTATTTATTTAACTCTACATTCTAGTTGTAATCCAATTATATTGTCAACGCCTATTCTCCTAAGCATTTCCTTATTTAAAAGAAATAAATTATATAAAAAAGTAGACTCTTCAAAATTATTTTGGTTGCCTTCTGGAATAAAAGACTAGCTTCCATTTCAAACTACATTCACAGTTGATGAATATGAAATGCTTTAAATCATTTTGTCTGTGTCACCCTTTGCAAATCTTTTTATTAGAAATGAATTAGATGTTTTTGTTTTGTTAAATATGTACTTGAGCTATATTTCAATCTCTATTTTTCCCCTAGGGTAGTAATATCTTACATTATTGGGAGGATGGCAAGTTTATTAGTGGTTTCTTATGTTATACTTCACATTATTTGGCACAGGTCAAACAATTTTCAAAGTATCCCTCAGCTTACTAAAGATGGCGGTGATAAGGAAGGTAACACACCACATTTCCTTTCTTACAGATATTGAAAGAAGATACAAGATTCTTGCATGGGAGGCAGAGGGGGGTAAAATGCACTTCAGAGGCTGTGGTGAGGAGAACATCGTTCTGCTGATTCCTTGAGCCAGATTCTCACAGTGCTAGGTGGCATACACCTGGCGATGCCCACATAATTTTCTAGAATGTTCCAGAAAAGGGAACCTGATATGAAGAAGCCAGAGATATCTAAGGGAGATGCCTGCTTAATGTCCTGGACCCTAAACAAAACTGTTCCAGAATCATACAGCCTCCACTTCCGTGCTGAATTCTGTAGAAGGTTCTTTGAGAAAACAGCTCAGAGAAAAATAAGTGGCAAGTGTTTTTACACAGGAAAAGGCACAGAAATCTGTGCAAAACATTGTCCCCAAGCACATATATCATTTTGGTAGATAATAATAAATACGAATATTTTATTGTCACTTCCAAATTATAGATGAATTAAGTAGGAAGTCAACGGGCATATAAAAGGACACTATATATACAAATACTATGAAACAATACATTTATTACATATTTAAAAAAGTTTTAGGATACTGGTATGATTACATAAAATAAAAACAGAAGTTCATGTTAACAACAATAAAAACAACAACACTTAATTTGGGCTGCAGTTGATTCAAAATGGTCTTTTATGGGTAAGAGATAATGAATTGAGGTCACGTTGGACAATCAGACCTTAAACAATAAAACACAGAATTGTAAAGAAATTGTAAATCTGTGGAGATTCCAGAGGAAGCAGCTGTGGACTATGGAAAGACGGCCAGCTACGAGTGGTAGGCCTGTTGAGGGAGCAGAAACATAATGGAACTCTGTCTTGGTGTTTTCTCGAAGCATGTAATCAAATGAAGAGCTGGAGGCAGGGCTCAACTGGTCTAGCACCAGCTTTGTAAACTCAAGGACCTGAGTTCAAACCCCCAGCAATACCCCAAATAGAACATAACTGACATGCTCCATTTCTTAACTACCCAGCAGGTAGAGACAAAAGATGGTGACACACAGCCAGCCCAGGCATATTTAGTGATACTCACAAAGATCCTAACTCCAAAGATGAGAGGAATAGCAATACATGCCTACAGTTACAGATACTCGAGAGGTAGAGGGAGACTGATCTGAGCTTGAGCCAGGCCTGGGAAAGTTAGTGTGAGACTAACTCTTGAAGATACTTTTAAAAAATAAAACAAACCTAAAGCAAAAGAAGTGCTAGCAGGGTTCAATGGCAAGCTTTGCCAAGCCCATTCAAGGCCCTGAGCTCAGTCCTCAATGCAGGGAAAAAGCACATTGCATGGAAAAGCTTCAAAATATATAATAACAGAATGTCATCTCTAGTAGGCATAGCTTAAGCTTTTTAAGGGTACAAAAGCTTAAAACCAGAGTATCAAGGTTTGTAAGCAAGTATTAAACCACTTCATGCAAACCCCTAACTCAGAATTATTTTAAACATTAGGAACAGAAAAATTATTTATTAGAATCACATGTGATTTATATTGATTATTTTTGTAAGAAGACAGATTTCAAGTCCAAATTAGCACTTTTATGAAGACGTCCTCTTCCTAGTTTTATGCATTCTTGAATTTTGCGCCCTCTTAGAAGTGATATGGCTGTATACAATGTTCTATTGTTGTATCAACTTTGTCAATTTGCCACTGAATTTACTTTCATATGACATATGCAAACAGGTTTTCTACTTTGGCTCAATGTAAATAACTCTGATTTTAGTGTCCTTACATTTGAAGTTACATCTCTATTATTTCCGGTCTAGACCACAGCATCTACTCAAGGTAAAAATCAGAAGCATTCAGCTCTGGATACTAAGTTTTATACTACACAAAATACTTGTTCAGGCAAAACTATGAAATCTGAGGGAGAGAGCATGGTGTTTGCTCTGTTTTCATGTAAAACTCTTCTTCACATTCACAAACAAGTTTCAGGGACAAAAACTCTTGTGTTCTCTTTGATGAATTTTATAGTATCCATAGAAGTGTTGGGAATATATTCAATGAATATTAATTGAATATAACAAATTCCATGAAATGCCTAATTGAAATAATTGAGGTTAAGACTTTGCCCAAAGCAATTCATTTACAAAATATAATTCTAGGACTATTTCTCACTGAAAACATATAATTTTTCTTCATTGTGTCTGTCTACAATAATTATCCCAAATCTGTGAATATAAAATTGGTGACAGAAAAATGCATAATTATTTTTCTTTGATATTTCAATTCTTTTCTAACCTTCAGATAAAACTGAGATAAAGCTTAAACAAAAATAATTTTGCTAAAATGCAGACAAAACAAATGAGATGATGAGTATAGATGGAAATTAAGTATGTTAGAAATGTGTGAAATTTCTAGAAGTTTATAGAAGTTTATAGCTGAGCACCAGTGGCTCATGCCTGTTATCCTTACAGCATATGAAACTGAGATTTGATGATCTCCATTTGATGCCTGCCCAGGCAGGAAAGTCGGACTATGGGACTGTTACATACAATTAACCACCAAAAAGCCAAAAGTGGAGCTGTGGCTCAAGTGGTAAAGGATTGGCCTTGAGCAAAAATGTCCAGGGACAGGACCCAGACCCTGAGTTCAATCCCTAGGATTAGCACAAAAAAGTTTGTATAAAACTTAGCACCATATACAACAAGATTGTAACATATTTCTCCCCAAAAGATATATTTTAGAGCTATATGCCACTCTGGACAAAAGCACACACATCCACAGACACATATGCACACTCCACACACATGTACATACATCCACACACACACACATGTGCGGTCAATGCATTTAAAGAACTTGTAATCTTAGTTTTTACTGAGTTTCATGGATGTTACTGCATGTATGAAAGTTAATGATATGGTTCAGAACTTTTCTTTTCTATGGAATCAGGTAGATCATTTATTCTCAGGCTGGCTACAAGTTTCCAAACAAGGAAGTATGCATGCTTCCAGACATTGTGAACTCAACAAATGGCAGAGCTACTTATCCTGCTTGAGGTAACTTGTTTTGTCTCACAGACATTAAGGAAACTTTCAGAGCACCCAGAGGCTTTATACATACATAAAGTAACATCAAAGCAGATTCCTTTCAAGGTGAGACAATGGAAACACTGTGTTTAGCAAATTCCACATTTTATGTTTACATAGTTAATTTTCTCTTCCTTTTCCAATGATTTTGTTTTGCTGATTTTTTTTTTTTTTGGTCAATTAGTTAGAAAACAGACACAAATTAAACTTTTTGTGTCTACTATTCCCTTTAAAAATGGTGCTATAAATCTTCCACTCATAAGATGAAGTTGACAGCCCCTGGGCCCTGACTGTGGGGTTTTCTTTCAATAACAGAAGATGCAGATTTGAGGGTTCATCAGTTGTGGCAATAAGAATCTTGTTGGAAGAGGAGAGAACTTCTAGATGCTGCCATTGCTGAAGAACAATGGTGTTTAAGGGAGGGACAGGCATCCAGAGATTGGAGTAAGAGCAGGGGACGAGAAACGAAGCAGAAGTATGAATAGTTTGGGTTTTTATCTGTTGGAAAGGCTGTCTTGGAAGCTTGGAAATTTAGCCATAAATATATATGTACCTTGCGTGCAACCCTTCATACCACTGGCTTAGAAGAGGGAATACATCTTTCTAGTTTTCTTTCACCTTCTCACAATGATTTTCTTTGCATCTTTTGTCATCCTGGAAATGACATGAGCCTGCCAATGTTTATAGCAATCCTAAAATTCAGGACACACAAAATTAAATATTGTAGTGATAGCTTCTTAATGGCTCTTCTATACACAGTGATATTCAATAAAATACGAATACTTATTAGAAAAGTATAACACACATTTTGAAAAGTGTAAATATTAATGGACATACATGTATATTACTTCATATTACACTGTACTTACTTGATCCACTGATAGAGTGAAATTTTGTTAATAGCCAGAACAAAATAGCTCATCCAAATGAGCATTTCACATTTCACATGCAAAACATGTTTTTGAATGAAATAAAATTTGAACTAAAATTCTGCCAGGGAGTAATATAATATAAACCAACCCCAGTTTAGGATTACGAGGTCATCTGATACCACCTTGATGGTAGGATGGCCGGCCTTCCTACCACGTGTCAGCCAGCTCAGCCCACCATGCTAAGCTGAGGCAGGGTTTATTCAAACCCAAACACAACTCTATTTCCAGTTTCCCACGGCTGTAGTGACTCACCATTCACTCACCATTCACATGTCTTAACTAAAAGTCAGAGTTTCCATCTTTGCCAGGTACTGGTTTCCCATTTTCCTTCAGCATTTTAACAGTGAAATGAAGGTTCCATAAAAGTGGCACTCTAGCTCAAGTGGTAGAGCGCTAGTCTTGAGCTGAAGAGCTGACGGACAACTCCCAGACCCAGAGTGCAAGCCCCATGACCGACAAAAAAAATGAAGGTTCCATAATGGTGTTGTTAGGATTTGATTGAAAATATTTAATCACCAATATTGATAGAAAATATTTGTATATTTGTCTCAAGGGCTTGATCTTACACAATTCATCTAACGTGTCATTCCCAAATATCTCAGAATTCTATGAGAAGTTTGCTGGGAGAAGCAGATAAACCATTCCCCAAAAGCTACTAGTCTCTACTTTTGGACGCGCAGGCAGTGGAATGGGCTGCTGGATGTGAAGGATGCGTGGGACAATGCAGACCGCGAAGGTGCATGAGGAGGATCAGTTAGACTCCAGATAAACTGCGTCCTACCTTGCTCTCCCTCCCTGGCTGTGTCTCCAGCCTGAAAGACAGAGGTGCCAACTGGAAATGCTGACAATCTTTTGCATGGGGCTCTGTGCACATCAGCCCAACGCTGGAGTTGGATCCCTTCCAGCAAGCTGTCCTGAAGCATCTGGAGGAGCTCTGGGCAAGTTCGCATCCAGAAAGCAACGAGAAGAGCTGAGAAATCTGTCATGACATTTACATCCAGGGGTGGGAGGGTCTGCTGCTGTCTCAGGACATTCTGTTTTCCTAACATTTTATGATTGTGCAAGTCTCCAACAGCCTCCATCCAAGGTGGTACTGCCTCTTTCTGAGACCAATAGAAATGTTGGCTTTCTCTTCATCATGTATTTTCTGCTGGCCCTCTTCAAATCAGCCTTCCCCAGACAAACACTGTGATTTTAAATCCTGTCATTTTTCCAAAGGGACACAATTTCTCATCCTTTGCTGATGGATGTCTTAGGCTAGAAAGTGCTTCTCTCTGGGGCTATGATCTGTGCATTAGGGTATATTTAGCACATCTCTGTCAGATGCCAGTAGCTCCCTCTCCTCATTTAAGAGGGACAAAATATCTTCAGCCATTGCCAAGTGTTTACAAGAAGTAAAATAGTCCTCAAGAAAGTACCACTGTTCTGGGTTAAAATTATCCCTTGCTACTTGTTATCATTACCAAGTCATCTAAAATCCTTAATAGATTTTCCGAGGACACATTACAAACCATCTACCCATCTCTTCTGTCCTCTTAAATATAGTTAGAAGCCTGGGTTGACTATAACATAGTCATTATTTTCTTTAGAGACCCAGAATATCACAAGGAAAAAAAGCTTCCTCCCCACAAACTTCGAACAGACTGAACTTTTAAAACATTGCTCACCCTCATCTTCAAAAACCTGTCTAGATGTGATATTATATGTAAGACCTTTCTTCTGATCACAGAGATTAGACAGTCTTTCTACTGACAGTTCCTAGTTATTCTACATATACGCGTTTGTTACCTCTGGATACCTTAGATTAGAAAGGGCTATTTGGATTGCCTCTTTTTCTTGTAGTCTGCTTATACTAATCCAATAACACTAGCATGCTACATAGATTTGATCTTCCAGTCTGGACCACTGTGAAACTCAATAATACATTGTATAAAAGAGTGGAATAATGTTGCATTGTGAAAATAACTGTATTCACTGAGAACACACTGCAAATAAGTTTTGAACTGAAGTGACAATGTAAGCTGTCTTCTCTCTCTCTCAGTGCAGACAAGATATGGCAGCCACCAATGCTTGAGGGTGTGAATTGTCTCTGGGTTTCAGTACCATTTTAGCACAATTACCCAGATCGTTTTCAATTCAATAAATCAAACAAATCTCTCCTACCTGGGACATGTATTCTGGCAGGAAGACCGCAGGTACATTTTAGAAAATAGTTTAGTTCTTTTAATTTTGACAATTTAAAGTTTCACTCTCCATCATTCACCTCTGCTAACCACTTATGTTTTAGCATGTCTATCCATTGGAGCTTTCTGACTCTTATTCTGCCAGAGTGGCTAAGAATATGTCACTCAAACCTTCAGGAAAGTATCCTTTTAATTTTCAATTAAATTGTTTATTTATAAAAAAGACAAAAGGTAAAGAAAACTAACAGAAAGAAAAAATAGAAATAACTGTATACAGGACATAATAAGAACCTCTTGTTACCAATTCTTGGTAACCTTTTGTTATCAATTCATATTGATATACTTCATTCTATATGGTCCTATGATTTAGCAATTGGTGCTACTGTGATCCCCTGCTAAAAGTATTATAGACAGAAGGCAGAGCAACAGCCCCCAAATGAAGAATCAGATAAACATAGGCAGAACCTGGGGGACACAGCCCCGAAGAAGGTAGATAACATGACAGGAACTTCCAAACACCTCTCAATCCTAACTCTCAATATTAATGGTCTTAACTCTCCAAACAAATGACATAAAATTTCTAGTTGGATCAAAAAACAGAATCAATATATCTTCTGTCTTCAAGAGACATACCTTCCCCACAAAAACAATTATACTCTAATAGTAAAAGGCTAGAATAAAATCTACCAAGCAAATGACCCCCACAAACAGGCTGGAGTAGCAATCCTAATTTCAGAAAAAATAGACTTCAAATTAAAATTAGTGAGGAGAGATAAAGACAGACACTACATACTAATAAAAGGATCTCTCTCACAGGAGTAATAATTCTAACTATCTATTCATCAAATAACAAGCACCCAAATTTACCCAAGAAACATTACTTGCCCTAAAATCACACACAAATTCAAAGACATTGATTGTTGGGGAGTTTAACACACCACTATCCCCACTGGATAGATCAACTCAGCAAAAACTCAACAGAGGAACAGCAGATCTAAACAACTGCATAGACCAACTAGACTTAACAGACATCTATAGAATATTTCACCCAGCAGTATTAGAATATGCATTCTTCTCAGCAGCACACAGAACATTCTCCAAAATAGACAACATTTTAGGTCCAAATTCAGAAACATTGAATTATGTCATGCATTCTCTCAGATCACAAGGGAATAAAATTAGATCTAAACACCAAAAGCCACCAAAGAAAGTCTTGTAACACACGGAGGCTGAACAACACACTGTTAAACCACAAATGGATCATGGAAGAAATTAGAAAGGAATTCAAATGCTCATGATATCTAACAAAAATGAATACACAAATTACCAGCTCCACTGGGACACGGCAAATGCAGTATTCAGAGGAAAATTCATAGCTCTGAATTCTTATATCAACAAATTGGAAAGATCTCAAACTAACTATTTAAGGATGCACCTGAAGCTCCCTGAAAAACAGCAACAAGCTAAACCCCAATCCAGCAGATGGAAGCAAATAATTAAAATTAAATAGGAATTAAATGAATTAGAATAAAAAACATAGAAAGAATCAATTTTTTTCTTTGAAAAAAATTAATAAAATTGACAGACCCTTAGCAAATCTTCTTAGAAGAGATCATACACAAAAAAAAAAACAAACTCAGAGATGAGAATGAAAACATCACCACAGAAACAACCTAGATATAGAACATTATAAGGGAATATTTCTCAACCATTATGCTAATAAGTTTGAGAATCTGGATGATATGGAAGAATTTCTAGCAAATATTGACATACCAAAACTAAGCCAAGATGATTTAAACCAACTTAACAGATCCATATCAAGCATCAAAATAGAAACAGCAATAAGAGACCTCCCACCAAAAAAAGCCCAGGACCAGATGGATTTACATCTGAATTCTATAAGGCATTCAAAACAGAACTCACATCAATACTCCTTCAATTCTTCAATGAAATTGTAAGAAAAAGTTCACTATCAAACTCTTTCTATGAAGCCATTATGACCTTCATCCCCAAACCAGCAGGGACTCATCAAAGAAAGAGAACTATAGACCCATTTCTTTGATGAACATTGATGCAAGGCTACTCAACAAAATTTTGGCCAATCAACTTCAACATCTCATCAAAAAAATCATACACCATGGTCAAACAAGATTCATTCCAGGTATGCAAAGTTGGTTCGATATACACAAATCAATTAATATAATTCATCACATCAACAAGAGCAAGGATAAGAACCACATGATTATCTCAATAGATGGCAGAAAAAGCATTTGACACAATCCAACCAACCCTTTATGATGAAAGCTCTGGAAATACAAGGAATCCATGGAACATTCCTCAATATAATAAAGGCTGTGTATGACAAACCTACAGCCAGCATTATATTTAATGGCAAAAAGCTAACACCATTTCCTCTAAACTCATGAACAAGACAATGATGTCTGCTCTTTCCATTTCTCTTCAGTTTAGTATCAGAATGCCTAGCCACATCAATAAGACCAGATGCAAACATAAAAGGAATCCACATAGAGAAAGATGAAGTAAAACTCTCCTGCTTTGCCGGTGACATGATCTTGTATTTATTTACTTTTTCACCTTTTTATTTTATTTATTTATTTATTTTTGTGAAAATACCATGCAGAGGGGTTACAATTACATGAGCAAGGTAATGAGTACATTTCTTATCAAGCATTGTTGCCTCCTCCTTTGTTTCCCTTTCCCATCCCTTCCCATCTCCCCTGCCCCTTCTCCAATCCCCCCTATGCTAAAGTTGTAATGTTCACTTTTCAACATAACGTCTTGTACATCTCATTGTTGCAATAGGTCTACCTGTATCTCTATTTAAACAAAGAGGAGGCAACAATGCGTGATAAGAATGGTATTTGTTATCTTGCCCATGTAATTGTAACCCCTCTGTACGGTATCTTCACAATAAAAAAAATCGTTTTTTCCCTTTCCCTCCACAAATTATACTAACATCAAATACAGTGAAAAGAGGAACCCTCTGGTCTCCACTCCCAAATTACTCAAGCTGATCTGAAACTGAGGCAAAATAGCAGGGTATAAAATTAACCCTCAAAAATCAATGGAATTCTGTATGCCAACAATGAGAAGAGTGCAGATGAAATCAAGAAGGAACTCCTTTTTAAATAATCCCCCCCACAAACAAAAAATACCTAGGAGTTAACTAAAGAAGTGAAGGACTTCTATGATGAAACTTTAAAAACCTGAAAAAGAAAATTAAAGGAGAAATAAGGAAGTAGAAAAACCTCCCATGCTCCCGGATTGGAAGGATCAATATTGTGAAAATGGCAATTCTGCCAAAGGCTATCTACAAATTTAATGTGATACTTATCAATATCCCAACCTCATTCTTCAGTGAAATAGAAGAAGCAACCAAAAATTCACATAGAACCATAAAAGACCCCACATAGAAAAATGATCCTTAGCAGAAAGTACAGTGCTGGAGGAATATCAATACCAAATTTTAAACTCTACTACAAAGCCATAGTAATCAAAACAGCTTGGTACTGACTGGTACAAGAACAGACCTGAGGACCAATGAAATAGAACTGAAGACCCAGAAATGAACCCACAGAACTATAGCCACCTAATCTTCGAAAAGGGAGTTACAAAAATAGAATGGAAGAAAGACAGCCTCTTCAGTAAATGGTGCTGGCAAAATTGGTTAATCACTTGTAGAAAACTAAAGCTAGATCCCTATGTATCACCCAATACCAGAATGAACTCCAAATGGATCAAAGACCTTGGAGTCTTTGGAGTCAAAGCAGACATCCTAAAAATATTACAGGACAGAATAAGAGAAACCCTAGGTCTCCTTGGCACAGGCTGAAATTTTCTTAATAAAGACCCAGAAACACAACAAATCAGAAAGGTTGGACAAATGGGATTGCTTGAAACTGAAGAGCTTCTGTGTGGCAAAGGACATAGCTAGCAAGATCAATAGAGAGCCCACGTAGTGGGAGAAGATCTTCATTGGCCATACAATGGATAAGGGTCTCATATCTAAAATATACTTGGAACTCAAAAAATTAAGTTGCCCAAAAACAAATCTTAAAAGAAACAATGGCCCAATTAATAAGTAGGCTAAAGACTTAAAGAGAGACTTCTTTGAAGAGGAAGTAAGAATGGCCAATAGACACATAAAGAAATGCTCAACCTCTCTAGCCATAAAAGAAATGCAAATCAAAACAACATTGAGATACCACCTCACCCCAGTTAGAATGGCTATAATCAAGAAATCTAGTAACAACAGCTGCTTGAGGGGATGTGGCCAAAAGGGAACCCTACTGCATTGTTGGTGGGAGTGTAAACTTGTTCAACCACTCTGGAAAGCAGTATGGAGGTTCCTCAAAAGACTCCACATAGAGCTCCCCTATGACCCAGGAATCCTACATTTGGACATTTATTTATCCAATCACAAACAAGGCTATACTAAAGCTACCAGCATAACTACATTTATTTACCATAGCTAAGATAAGGAACCAACCCTGATGCCCCTCAGTAGATGAATAGATCAAGAAAATGTGGTATATATACACAATGGAATTCTATATCTCCATCAGAAAGAATGACATTGCCCCATTTGTTAGGAAATGGAAAGACTTGGAAAAAATTATATTAAGTGAAGTAAGCCAGGCCTAAAGAAACATAGGTCCTATGGTTTCCCTTATTTGCAATAACTAGTATAAGTTGAGGATAAGCAGAAAAGGCCAAAAGCTATGTACATATGACCAGATAAGTTGATGTTAAGTGAAATGAACCTCAAGATAGGGGCACAAGAGGTTTTATCTTTCTTGCTATTGTTTTTAATGTATCTAAAATGTACTATGTGATTTTTTTGTTTCTCTTCTATGTTCTTCCCCCATGGTATAACACCTGTATTTGAAGTCAGTGCCCCACATATTGTATATACATTTTTCTAATTTGGGGAGGGGAAGAGAAATAATAAAACACTGTAACAAGGATACAGGTTGACCCATTGTAACAATGATATATATAACAATATGTTGGAAATGAACTTTACAACTGGGGGGGAGGGGGAAGAAGGGAGGGGTAAGTGGGAGAAAATGAGGGAGGGGGTAATGGTGTTTAAAAAGAAATGCATTCATTAATGACTTATGTAGCTGTAACCCCTGTTCATCACCTTTACAACACATCGTTTTAAAATAAAAAATATGGCTTATTTATTTCTTTTTCTGAACTTCAAATGTTGCACAAGGGTATTACAAGGGGCCATGTCCACCTGAGTCCCCAGGCTTCTTGATGGTCTCTGTCTTTCTCCCCGTGCTGTCTGTTCCCGCCCCAGCCTCCTCTCACACTTCCCCTTCTCCATTGCAGGTTTCATTGAGTGCTCTGCTGCTCCTTTCTCATCCATCCACTCCCACTTCTCCTCCACTTTGCAATCCCTGTCAGCTTCCTGATACTTACTTTCTTACACTATCTTACACTGACACTTCCATGAATTACATTGTGTACACAGAAGTTTATGCCCCCGTGTGTGCTTGTATGAGACGTTATTTTGGTCTAAAATCCTCATATAAGAGAAAACCTGTGTCCTTTGTCTTTGTCAATCTGGATTACTTGGCTTAGTGTAATGTTTTCCAGTTCTATTTCCTTGAAAATGACATCATGGCATTCTTTTCAACAGTGGTACCACATTTCATTGTGTATCTACCACAGTTAAAAGAATCTCTTCTCCCTTTGTGGAGCTCCCTGGGTGGTTTGCCTTTCTTGGCTCTTGTGAATAGTGTGGTGATGAGCTTGGCTGAGGCTTACCACTGCGTCCTCGCTGGCAGTGATGTGGGTAGGCGCTCGGGGGCATGTCGGGCTCACCGTGCAGTGATGGCTATTATGGCTGCACTCGCTTACATTCCCACCAACAGTGTGTTAGTGCCTTCTGCACGTATTTGTGTTTTGTGGGTGTTCTGCCCTTCTGATGTGTGTGAGATGGAAGCTCACAGAAGTTTTCACTTACACTTCCTTTATGCTCAGGTATTTTGAACATTTCTTTATGTCCTTGTGACCCTATGTGCCTCTTCCTTCCAGAAGTGTCTACGTGGCCTGTTCGCACATATAGTAATTGAGTTATTGATTCTTTGATGTTTTAGTCTTTTGAGCTGCTTGTACATTCTGGTTAATTAACCTTGTCAGGTGTATAGCTGGTCATGATTTCATTCCATTTTCAGACACGTTAGCGGAGAAACCATATTCTGGCTGTGCAGAGGCTTTTAAGCTTGACAGATCCTTTCCTCTATTTGCTGAGTTCCCCTGGAATTTATTCGGGAATTACTTCCCTCTGCCAGTGTGCCTAAGTGTCTCTCCTCCCCATCCCCTAGCTCTCGCTCTCAGGTCCTGCCTTGGTGTCTCCTCACCTCGTCCCCTAGATTTCACACTCAGGTCCTGTCCCACCAGCACAGGGCAGCACCCAGTTCTGCCTTCTGCGTGTAGAGGCCCAGTTTTCTCAACACCAGTTGTTGAAAGCGATCTTTAATTGCGACAGATAATTTTTTTTGTCAAACTTTTGTGATTACGGCATGACCAGCCACATAGGTTCCTTGGACCCTCAAATATCAAGACTCACCAGCCTCAAACCTCACTTTCAGACCCTCCTCCTTGTGGGAAAACTTCTGCTGCATGTGACCGCTTCATCACTCCCCACGAGATCCACAGGCTGGAATCCAGGCTCAGGTGCAGGCTCCACATGGCATTGCTCAAGAGCTGTGACTGCAATGTTCCTCCGCCCTTGCCTGTCATGGCACAAGTCCTGTGGAAGGTGTTTCTCATAATGTTAACCTGGCTTGGTAATTTATAACAGATCCACAGCAGGTCTCCTCTGGCTGCTTTATCCTTTCCCCTCCAAAACATGAAACAAAATACCACCAAAGACACATGTCACCACCAACACAAAAGCAAAAACAAACCAAACCAGCTAGAAGAATCATGGTGTCAGGGTCTGACAAGAAGGTAGTAATCCAGTTCTTCAAATTGGAAGTTTAGAGTTATAATCGCTTTGAGCCCAAGTGGTTTGTCATTGTTAGTAAATGAATTCGTTCCTTAGAGATACAGATGTCTCTGTTCAGACCTTCAGCTTTCCACACAGAAAGGGCTATAAATAGTAGCCATTCCACCATTGCTAAATAGGAATTACAAATGGTACATACCTAAATCAGGGAAATTACAATGCCAATCAGATGATCACAAGTCTTTTAGCAAGGGAGAATGATCAGATTTGACTCTGCTAGAGAAAGAAATGGTGAAAGATTAAAATATTTACTTCTGAGGCTCCAAAACAAATCTCAGCCTTGATTTTCGCTGCTTCCTGTCATAAGAGGTGCTGAAATGCAATCACTCCGGAGAGACTATGACAAAGGCTGAAGTAATACTCATTCTCTGAGTGGAAATTTATACATTAGAATGTGTGGGACCTTTACTTAACTTAGTGAGAACAAAACAATACAAGATTTCAAGAGCTGTTTCACCATGGGAAGTTGAATTTCTTACTAAAATTTGTGTGTGTAAAGTTTTAAAACTTGTAAGCCATAAAGTCTCAGAAAGGTGAGGACATGTATCTCCTGTTTTTCTGCTATTTGAGAAAGAAGTTAAAGCCAGAAACTTTAAATAAACATCTAAGAGGGACATCTTTGTGCAACATTCAAAAGAAAGCTATTGACATAATTGCCTTATTCTCTGATTTTCCCCCTCCTCTTTCTCCTCCCCCTTCTTCTTAGCATTCCTCAATTTTTCTTTCAGTCTTTCTAGCCACATACCAAGTCATTTCTATCATTCTCTCCAAACATTTTTACTTGACTCTAAAGATAGCTATTCACGGTACACAGAATATTCTATTACTACTTCTATAAGTAATTTTTTCCTTTCCCCTCTTTTTGTTTGCTAACACATATATACACACATGCTTTATGTGCATTGCCTATTTTGAGTGTTAAACAATGTATTAAATTTAAGATCATCCCCGTTTTCCTGTTGAATATTGTAGGCTTTTTTGTTAATATTTTCATTATGTAGTTACACAAAGCAGTTTAAATTTGAAATGTCAGTTTGTGAGTACAATGCATCTTGTTCAGTGTCCCCCCCTTCTATCCTTATCCACCCGTCTCTGTATCAGAGATTTTTTTTTTATAGCTTGACATACGTATTCTCCAAGTTCTTACAAGCATAGCACACTAATGTCAGAGACAGTATGTGGAAACTGTCATCTCCCTTTAGATGCAACTTTTTATCTTTTGGTGTTGACAATCATCATGTTGGATGTATCAATCCAATTTTAATATCTTGGAGCCTCAGTGTACATTTCTGTATCTGCCAAGCAAAACACACAGACATTTGTGGAAGTGAGAGAGTTTCATGTAAGCTTCACCAGGCTGGGGGCCTGGGATGAAGACACCTGACCTCCTGGCACTGGAAATAGAAGGGAGAGAGAAGCCTGGATGACATGTGAGACTGTAGGCCCTCTCTTCAGGGAAAAGGCCATCACCATTTGTTTTAGCTTATTGTGCAGAACAGTTATACCTCTTTTGCATAATCTTCGCCAAATAAAGTGTACACTACATGATGAAACAAACATACTTGGATTGAGTTGTATTTCTCTGCATGGCCTCTAATTAGTAAATTACTCTGTGTGTGTGTGTGTTTGTGTGTGTGTGTGTGTGTGTACGTGCACACTTGGACTTAAACTCAGGATATGGGTGCTGTTCTTGAGCTTATTTTGCTCAAGGCTGGTGCTCTCCCACTTAAACCACAGCTCCTCTTCTGCAATGTTGGTGGTTAATAGGAGAGGAGATTTTCACGGCCATTCAGACCACATGGGGCCGGTCCTGCGCACATGTACTCGTGAACATCTGTGTCTGTCTGAGTGTGTACATGGTGTGCACTCATGTGTGTCCTGTGCTCACATTTGCCTGGGTGCCCAGTGGGGACTGGAGCTACCCTGTCGCAGCCAGTCTGTACCTGTCCCACAGGTCACCTCCAGAAGGGATGGCAGCCGTGCCCACCACCGGGGTTCACGGTCGGCACTGGGGATCACGGTGGACAGCACTGGGGCCATGCACAGTGACAACAGGCCAGGCCGTCCCCGTGAAAGACCCCAGTCCCTCTGGGATGCTTTCTTTAACGGGAGGGCACCCCAAGAACCAAGACTCCAAGCCAGCAGATGCAAGAAGCAAGAGGAGTTTATTTGGCATTTGCACAAACGGGCTCTCTGTCCAGGGTGGACAGAAAGCCCCGAGCACCGGTTACAGGCACTTTTAAAGACAAAGACCACAGGATTAGCATAAGACCCCAAGCTTTCCAGGATTGGCCCAGTTTAAAAATCATCATATACTTCAGCAATCATTTTACTGCGCGGGAAACTTTGTAACACTTGTTGTAAACTGGTTGGTTCCCTAGGGGGAGGCTTCGCTGAAGGGGAGTCCACATAGTTACAGGCTTGTGATTGGTTGACATTTGACCTAGTTTGCTGGGCTGCCAGATGGTCCTTATCTTGAGCCCCCTTGCCAGGAATTTTTATACAGGAATTTAGGAGAACATACTCTTTTGTTCTTTATCTATGTTTGTAGACCTTGTCCCTGGGCCTGTATCTGGACTTTGTAACTTTTTACTTATTTCCAGGGAGGGTCTGTGCTAGCATAGGCATATTTACAGAAGCAGAATCAGCAGTTACTAAATTGTCAAAAGAACTTAGTAAATTGCAAAAAGAGGGCCCAGTCCTGACTTTAATCTTTCATTCCCTCCTCTTGTCTTGGGACTGATTTTAATCTTAAAATCTAGGGGGCTTTTATTTTATCTGTAGGTGAGCTGTAGGTGAGTCACTTGTCTGTAATAATTGGTATTGTTGGGCTAATACCATGGCCTGTATGATGGACAGCCTTTTACGAATAAACTGTAATAGCTTGTTAAGAATGCAAGGGCCAAAGGTGAGAAGCAACAGTGAGATAATGACAGGTCCTGCTACCACCGACAGCAACGTAGTGAGCCAGGGGGATTTACACTGATGGGTTCTCTTTTGTTTCTGCGGGGGGCCAGGCCTTTTGCCAATTAACCCGGGGTTAGAGGTGCCCTAGAACATAGAAACCAGTCTGGTTTATCAGCATTGCTGAGATGCAAGGGGCTAATCCGGTGTCACATGCCCACCATCCCCCATCCGAGGGTATCAGGTATTTGCCGGTGGAGGCTGGAACTCTCTCTGTGCATGCACAGGGCTGGATCTTCTGGGGGGGGGGGGGTGTGCCGAGACATAGTCCTTGGCCTGACACTTCAGCTAGAGTTATACAAAGTCGGATTGTAAAAGTAACAGTACCAGAGCCCCTTACATTTTTTTTTTTACCAGTCCTGACTCCGTGTATCACAGTGAACTTAATTTTATACCAGCTGTACTTGTAAGACATACTCATACCATTTGCGACATACTTAAACTTTTTGAGGTTTGTCTTTTTTTTTTAAACAATTAAAGACAATCCTTACTTTTTTTCCTCCCAATTCCTTTCCCAAGGCTTTCTTTACTACCCCCCTCTCCTTTTCAGTTTATTACTTTTATTGATAATACACTCAGGTTATTACCAGAGCCAAACTAGGCTGTGACCATCGAGTGGATTTTTAGTCACTATGCACTGAATTGCCTAAGGCAAGCAAGCCAGTGATATCCTTGTCCCCAATATCCACTGTGGGAAGAGAGGGTTTCTGGATATCACCTAGAAGAATGTCCCACGAGATCTTGGATTTAGCAGCAGTCAACCAGGAAGCAGACTCAGGTGATGGAATCAGGCAGGAGTTTCTCCAGGTGGCTGTCAGGCCTTAGTTGAACTTTACCCATTAGGGTATGCAGCAGCAGCAGCAGCCGCAACAACAGGGTCTCTCAGTGGCTCCGAGGGACTGTCACACCTCATGCTGGGCTGTAAATTCCTACACAGACTGGTTAAGGATACATTGCATAGGCTTGGCAGGCTTTGGTCCTGCTGGTTTTTAAGATCTTTAAACAATAGCCAAGGAAAATTTACCAAAATTACAACTTTTTTTACTAACCAGATATTTTTGTAAATAGACACAGAAGGCTCAGAAGGCTTAGACTTGTAGCCATCTCTGACAGATGCAGTCTCCACACCTTGAACACCTACAACAGTTAACACTATTTTTTATGCCTTTTTAAAAAAATTATTTTATTTATTTTGCCTCATTTCTCCAAAACTGACTCTGGGCCCTTGATCTTAAATTGGGGGTAGAAGGGCGAAGGTCCATCTTCTGAAACTTCTTCAAGCTGACTTCAGGGGCGTTGATCTTACCTAGCCAGGAACCTATAACTTTAGCCTATTTTACAAAGAGGCTATCAGGGTTAGATGTCATTAAGAACAATATTTTGACAACTGCACAGACCTTTTTTCCGGCTACAGCGGTGTAGCTTGTTTAGCACTCTGGTTTGCCAAAGCATCTTCCTAGATGGCTTAGGAATGTGATCTCTAATGATCCCAACAATGCCTAAGACAGATATCAATAGAAACACACTCTCTGTATTTTTCCTGAGCAGATGAACTTCATGTAACTAGTGTCAGCTCAATTAGAGCTGCCAATTAGAGCATTTGGCACATAAAGGGGTTGAGATTTAAACTATCCCCCACATTTTATAACATTAGCTTTTTACTACTATCACAGAGGACTGGCAAGTTCCTGACCCTTACAAGGTAGATAGTCATGGACATTAGGCATGCTTACAAACTCTTTTTATGACCTTCCAGCTCTGACCAGTTTTGAAGGGCCACGCACAAATGACTCTAGGATCTGACATTTCTGCCATCCAAGCAGTGGCTTACTGCCTCTGGATGCTCCTCCATTGCTTTTGTCCCAGGAGTGTCTTCTCCAGGATAAATGCCTCATTGGCATTTCCCTTTAGCTGGCTGCTGGACTTGAACTCGGGCCTGAGCACTGTCCCTCAGCTCTCCAGCTCAAGGCTAGCACTCTGCCACTTTGAGTCCCAAAACATCTCTGCTTGCTTTTTCAGCACTCTGCTGCCTGAGTAGAGGTGACAGTCTCACAGGGACCTTTTTGTGCCCGGGCTGGCTTTGAACCAGTTTGCAGATCAATGAGTCTTATAAAAGGCCACTTTACTCCAATTAAAGGCAACAAGGTGGTCAACATAGAAGTAGCTTTTAAGCATGCTCTTACCTGAAACTTATTAAGAGTCAAAGTTACATCTGACAAACTTGTAAGAATCCTCTGTGCTTTGCTCTGGGCTTGCTGGAAACCTAAAAAAAACCTATAAGAGCAAACTAGAATAGCAATTATTTTGGTAATCCTAATTTTTCCTCTGTGTACATTGAAGCCAATGTTAAGAACAATTTTATATTTAAACTTTATATCCAAAAATCCATTTTTTATTTTTTAAGTCTCTTATTAATCTTTTTTTTTTAATATTGTATACTTTAGTTTTCATTTGTATTTTGAAAAGATCCCTTGAAATCTTGAGGCCAAGTGTCACTCATTGCCTCTTGGCTGCTTGTTTTAAAACAGACACACATTTAGATTTTTAAATTTAAATGACAATTTTCCCTTAATGCGAAAATAACAATCATCATAACTGAACCAAAAAGCTAGACCTAGCATCTTTATGACTTTTAAAAACATCCTAATTGTAAAACAGTAAAAGCAAGTCACATTATACAAATAACTTTTTAACCCTCTTTTTAAGGCCTTTCTAATTTTAATGTTAACACATCCAAGGGGAAGTTTTAGCAATACTAATCAGATCATCACATCACTCATTTTAACCATCATGTTTTCAGTGTCTATCTGTAGGGAAAAGAGAACAAAGATGGGCCATTCGCCCCTTCTATGGAATGGGCACACACCCAATCCGACTCTTTAGGGTTAGATGAACTGCGTTTGTGCCAGCTTGTCCTCTTCCACCATGCGTGGACTCCTCCCAGGGCCTGTCCCACCATGCATGACCAGCTGAACTGCACTTCTGCTTGTTCACCCCTCACCCCTAAAGGTCTTCTGTTGGTTTCTAGGTTTTTTTTTTCCTGTCTCTTCTCTTGGTTCTTGAATGAAATACAGTTTTTAGACAGACAGAACAAGTAACATCTTTGACAGTGTTAAACTAACCTTTACATTTAAATTTCTAATATTTATCCCAAATTTTAGCCAAGGGAACTAGATCCCAAACAGCCAATGCATTTTGGTTAAGCCAGATAACTTGATTACAGTATACAGTCTTATGTATTTTAAAATATTAGTTTTTAAAATACCAGATTTTCTAATTTGCAAGTTAAAGAATCTTTAAAAAGCCATTTAAAACAATGTGAAGATTTTTAAAAATTTTTAGTAATGTCCAAACCTCATAACCTTTTGAGTTTTAAATTTAAACTCACCCAATTGTTACAGCATGCTGACAATTCTTATCTTTGAACATGTTCACAGACACACACAAAACACTTATACAGATCTTAAAGCGCGCAAAAATCAAAATCAGTCGTACGTACACCTTTTAAAGTTTTTTTTTTTTTTTTTTTTTTTTTTTTTTGTCGGTCGTGGGGCTTGAACTCTGGGCCTGGGCGTTGTCCCTCAGCTCTTCAGCACAAGGCGAGCGCTCTACCACTTGAGCTACAGCACCACTTCCGGTTTTCTGGTGGTTTATTGGAGATAAGAGTCTCACGGTTTGTCTTGCCCGGGCTGGCTTTGAACCGCGATCCTCAGATCTCAGCCTCCTGAGTAGCTAGGATTACAGGCGTGAGCCACCAGTGCCCGGCCCTTTTAAAGTTTTTAAACAAAAATTTAAGACAGTATTATTATTTTTTTAAACTAGGTACCTTTGTTGGGCTTTATTTTTCCAGAGCTTGTTTGTCTAGCAAGGCAATTCACTAATTAGTCTTTTGAATCCCTTTTGTTGGAGGAGGGCTGGGGGAGGGGGTCACCTAAAACTAAACTGGCCAGATTTTTTAATCCAATTTTAGACAAGAGCACTTCACAAATTGTTACATAGTCAGGACTAGCTGAAAAAGTCCAAACTAGGCACACAGCCTTCTACACCCTCCCTGCTGGCAGCCTCCACAAGGAGAAAATGAGGCCTGAGGCTTGAAGGGAACCAAACTAGCCCAGTAACCTTCCATGCCTCACAGGGAGGGTGGGCATAGCAGGTCTGTGACCGAGCCCAGCTGGAACTTTTATTCCCTCAGAGATGTTTAAATAAATAAATAACAAAAACACAGATACACACAAAAACCAAGGATCCACATTTAAAACTGGTACCAATTCTAAAACAGAACTAGACAAGAACTGAAGGCTGAGTTGGGGACTAATGGGACCCAATTTATCCCTACCGGAACTCTGCTGTTTTCATTCAGCAAGCTGAATCCAGAGTCTGCTGAGTGAGCCTGCCACACTCACCCAGAACTTTTCTACCCCAGAAAACATAAAACAAACACACACTAAAGTTAACAAGACAAACAAGTGGCCACAAAGACAAAATCAAGTCTCAGTGAATGGGGCGACATCTCACCATCATTTACTTACCAGGGGACTCAATCCCCCCTACTCACCTCCGGAGGATTTTTCTCTTAAGATTCCTGTAGGCGTTGACCCAGGGGCCTTCCAAGGTGGAGGAGAATTCCCAGTCATCTTGGGGCAAGGGAAAAGAAAAATCCCTAGCGGCCTCCCCTCAGACTGACAGGTTCTCCCCCACGCTCAGACCCCCCTGAGCCAAGGCCCGAGGCTGAGATCTAACTGGGGCCACTCGCAGGTGGTCAGTGGCAGTTTCATAATTGACAAACAAGCAAGTTACTAAAACCTGACAATCTAGATGGGCTTGAGCTGTAACTTTTTTTCCAGTGATCTAAAGTCAGACTTAAGGGTGTGGTTAGTTGTTGACCCATCTTCTTGAAAGCCGCAAAACAAACACCGAAGACAATTAACGTCAGACAGAGACAGACGAGACTAGACAAATGCCGTGCGGTCCCCGAATGAGTACAAATGCGGAGGGACACCTCAGAAGGGAGAGGCCCGCCGTGCCTTAGCTCCCCAGACCAAAGAGACACTCGGATCTCATCCCCCCTCCAAACGACCCCGGAGTGAGACTCCAGGGCGGGACCAGCGGTAGTGGGCATGTCTGCTTTTCCCACTGGCCCAAACCCAAACGACCCTGCTCCAGGGCGGGACCAGGGTAGTGGGCACGTCTGCTTTTCCCTCTGGTCCAATACCAATTTACCAAGTCCTGTACAGGCACTTTTGGATCCCCAAAACATAAAACAAATTAGAGCTCTGTCTTACCTCCAACTGGTCTTGAAATTTTGGGTCTGGGGGCCCCTTATCCCGGACGAGCCCCCCACTGAAAGACCCCAGTCCCTCTGGGATGCTTTCTTTAACGGGAGGGCACCCCAAGAACCAAGACTCCAAGCCAGCAGATGCAAGAAGCAAGAGGAGTTTATTTGGTATTTGCACAAACGGGCTCTCTGTCCAGGGTAGACAGGAAGCCCTGAGCACCGGTTACAGGCTCTTTTAAAGACAAAGACCACAGGATTAGCATAAGACCCCCAAGCTTTCCAGGATTGGCCCAGTTTAAAAATCATCATATACTCCAGCAATCATTTTACTGCGCGGGAAACTTTGTAACACTTGTTGTAAACTGGTTGGTTCCCTAGGGGGAGGCTTCGCTGAAGGGGAGTCCACATAGTTACAGGCTTGTGATTGGTTGACATTTGACCTAGTTTGCTGGGCTCGCCAGATGGTCCTTATCTTGAGCCCCCTTGCCAGGAATTTTTATACAGGAATTTAGGAGAACATACTCTTTTGTTCTTTATCTATGTTTGTAGACCTTGTCCCTGGGCCTGTATCTGGACTTTGTAACTTTTTACTTATTTCCAGGGAGGGTCTGTGCTAGCATAGGCATATTTACAGTGGCAGAATCAGCAGTTACTAAATTGTCAAAAGAACTTAGTAAATTGCAAAAAGAGGGCCCAGTCCTGACTTTAATCTTTCACCCGCACCCAGGACACGTGGGGCAGGCGGGCTGCACAAGCCCCAAGAGACTGTGGTTCATCCAGGGTGAATCACCACCGAGGAGAAGAGGAGGGCTTGAGTCCACCCGGAGGCCCAGCGCTGCTGTCCCGGGCCGCCCAGGGGGGGAGGGGGTGGGAGGAGTAGAGAACGCGGTGCAGACCCGGTACAGTCCCAACGGCGGTCAGCCTGGGCTTCCGGGTGGGGGTGGGGAGGCCCACGCGGACACGGAAATGACCTCACCAGCTTCACAATTGACGAATGGAACCTGGAACCTGGAACCCAGGCCTAACAGCCACGCCCGCGTCCCTGGCTCATTTCTCAGGCGACCGTGGAGCCAGCGACATGTCGTCCTGCGATCTCCCCGCGTCAGCTAGCTCAGGCTTAAATGGATCCTGGAGAGGAAGGCTGGTCCGCGCCCTGCGACGTTGGACCACAACCCGGGTGACACCCCAGTCCGGATCCAAGCCACGACCCCAACCCCAGCCCCAGCCCCTACCCCATGTCCGACCCCGGCCAGGCCCCCAGCCCAGAGCTGAGCCAAGACCCCAGCCCGGACCTCAGCCGGGCCGCCGCCACCTCTGGCCCTTCTCTTGGAGAAGCCCGAAGGTGGCCCCTGCCAGCCTGGGGCGGGCCCCGGAGGTCCGGACGGACCTCCAGACCGTTTATGGCCCAGCCAGCATGCCTGTGGCCCAGAGGCGCGCCCTGACCAGCGGCCCAGCCCGGCTGCCCGGGATCCAGGGGCGCCCACTCAACACCCGCGGCCGGGCCCAGACCCTTGAGATCCAGGGGCGCCGAGTGCCCGCCCGCAAACCAGCCCAGAGGCTGGAGATCCGGGGGCGCTCAGTGAACGCCCATAATGTGACCCAGTTCAGCATCCAGGGGCGCTCAGACAGCACCCGCAGCCCAGGCCGGATGCCCAGGGTCCAGAAACATCCAGTGACCACCCGTAGCCCAGGCCGGATGCCCAGGATACCGAAGCGTCCAGTGACCGCCCGTGGCCAAGCCAGGTTCCCCAGGGGCGGAGGTCTGATGCTCAGGGCAGGGCCCTGGGCCGAGGCTCCGGGGAGGCCACTGCAACACAGAGTCATCTTGGGGCCCCGCCTGGTAATGCCCAGGCCCTGGGTACCCCATCTTCCAGTCTTGGTGGAAGAAGACGAGCCGCAGAGCGATGAGGAGCTGAAGCCCCAGAAGGCCGGCTGCGGCGCGGGGGACCGCGCACAAGGCCTGGGGGACCGGAAAGCCCCGGCCTGCACTGAGGCCGGGGAGGTCCTGGGGGCCGAGGAGGTCTTAGAGGCGGAGCTGGCCCTGCTGAGCCTGGTGTTGGGAGAGCGGTGCCCGGGTGACTCTCTCAGCGAGTCCGCCTCAGGGCACTCAGACGTCGACAGTGACCTGGACGACTAGTGCCGGTGCGCTCCAACATGATCCTGGAGTCTTTGTGAGTCTGGGACGCTGAGGTCCAGCAGTTCCACTGACCCTGGGGAGGAGGCCGTGCCCAACACAGCCACCCTGTCCACGCTGGGACCGGCTTGGGGTGTGGGGTGGAGGCCCTTGATGCCCCAGGGTTCACTTGACAGCCCAAGGAGCCTGCACTCACAGGAGGTCCGGGCCTCTTTGGACAGACCCAGAGCCCCGCCCCTCACCGGAGGCCTGCCCTACATTGGAAGAACTGGAAGCCAGGCCCCACATCGGAGGCCCCACCCCTCACTGGAGGCCCCGCCCTACACCAGACGTCTTGCCCTCTTTGGCAACACCGAGGCCCCGCCCCTCACTGAAGGCCCCGCCCTTTCCCTGGATAGCACTAGAGGCCCTCGTCTCAATGGAGACCCCACCCTCCATTGGACAGGACAGGAGGCCCCACCCCCACACTGGAGGCCCTGCCCTCCCATTGGACATCACTGGTGACCCACCCCAGAGGCCCCGCCCTGAATTGGAGGCCCTGCCCTCCCATTTGACCTCATGGGAGGCCCCTCCTCCCTTTGGAAAAGACTGGAGGCCCCACCCTCTTCATTGACAACAACGGAGGCCCCGCCCTCCTCTTTAACGACACCAGCGGCCCCACCCCCACTTGAGGCCACTCCATCCCGTTGCACAACACCGAAAGCCCCACCCTTCATTTCAACAACAAAAGGCACCGCCCTCCACCTGGACAAGACCAGAGGCCCCGCCCTCTATTAGAACACCAAACGCCCCGCCCCCCCAAAACTGGAAAACGCCTGAGGCCCCGCCCTCCACCTGGACAATGCCTTAGGCCCCGCCCTCCTCTTGGAGATCATCTGAGCCCCGCCATCCTCTTCTAGAACATCAGAAGCCCCGCCCTCTTGAGGAACACCTGAGGCCCCGCCCTCGAACAGCACAAAAGGCCCCGCCCACCCTCTTGGAGAACATGAGGCCCGCCCTCCCTTTACACAAAACGGGAGGCCCCGCCCTTTCTCTGGATAGCACTAGAGGCCCCTCATCTCAATGGAGGCCTCACGCTTCCATTGGACAGGACTGGAGGTCCTGCCCCCACACTGGAGGCCCTGCCCTCCCATTGGACATCACTGGTGACCCACCCCAGAGGCCCCGCCCTGAATTGGAGGCGCTGCCCTCCCATTTGACCTCATGGGAGGCCCCTCCTCCCTTTGGAAAAGACTGGAGGCCCCACCCTCTTCATTGACAACAACGGAGGCCCCGCCCTCCTCTTTAACGACACCAGCGGCCCCACCCCCACTTGAGGCCACTCCATCCCGTTGCACAACACCGAAAGCCCCACCCTTCATTTCAACAACAAAAGGCACCGCCCTCCACCTGGACAAGACCAGAGGCCCCGCCCTCTATTAGAACACCAAACGCCCCGCCCCCCCAAAACTGGAAAACGCCTGAGGCCCCGCCCTCCACCTGGACAATGCCTTAGGCCCCGCCCTCCTCTTGGAGATCATCTGAGCCCCGCCATCCTCTTCTAGAACATCAGAAGCCCCGCCCTCTTGAGGAACACCTGAGGCCCCGCCCTCGAACAGCACAAAAGGCCCCGCCCACCCTCTTGGAGAACATGAGGCCCGCCCTCCCTTTACACAAAACGGGAGGCCCCGCCCTTTCTCTGGATAGCACTAGAGGCCCCTCATCTCAATGGAGGCCTCACGCTTCCATTGGACAGGACTGGAGGTCCCGCCCCCACACTGGAGGCCCTGCCCTCCCATTGGACATCACTGGTGACCCACCCCAGAGGCCCCGCCCTGAATTGGAGGCCCTGCCCTCCCATTTGACCTCATGGGAGGCCCCTCCTCCCTTTGGAAAAGACTGGAGGCCCCACCCTCTTCATTGACAACAACGGAGGCCCCGCCCTCCTCTTTAACGACACCAGCGGCCCCACCCCCACTTGAGGCCACTCCATCCCGTTGCACAACACCGAAAGCCCCACCCTTCATTTCAACAACAAAAGGCACCGCCCTCCACCTGGACAAGACCAGAGGCCCCGCCCTCTATTAGAACACCAAACGCCCCGCCCCCCCAAAACTGGAAAACGCCTGAGGCCCCGCCCTCCACCTGGACAATGCCTTAGGCCCCGCCCTCCTCTTGGAGATCATCTGAGCCCCGCCATCCTCTTCTAGAACATCAGAAGCCCCGCCCTCTTGAGGAACGCCTGAGGCCCCGCCCTCGAACAGCACAAAAGGCCCCGCCCACCCTCTTGGAGAACATGAGGCCCGCCCTCCCTTTACACAAAACGGGAGGCCCCGCCCTTTCTCTGGATAGCACTAGAGGCCCCTCATCTCAATGGAGGCCTCACGCTTCCATTGGACAGGACTGGAGGTCCCGCCCCCACACTGGAGGCCCTGCCCTCCCATTGGACATCACTGGTGACCCACCCCAGAGGCCCCGCCCTGAATTGGAGGCCCTGCCCTCCCATTTGACCTCATGGGAGGCCCCTCCTCCCTTTGGAAAAGACTGGAGGCCCCACCCTCTTCATTGACAACAACGGAGGCCCCGCCCTCCTCTTTAACGACACCAGCGGCCCCACCCCCACTTGAGGCCACTCCATCCCGTTGCACAACACCGAAAGCCCCACCCTTCATTTCAACAACAAAAGGCACCGCCCTCCACCTGGACAAGACCAGAGGCCCCGCCCTCTATTAGAACACCAAACGCCCCGCCCCCCCAAAACTGGAAAACGCCTGAGGCCCCGCCCTCCACCTGGACAATGCCTTAGGCCCCGCCCTCCTCTTGGAGATCATCTGAGCCCCGCCATCCTCTTCTAGAACATCAGAAGCCCCGCCCTCTTGAGGAACACCTGAGGCCCCGCCCTCGAACAGCACAAAAGGCCCCGCCCACCCTCTTGGAGAACATGAGGCCCGCCCTCCCTTTACACAAAACGGGAGGCCCCGCCCTTTCTCTGGATAGCACTAGAGGCCCCTCATCTCAATGGAGGCCTCACGCTTCCATTGGACAGGACTGGAGGTCCTGCCCCCACACTGGAGGCCCTGCCCTCCCATTGGACATCACTGGTGACCCACCCCAGAGGCCCCGCCCTGAATTGGAGGCCCTGCCCTCCCATTTGACCTCATGGGAGGCCCCTCCTCCCTTTGGAAAAGACTGGAGGCCCCACCCTCTTCATTGACAACGCCCCGCCCTCCTCTTGGAGAATATCTGAGTCCTCCATTTGAACACAAAAGGCCCCGCCCTCCTCTTGGAGAACATTTGAGTCCTCCATTTGAACAACACAAAAGGCCCCGCCCTCCTCTTGCAGAACATCTGAGTCCTCCATTTGAACAACACAAAACGCCCCGCCCTCCTCTTGGAGAACATCTGAGTCCTCCATTTGAACAACACAAAAGGCCCCGCCCTCCTCTTGGAGAACATCTGAGTCCTCCATTTGAACAACACAAAACGCCCCGCCCTCCTCTTGGAGAACATCTGAGTCCTCCATTTGAACAACACAAAACGCCCCGCCCTCCTCTTGGAGAACATTTGAGTCCTCCATTTGAACAACACAAAACGCCCCGCCCTCCTCTTGGAGAACATCTGAGTCCTCCATTTGAACAACACAAAAGGCCCCGCCCTCCTCTTGGAGAACATCTGAGGCCCCGCCCTCCACCAAGACAACAACTGAAGCCCGCCTCTTGGAAAACACCGGAGACCCCGCCCTCTCCTGGGACAATACCGGAGGCCCCGCCCTCCCCTGGACACCAGGGACTGCACTTTCCCTTCGTTTATTTCCTATAGATTTGTAGCTTAAGTGGTTTAATAAAATGTGGCGCGCGCCTTCTCGGCCAGCGAGAAAGAACGAACACCACACCAGGAGTCTTCTCAGATCACGCTTTATTGGAGAGCCTTTGAATTGATGGGAGAGCTTGAACGCGAGAGAGCGTGCACCCAAAACACGGCCGCTTATATAGGGAATAGGAACACGGGTCGTTCTATCATTGGCCATCTGCCTTTTGCCGTCACCAGGTGCCACGGGATTGGCTGGGGACTCTACGTGGCTCGCGCATGCGCAAAGCCCAGGACCCACCGTCTCACCAAGCACTGCCTGAAATGGAGTGGTTACCTCAATGCTGCAAGGGAGTGGGCGCCATCTTGTAATGGCGTTTACCCTGGCTCCCTACAGTTCCCCCTTTTTGTTTTTTGGTGACAGGTAAGAGTAGAGGTTGGGCCTCTGTCTAAATCATTAATGAGAGGACCTTGCACTGGTCTTCGCCTGAGGGGCACCTTCCCCAGTGATGACCAGGCCCGTCCGATGCCTTTTTTGCAGAGGTGGGATCTTGGGCATCAACCCACTTGCAACCCAGCATGCTCTTCTTGAGGAGATGGTACCCTCAAGTGCAGTGCACTTGCCTCGCACCCTGTCCCAAATTGCAAATTGCATACCTGTCCCGGTGCAATGGGATCCCCTGATCCCTCGGGGTGCTAAGGCTATGCAGAATGGTAAGGCTTAATTGCCTCTCAGGGCCGACAGCCAGATCTGGGGTGAGGATCCACTCTCCAAAGCTGCTAATGCTTGTGAGATAACAACCTTGTCTCTTCTGGTTTGGGCTCGAAGGCGACAGACCAACCATAGGCAGACCACGCATCCTCCCAGGCAGCAGGCTAAAAACATTCCGACTCCCACCTGCTCTTTGAAAAAGGACACCGCAGAGGCAATCCAGTCAGTAAATTGTAACAGCCCACAGCATCATTGGTTTAGCTATCACAGGGATTGCTATTAGCACTGTTGCTAACAGCAGGAAGATCAGCTGCATCAGGAGACGAGTGGATGGCATCTTCATTTTGCGGGTCTTCTTTTTCAAGATGGGGTTCTTCTGCAGTCTCCACTGGCCTGGTCAGTCTCATTGGCACCCAGTGAGGTACTTCTTGACTCTGTGGAAAAACACAAACAGCTCCCCTGGATCTCGTTATTACCGGATCCGGTCCATACCATTTATTATTAATAACATCCTTCCACATAACCATGTCTTTAGTATCCATGGGGTCTCTTGTCATATGCTGATCTGCGGCAGACTGATGGTTGTCATTTAGAATTAAAAAATTGAGGGTAAAGTGCGCAAGAGAGTCTTTCCCTGGGGGATGCTGACTCAGCAATTCCCCCTTTTTGTTTTTGAAGCATTTTTTTAATGCTTCTATTAGCTCTTTCCACTATACCTTGTCCTTGAGGATTGTAGGGCAATCCGGTGGTGTGGGCAACCTGCATTTGTGCGCAAAAGGTGCGAAAACCATGGGAAGTATAAGCAGGGCCATTATCCGTCTTAAGTCTAAGGGGCTTTCCCCAAGCTGCCCAAGCTTCTAAGCAGTGTATTTTGACGTGAGACACCTTTTCTCCTGCCAGAGGTGTGGCATGAATGACACCAGAAAAGGTGTCCACAGACACATGTAAATATTTTAACTTACCAAATTCTGTCAGATGAGTAACATCCATTTGCCATAGGGCGTTTGGTCTCAACCCCCTGGGGTTTACCCCCACATGGGGAGGATGAAGAAAGGTAACACAAGATTTACAGGCTTTAACAATATCTCTTGCCACATGCCTGGACAAATTATATCTTTTCCTAAGGGTATTAGCAGGTACATGATACAATCTATGAAAGTCTTTTGCCAATTCTACAGGATCAGCAGCAACCAGGGCCACAGCCCGAGTTGCCTGGTCCACCAAATCATTACACCTTGCCATTGGGCCCGGCAACATAGTGTGGGCGCGAATATGTCCAATATAAAAGGGGTGTTTTCTGTTTAAGATAAGGGATTGAATCTGTAGCAAAACATTAGAAATTGTACTGGCCTGCTTAATTGAAGCAGCAACTTCAAGAGAAGCAACGGCATTTACAACATATAATGAATCAGAAAATAAATTAAAAGGTTGATCAAATCTTTTAAAAACTTCAAGCACAATTAAACATTCAACAGCCTGTGGGGCATTCGGCCGAAAATTAAAGACCACTGGCTGTTTGTTTCCTAGAACAAAAAAGGCACCTTGTCCAGATTTTGATCCATCTGTAAAGATGGTCAGGGCATCAACCAAGGGCTCCCTTGAAGTGACAACAGGAAAATACACTAAATTTTTGTTAACTATGTCAAGCAGAGGATGCTTAGGATAATGGTTATCAATTACATTGGGAAACGAGCAAACAAGAATTGCCCACATATCCACTGTGGCTGCTAAAATTTCAACTTGCTCACGGGTGTATGGAATAATTAATTTATCTGGAATTTTTGTAAAGTGCATCAAACAATACTTTATACCCAAAATTGCCTGTTTAGCCACTAATTCAGGAAAATATTGAACAGTTTTTGCTCCCACAGAATTGCCGTGGAGCCACCATAAGGGGCCATTTTGCCAAAGAACCCCCGTGGGATAATTTTTTGTTTTTAATATACATAAATCGATAGGTAATTTTAAATCAACCCATGAAAGTTGAGCCCTAGACAAAGCTGCCTCAACCTTTTGTAGGGAATTTAGTGCTAAAGGTGTCAGGGATCTAGAGGAGGTGACTTCAGGGTCGCCCTCCAAAATGGCAAATAAAGGTAACAACTCTGACCGAGGGAGATTAAGAAACCCCCTTATCCAATTAATATCTCCTGCCAATTGCTGAAAATCATTAAGTGTTTTGAGATGACCAGTTCGAATGGAAAGTTTTTGTGGTTTAATCTCAGTAGGAGAAACAATGGTTCCCAGAAATTGAACAACACTATTCTGTTGAACCTTCTCAGGGGCAATAATCAGTCCTTTTATCAGCTAAGGTCTCCGTTATCTGCCCAAACACTTTATGAAGAGTCTCTACCGAAGGAGCAGCCAACAAGATATCATCCATATAATGGACAATCCGTACTTTTGGAAATTTTTCCCTAACAGGGGTTAATGCAGCCCCTACGAACAATTGACAAATTGTTGGGCTATTAGCCATCCCTTGGGGGAGAACTTTCCACTGATAGCGAGCATCCGGGGTTTCATGATTAACAGAGGGCAAAGTAAAGGCAAAGCGCTCCCTATCCTTTTCATAAAGAGGTATGGAAAAAAAGCAATCCTTAATATCTAAAGCTAAAACAGGCTACTCTCAGGGTAGCGCAGAGAGCCATGGAAGTCCCCTTTGGATGGGTCCCATAATTTGCATCTGGGCATTTACTGCTCTAAGGTCATGTAATAATCTCCATTTTCCGGAGGCCTTTTTAATCACAAAAATTGGGGTATTCCAAGATGACACTGAAAGCTCAACATGCCCCAGCTGCAGCTGTTCCTGGACAAGAGTTTGAACCGCTTCCAATTTTTCTCGAGAGAGGGGCCACTGAGGAACCCACACCGCCTTTTGCGTTAACCAAGGTATGGGTACCACACCTTCAGTGGAAGCTTTGTTTTCAGAGGCCCTTAAGAAAAAACCCAAACCCTTCCTGTCCTGTTTAGGAAGTGGCTCTATCGGCTCCTTGCGTCCTTGGAGACGCCGACCAAGCCCCAAGGCTGGCACAAATCCTTGCTGTTTCATCATATTCTGACTGGCCTCAGAATAATCATTAGTTAAAGTTAGCTTTAGCTGTTGCTGCACATCTCTTCCCCAAAGATTGACAGGGACGTCTACCACAAATGGCTGCATTTTTCCCACTTGGCCCTTGTCTGTTCTCCAAGTCAATTCTTTTGTACTTAACTGTGGGGCATTGGCATAGCCCAGCCCTTGTAAGGTCTGGGAGGATTTCTGAGTTGGCCATTGCTTTGGCCACTCCCCTCTTTGGATGATGCTTCGATCTGCCCCTGTATCCACCAGTCCCTCAAATCTTCTCCCTTCCACTTGGAGAGTTAGCATGGGTCTTTGGTCTAAAGTTATGGACAGGCATGTAAGGTCGACTCCTGTGGAGCCTAGCTCTTTATCTCCTCTCTTTATCTCCTTAGCAGGGAAGTTGCCATGAAGAGAAGGCAAAAGCAGGAGCTGTGCGATTCTATCCCCGGGAGAAATGGACACCACTCCATGGGGGACATGGCAGAGGACCTTGATAGTCCCCGTATAGTCAGGGTCAATCACTCCCGGGAAAATTATTAATCCTCTCATTGTGGAGGAGGAGCGTCCTAAAACTATTCCTACAGTGCCTTCATCTAGGGGTCCTGTCATGTCCGTCTCCACAATCTGGACTCCCATCTGCTGTGTTAATACCCGTCCGGAGGTGGCACAGAGGTCCAACCCTGCGGAGCCTGAGGTTGCTCTTTTTGGCTGGGGGGTTGTTGCGGGTGCTGTCCGGGAGCCAGAGTCTGAAATGCCCCGTAAATTTTCTGGCCCTGGGGACGAGGGCCCTCCTTCCCGTTTTTTGGCTCTGGTTCCGAATCAGCGTTTGGAGTAATTTGGGGGATAAAATGTCCATTGATGTCTCTAACTGACCTGCACTCGTTGACCCAATGCTTTCCCTTTTTACAACGAGGACACACTCCTGGAGTCCTTGGCGGCCTGGGTATGTTTTGCGCAGGACCACCATTTTGTGGGCACTGCTGTCTAAAATGTCCCAACTGACCACACCGGAAACACCCTTTTCCTTTACTATCTTTTGCGGCTCCGGCAGCCGACAAGACCGCAGCTGCCAGCCCCGCATTGGTCAGGGGGCCACCGACTTCTCTGTAGGCTTTCAACCAAGCTTCTAGGCTTTGAGTTCTTACTGGGGTAATTGCCCTCTGACATTCCTTGGTGCTTTGTTAAAAAATGATTTGTTGTATAAATGGCATGGCTGTTTCCAGATTTCCTAACACCCGCTCGGCTGTCTCTAGCATACGGGCAACAAAATCAGAAAATGGCTCATTAGGGGCCTGCATGATTTTTGTTAGATTGCCAGCCATCTCTCCCTTGTTTGGGAGGGCCCGCCAGGACTTGTAAAAGATCTCATTTACCTGGCGGTATACTTCAAAGGGATATCCTGTCTGGTCTACCGAGTAGGGTCCCTGCCCGAGAAGCATATCTACTGTCCAGTCTGGGTGCCCATCACGGACATTTTGTCTGTATTGGGCTTGAGCCTTGTCTTGAACAATAGACCGGAGATCGAGGAACTGCCCATGATTGAGACAGGTACGGGCTACCTCAAACCAGTCCGTGGGTGTCATAGCATTGACGGTCAGTCTTCGGAGCAGGGCAGTGGTGTAATTAGCCGTTACTCCATAAGTCCAGACTGCCTCAACTAAATCCTTAAGCTGGGAGTAGGAAACCGGCTCAAAATTTCTTTCAGTAGTAATTGGATTTTCAAAAACTGGAAAATCGGCCGCCAGCCGCGACCAGGTGCTTCCTTTTATAAAGTGACTCCGCCCCACCTCCGGGCATGGAGGGGGGGCCGACGGGTGAGGGCCAGCTCCTATCTTCCTTTCTGGCTGCTGCAGTACTCTTATTGTTTGGGGACGCCACCCCCCATATCTGTCTGCCTCATACTCAGCCGCAGCCTCTTCTAAGTCTTCACTATCAGCTGGATCGAGCTGCTCTCCCTCCTCCTCTAACATTTCTTCCTCTGAGTCACTCACAGGATCACTGCATTCTTGGTCCTGCCCTTCCACATGTAGGGCTGAGAACCGGTTTGCCTTTAAAGAAGGGCATAGGGGTCTCCTTGAGACCCCCTCTTCCCTAAGACCCTTTTCCTTTTGTGAGGGCTGCAGTCCCTCCTGCTTTAATTCTTTAGGATCCTTTTGTCCTTTTTCCCTTTTTCTTTTAGGCCTATTTTCCTCCCCATTACTGGATGCTGACTCTGATAGACTATCCTGATGCTGCATTATTACTTTGCGTCCTTCCTGGATTAAATCAAACCCTCCCTCCTCGAGGCAAGTGCACACCATCAAAAAGACAAACCACAAGGGAAGAAGCAATGCAAGCAACAAATAAATATCTAAATCTACAGTGAACAGCATACCAGGGGATACTTACCGACGTCCCCTCTCCGCGTGTTGAGTTCTGGCTCCTGTTCGGCCTCTCGCGCGGGTCCCGGGTTTCGGCACCACTTGTGGCGCGTGCCTTCTCGGCCAGCGAGAAAGAACGAACACCACACCAGGAGTCTTCTCAGATCACGCTTTATTGGAGAGCCTTTGAATTGATGGGAGAGCTTGAACGCGAGAGAGCGTGCACCCAAAACATGGCCGCTTATATAGGGAATAGGAACAAGGGTCGTTCTATCATTGGCCATCTGCCTTTTGCCGTCACCAGGTGCCACGGGATTGGCTGGGGACTTTACGTGGCTCGCGCATGCACAAAGCCCAGGACCCACCGTACCGCCAAGCACTACCTGAAATGGAGTGGTTACCTCAAAGCTGCAAGGGAGTGGGCGCCATCTTGTAATGGCGTTTACCCTGGCTCCCTACAATAAAAGTTCGTTTTGATTCACTCTGGACAACATCTGAGGCCCCACCCTCCTCTTGGAGAACATCTGAGGCCCAGCCCTCCACCTGGACAACACCTGAGGCCCCGCCCTCGATTTGAACAACACAAAATGCCCCGCCCTCCTCTTGGAGAATATCTGAGTCCTCCATTTGAACAACACAAAAGGCCCCGCCCTCCTCTTGCAGAACATCTGAGTCCTCCATTTGAACAACACAAAACGCCCCGCCCCCCTCTTGGAGAACAGCTGAGTCCTCCATTTGAACAACACAAAAGGCCCCGCCCTCCTCATGGAGAACATCTGAGTCCTCCATTTGAACAACACAAAAGGCCCCGCCCTCCTCTTGGAGAACATATGAGTCCTCCATTTGAACAACACAAAACGCCCCGCCCTCCTCTTGGAGAACATCTGAGTCCTCCATTTGAACAACACAAAAGGCCCTGACCACCTCTTGGATTAAATCTGAGTCCTCCATTTGAACAACACAAAAGGCCCCGCCCTACTCTTGGAGAACATCTTAGGCCCCGCCCACCACTTGCACAACACAATATGCCTCCCACTTTTCTTCGACAACATCAGAGGCCCCGCCCTCCATTTGAACAACACAAAACACCCCGCCCTCCTCTTGTGGAACATTTGAGACCCCGCCCTCCATTTGAACAACACAAAACGCCCCGCCCTCCTCTTGGACAACATCTTAGGCCCCGACCTCCAACTAGACAAAAACGGAGGCAGGTCCCTTGGACAACACCAGAGACCGCTACCTCTCCTGGGACAATACCAGAGGCCCCGCCCTCCCCTGGACACCAGGGATTGCACTTTCCCTTCGTTTATTTCCTAAAGATTTGTAGCTTAAATGGTTTAATAAAAGTTCGTTTTCCTTCACTCTGGACAACATCTGAAGCCCCGCCCTCCTCTTCGAGAAAAACTGAGGCCCCGCCCTCCACCTGGACAACACCTGAGTCCCCGCCCTCCATTTGGACAACACAAAATGCCCCGCCCTCCTGTTGGAGAACATCTGAGTCCTCCATTTGAACAACACAAAAGGCCCCGCCCTCCTCTTGGAGAACATCTGAGTCCTCCATTTAACAACACAAAAGGCCCCGCCCTCCTCTTGGAGAACATCTGAGTCCTCCATTTGAACAACACAAAACGCCCCGCCCTCCTCTTGGAGAACATCTGAGTCCTCCATTTGAACAACACAAAAGGTCCCCCCCTCCTCTTGGAAAACATCTGAGTCCTCCATTTGAACAACACAAAACGCCCCGCCCTCCTCTTGGAGAACATCTGAGTCCTCCATTTGAACAACACAAAAGGCCCCGCCCTCCTCTTGGAGAACATCTGAGTCCTCCATTTGAACAACACAAAAGGCCCCGCCCTCTCTTGGAGAACATCTGAGGCCCCACCCTCCACTAGGACAACAACTGAAGCCGGCCCCTTGGAAAACACCGGAGACCCCGCCCTCTCCTGGGACAATACCAGAGGCCCCGCCCTCCCCTGGACACCAGGGACTGCACTTTCCATTAGTTTATTTCCTATAGATTTGTAGCTTAAGTGGTTTAATAAAAGTTCGTTTTCCTTCACTCTGGACAACATCGAAGGCCCCACCCTCCTTTTGGAGAACATCTGAGGCCCCGCCCTCCACCTGGACAACACCTGAGTCCGCGTCCTCCATTTTTACAACACAAAACGCCCCGCCCTCCTCTTCTAGAAAATCTGAGTCCCCCATTTGAACAACACAAAACGCCCTGCCCTCCTCTTGGAGAACATCTGAGTCCTCCACTTGAACAACACAAAAAGCCCCGCTCTCCTCTTGGAGAACATCTGAGTCCTCCATTTGAACAACACAAAAGGCCCCGCCCTCCTCTTGGAGAACATCTGAGTCCTCCATTTGAACAACACAAAACGCCCCGCCCTCCTCTTGCAGAACATCTGAGTCCTGCATTTGAACAACACAAAAGGCCCCGCCCTCCTCTTGGAGAACATCTGAGTCCTCCATTTGAACAACAGAAAAGGCCCCGCCCTCCTCTTGTAGAACATCTAAGTCCTCCATTTGAACAACACAAAAGGCCCTGCCCTCCTCTTAGAGAACATCTGAGGCCCTGCCCTCCACCTGGACAACACCTGAGGCCCCGCCCACCATTTGAACAACACAAAACACCCCGCCCTCCTTTTGTGGAACATTTGAGACCCCGCCCTCCATTTGAACAACACAAAAGGCCCCGCCCTCCTCTTGGACAACATCTTAGGTCCCGACCTCCAACTAGACAAAAACGGAGGCAGGCCCCTTGGAAAACACCGGAGATCCCGAACTCTCCTGGGACAATACCAGAGGCCCCGCCCTCCCCTGGACACCAGGGATTGCACTTTCCCTTCGTTTATTTCCTATAGATTTGTAGCTTAAGTGGTTTAATAAAAGTTCGTTTTCCTTCACTCTGGACAACATCTGAGGCCCCGCCCTCCTCTTGGAGAACATCTGAGGCCCCGCCCTCCACCTGGACAACACCTGAGGCCCCGCCCTCCATTTGGACAACACAAAATGCCCCGCCTTCCTCTTGGAGAAAATCTGAGTCCTCCATTTGAACAACACAAAAGGCCCCGCCCTCCTCTTGGAGAACATCTGAGTCCTCCATTTGAACAACACAAAATGCCCCACCCTCCTCTTGGAGAACATCTGAGTCCTCCATTTGAACAACACAAAAGGCCCCCCCCTCCTCTTGGACAACATCTGAGTCCTCCATTTGAACAACACAAAAGGCTCCACCCTCCTCTTGGAGAACATCTGAGTCCTAAAATTCAACAACACAAATGGCCCCGCCCTCCTCTTGGAGAACATCTGAGGCCCCGCCCTCCACCAGGACAGCAACTGAAGCCTGCCCCTTGGAAAACACCGGAGACCCCACCATTTCCTTGGACAAAACTGGAGGCCCCGCCGTCCCCTGGACACCAGGGACTGCAATTTCCCTTCGTTTATTTCCTATAGATTTGTAGCTTAAGTGGTTTAATAAAAGTTCGTTTTCCTTCACTCTTGATAACATCTGAGGCCCCGCCCTCCTCTTGGAGAACATCTGAGGCCCCGCCCTCCACCTGAACAACACCTGAGGCTTCGCCTTCCATTTGAAGAACACAAAACAACCCGCCCTCCTCTTGTGGAACATTTGAGACCCCGCCCTCCATTTGAACAACACAAAACGCCCCGTCCTCCTCTTGGACAACATCTTAGGTCCGGACCTCCAACTAGACAAAAACGGAGGCAGGCCCCTTGGAAAACACCGGAGATCCCGAACTCTCCTGGGACAATACCAGAGGCTCCGCCCTCCCCTGGACACCAGGGATTGCACTTTCCCTTCGTTTATTTCCTATAGATTTGTAGCTTAAGTGGTTTAATAAAAGTTCGTTTTCCTTCACTCCGGACAACATCTGAGGCCCCGCCCTCCTCTTGGAGAACATCTGAGGCCCCGCCCTCCACCTGGACAACACCTGAGGCCCCGCCCTCCATTTGGACAACACAAAATGCCCCGCCTTCCACTTGGAGAACATCTGAGTCCTCCATTTGAACAACACAAAAGGCCCCGCCCTCCTCTTGGAGAACATCTGAGTCCTCCATTTGAACAACACAAAACGCCCCGCCCTCCTCTTGGAGAACATCTGAGTCCTCCATTTGAACAACACAAAAGGCCCCCCCCTCCTCTTGGAAAACATCTGAGTCCTCCATTTGAACAACACAAAACGCCCCGCTCTCCTCCTGGAGAACATCTGAGTCCTCCATTTGAACAACACAAAAGGCCCCGCCCTCCTCTTGGAGAATATCTGAGTCCTCCATTTCAATAACACAAAAGGCCCCGCCCTCCTCTTGGAGAACATCTGAGGCCCCGCCCTCCACCAGGACAACAACTGAAGCCTGCCCTTTGGAAAACACTGGAGACCCCGCCCTCTCCTGGGACAATACCGGAGGCCCCGCCCTCCCCTGGACACCAGGGACTGCACTTTCCATTAGTTTTTTTCCTATAGATTTGTAGCTTAAGTGGTTTAATAAAAGTTCGTTTTCCTTCACTCTGGACAACATCAAAGGTCCCACCCTCCTTTTGGAGAACATCTGAGGCCCCGCCCTCCACCTGGACAACACCTGAGTCCGCGTCCTCCATTTTTACAATACAAAACGCCCCGCCCTCCTCTTCTAGAAAATCTGAGTCCTCCATTTGAAAAACACAAAACGCCCCGCCCTCCTCTTGGAGAACATCTGAGTCCTCCACTTGAACAACACAAAACGCCCCGCCCTCCTCTTGGAGAACATCTGAATCCTCCATTTGAACAACACAAAAGGCCCCGCCCTCCTCTTGGAGAACATCTGAGTCCTCCATTTGAACAACACAAAACGCCCCGCCCTCCTCTTGCAGAACATCTGAGTCCTGCATTTGAACAACACAAAAGGCCCCGCCCTCCTCTTGGAGAACATCTGAGTCCTCCATTTGAACAACAGAAAAGGCCCCGCCCTCCTCTTGTAGAACATCTAAGTCCTCCATTTGAACAACACAAAAGGCCCTGCCCTCCTCTTAGAGAACATCTGAGGCCCTGCCCTCCACCTGGACAACACCTGAGGCCCCGCCCACCATTTGAACAACACAAAACACCCCGCCCTCCTCTTGTGGAACATTTGAGACCCCGCCCTCCATTTGAACAACACAAAAGGCCCCGCCCTCCTCTTGGACAACATCTTAGGTCCCGACCTCCAACTAGACAAAAACGGAGGCAGGCCCCTTGGAAAACACCGGAGATCCCGAACTCTCCTGGGACAATACCAGAGGCCCCGCCCTCCCCTGGACACCAGGGATTGCACTTTCCCTTCGTTTATTTCCTATAGATTTGTAGCTTAAGTGGTTTAATAAAAGTTCGTTTTCCTTCACTCTGGACAACATCTGAGGCCCCGCCCTCCTCTTGGAGAACATCTGAGGCCCCGCCCTCCACCTGGACAACACCTGAGGACCCGCCCTCCATTTGGACAACACAAAATGCCCCGCCTTCCTCTTGGAGAACATCTGAGTCCTCCATTTGAACAACACAAAAGGCCCCGCCCTCCTCTTGGAGAACATCTGAGTCCTCCATTTGAACAACACAAAAGGCCCCCCCCTCCTCTTGGACAACATCTGAGTCCTCCATTTGAACAACACAAAAGGCCCCACCCTCCTCTTGGAGAACATCTGAGTCCTAAAATTCAACAACACAAATGGCCCCGCCCTCCTCTTGGAGAACATCTGAGGCCCCGCCCTCCACCAGGACAGCAACTGAAGCCTGCCCCTTGGAAAACACCGGAGACCCCGCCATTTCTTTGGACAAAACTGGAGGCCCCTCCGTCCCCTGGACACCAGGGACTGCACTTTCCCTTCGTTTATTTCCTATAGATTTGTAGCTTAAGTGGTTTAATAAAAGTTCGTTTTCCTTCACTCTTGATAACATCTGAGGCCCCGCCCTCCTCTTGGAGAACATCTGAGGCCCCGCCCTCCACCTGAACAACACCTGAGGCTTCGCCTTCCATTTGAAGAACACAAAACAACCCGCCCTCCTCTTGTGGAACATTTGAGACCCCGCCCTCCATTTGAACAACACAAAACGCCCCGTCCTCCTCTTGGACAACATCTTAGGTCCGGACCTCCAACTAGACAAAAACGGAGGCAGGCCCCTTGGAAAACACCGGAGATCCCGAACTCTCCTGGGACAATACCAGAGGCTCCGCCCTCCCCTGGACACCAGGGATTGCACTTTCCCTTCGTTTATTTCCTATAGATTTGTAGCTTAAGTGGTTTAATAAAAGTTCGTTTTCCTTCACTCCGGACAACATCTGAGGCCCCGCCCTCCTCTTGGAGAACATCTGAGGCCCCGCCCTCCACCTGGACAACACCTGAGGCCCCGCCCTCCATTTGGACAACACAAAATGCCCCGCCTTCCACTTGGAGAACATCTGAGTCCTCCATTTGAACAACACAAAAGGCCCCGCCCTCCTCTTGGAGAACATCTGAGTCCTCCATTTGAACAACACAAAACGCCCCGCCCTCCTCTTGGAGAACATCTGAGTCCTCCATTTGAACAACACAAAAGGCCCCCCCCTCCTCTTGGAAAACATCTGAGTCCTCCATTTGAACAACACAAAACGCCCCGCTCTCCTCCTGGAGAACATCTGAGTCCTCCATTTGAACAACACAAAAGGCCCCGCCCTCCTCTTGGAGAATATCTGAGTCCTCCATTTCAATAACACAAAAGGCCCCGCCCTCCTCTTGGAGAACATCTGAGGCCCCGCCCTCCACCAGGACAACAACTGAAGCCTGCCCTTTGGAAAACACTGGAGACCCCGCCCTCTCCTGGGACAATACCGGAGGCCCCGCCCTCCCCTGGACACCAGGGACTGCACTTTCCATTAGTTTTTTTCCTATAGATTTGTAGCTTAAGTGGTTTAATAAAAGTTCGTTTTCCTTCACTCTGGACAACATCAAAGGTCCCACCCTCCTTTTGGAGAACATCTGAGGCCCCGCCCTCCACCTGGACAACACCTGAGTCCGCGTCCTCCATTTTTACAATACAAAACGCCCCGCCCTCCTCTTCTAGAAAATCTGAGTCCTCCATTTGAAAAACACAAAACGCCCCGCCCTCCTCTTGGAGAACATCTGAGTCCTCCACTTGAACAACACAAAACGCCCCGCCCTCCTCTTGGAGAACATCTGAATCCTCCATTTGAACAACACAAAAGGCCCCGCCCTCCTCTTGGAGAACATCTGAGTCCTCCATTTGAACAACACAAAACGCCCCGCCCTCCTCTTGCAGAACATCTGAGTCCTGCATTTGAACAACACAAAAGGCCCCGCCCTCCTCTTGGAGAACATCTGAGTCCTCCATTTGAACAACAGAAAAGGCCCCGCCCTCCTCTTGTAGAACATCTAAGTCCTCCATTTGAACAACACAAAAGGCCCTGCCCTCCTCTTAGAGAACATCTGAGGCCCTGCCCTCCACCTGGACAACACCTGAGGCCCCGCCCACCATTTGAACAACACAAAACACCCCGCCCTCCTCTTGTGGAACATTTGAGACCCCGCCCTCCATTTGAACAACACAAAAGGCCCCGCCCTCCTCTTGGACAACATCTTAGGTCCCGACCTCCAACTAGACAAAAACGGAGGCAGGCCCCTTGGAAAACACCGGAGATCCCGAACTCTCCTGGGACAATACCAGAGGCCCCGCCCTCCCCTGGACACCAGGGATTGCACTTTCCCTTCGTTTATTTCCTATAGATTTGTAGCTTAAGTGGTTTAATAAAAGTTCGTTTTCCTTCACTCTGGACAACATCTGAGGCCCCGCCCTCCTCTTGGAGAACATCTGAGGCCCCGCCCTCCACCTGGACAACACCTGAGGACCCGCCCTCCATTTGGACAACACAAAATGCCCCGCCTTCCTCTTGGAGAACATCTGAGTCCTCCATTTGAACAACACAAAAGGCCCCGCCCTCCTCTTGGAGAACATCTGAGTCCTCCATTTGAACAACACAAAAGGCCCCCCCCTCCTCTTGGACAACATCTGAGTCCTCCATTTGAACAACACAAAAGGCCCCACCCTCCTCTTGGAGAACATCTGAGTCCTAAAATTCAACAACACAAATGGCCCCGCCCTCCTCTTGGAGAACATCTGAGGCCCCGCCCTCCACCAGGACAGCAACTGAAGCCTGCCCCTTGGAAAACACCGGAGACCCCGCCATTTCTTTGGACAAAACTGGAGGCCCCGCCGTCCCCTGGACACCAGGGACTGCACTTTCCCTTCGTTTATTTCCTATAGATTTGTAGCTTAAGTGGTTTAATAAAAGTTCGTTTTCCTTCACTCTTGATAACATCTGAGGCCCCGCCCTCCTCTTGGAGAACATCTGAGGCCCCGCCCTCCACCTGAACAACACCTGAGGCTTCGCCTTCCATTTGAAGAACACAAAACAACCCGCCCTCCTCTTGTGGAACATTTGAGACCCCGCCCTCCATTTGAACAACACAAAACGCCCCGTCCTCCTCTTGGACAACATCTTAGGTCCGGACCTCCAACTAGACAAAAACGGAGGCAGGCCCCTTGGAAAACACCGGAGATCCCGAACTCTCCTGGGACAATACCAGAGGCCCCGCCCTCCCCTGGACACCAGGGATTGCACTTTCCCTTCGTTTATTTCCTATAGATTTGTAGCTTAAGTGGTTTAATAAAAGTTCGTTTTCCTTCACTCCGGACAACATCTGAGGCCCCGCCCTCCTCTTGGAGAACATCTGAGGCCCCGCCCTCCACCTGGACAACACCTGAGGACCCGCCCTCCATTTGGACAACACAAAATGCCCCGCCTTCCTCTTGGAGAACATCTGAGTCCTCCATTTGAACAACACAAAAGGCCCCGCCCTCCTCTTGGAGAACATCTGAGTCCTCCATTTGAACAACACAAAAGGCCCCCCCCTCCTCTTGGACAACATCTGAGTCCTCCATTTGAACAACACAAAAGGCCCCACCCTCCTCTTGGAGAACATCTGAGTCCTAAAATTCAACAACACAAATGGCCCCGCCCTCCTCTTGGAGAACATCTGAGGCCCCGCCCTCCACCAGGACAGCAACTGAAGCCTGCCCCTTGGAAAACACCGGAGACCCCGCCATTTCTTTGGACAAAACTGGAGGCCCCGCCGTCCCCTGGACACCAGGGACTGCACTTTCCCTTCGTTTATTTCCTATAGATTTGTAGCTTAAGTGGTTTAATAAAAGTTCGTTTTCCTTCACTCTTGATAACATCTGAGGCCCCGCCCTCCTCTTGGAGAACATCTGAGGCCCCGCCCTCCACCTGAACAACACCTGAGGCTTCGCCTTCCATTTGAAGAACACAAAACAACCCGCCCTCCTCTTGTGGAACATTTGAGACCCCGCCCTCCATTTGAACAACACAAAACGCCCCGTCCTCCTCTTGGACAACATCTTAGGTCCGGACCTCCAACTAGACAAAAACGGAGGCAGGCCCCTTGGAAAACACCGGAGATCCCGAACTCTCCTGGGACAATACCAGAGGCTCCGCCCTCCCCTGGACACCAGGGATTGCACTTTCCCTTCGTTTATTTCCTATAGATTTGTAGCTTAAGTGGTTTAATAAAAGTTCGTTTTCCTTCACTCCGGACAACATCTGAGGCCCCGCCCTCCTCTTGGAGAACATCTGAGGCCCCGCCCTCCACCTGGACAACACCTGAGGCCCCGCCCTCCATTTGGACAACACAAAATGCCCCGCCTTCCTCTTGGAGAACATCTGAGTCCTCCATTTGAACAACACAAAAGGCCCCGCCCTCCTCTTGGAGAACATCTGAGTCCTCCATTTGAACAACACAAAACGCCCCGCCCTCCTCTTGGAGAACATCTGAGTCCTCCATTTGAACAACACAAAAGGCCCCCCCCTCCTCTTGGAAAACATCTGAGTCCTCCATTTGAACAACACAAAACGCCCCGCTCTCCTCCTGGAGAACATCTGAGTCCTCCATTTGAACAACACAAAAGGCCCCGCCCTCCTCTTGGAGAATATCTGAGTCCTCCATTTCAACAACACAAAAGGCCCCGCCCTCCTCTTGGAGAACATCTGAGGCCCTGCCCTCCACCAGGACAACAACTGAAGCCTGCCCTTTGGAAAACACCGGAGACCCCGCCCTCTCCTGGGACAATACCGGAGGCCCCGCCCTCCCCTGGACACCAGGGATTGCACTTTCCCTTCGTTTATTTCCTATAGATTTGTAGCTTAAGTGGTTTAATAAAAGTTCGTTTTCCTTCACTCCGGACAACATCTGAGGCCCCGCCCTCCTCTTGGAGAACATCTGAGGCCCCGCCCTCCACCTGGACAACACCTGAGGACCCGCCCTCCATTTGGACAACACAAAATGCCCCGCCTTCCTCTTGGAGAACATCTGAGTCCTCCATTTGAACAACACAAAAGGCCCCGCCCTCCTCTTGGAGAACATCTGAGTCCTCCAGTTGAACAACACAAAAGGCCCCCCCCTCCTCTTGGACAACATCTGAGTCCTCCATTTGAACAACACAAAAGGCCCCACCCTCCTCTTGGAGAACATCTGAGTCCTAAAATTCAACAACACAAATGGCCCCGCCCTCCTCTTGGAGAACATCTGAGGCCCCGCCCTCCACCAGGACAGCAACTGAAGCCTGCCCCTTGGAAAACACCGGAGACCCCGCCATTTCTTTGGACAAAACTGGAGGCCCCGCCGTCCCCTGGACACCAGGGACTGCACTTTCCCTTCGTTTATTTCCTATAGATTTGTAGCTTAAGTGGTTTAATAAAAGTTCGTTTTCCTTCACTCTTGATAACATCTGAGGCCCCGCCCTCCTCTTGGAGAACATCTGAGGCCCCGCCCTCCACCTGAACAACACCTGAGGCTTCGCCTTCCATTTGAAGAACACAAAACAACCCGCCCTCCTCTTGTGGAACATTTGAGACCCCGCCCTCCATTTGAACAACACAAAACGCCCCGTCCTCCTCTTGGACAACATCTTAGGTCCGGACCTCCAACTAGACAAAAACGGAGGCAGGCCCCTTGGAAAACACCGGAGATCCCGAACTCTCCTGGGACAATACCAGAGGCTCCGCCCTCCCCTGGACACCAGGGATTGCACTTTCCCTTCGTTTATTTCCTATAGATTTGTAGCTTAAGTGGTTTAATAAAAGTTCGTTTCCTTCACTCCGGACAACATCTGAGGCCCCGCCCTCCTCTTGGAGAACATCTGAGGCCCCGCCCTCCACCTGGACAACACCTGAGGCCCCGCCCTCCATTTGGACAACACAAAATGCCCCGCCTTCCTCTTGGTGAACATCTGAGTCCTCCATTTGAACAACACAAAAGGCCCCGCCCTCCTCTTGGAGAACATCTGAGTCCTCCATTTGAACAACACAAAACGCCCCGCCCTCCTCTTGGAGAACATCTGAGTCCTCCATTTGAACAACACAAAAGGCCCCCCCCTCCTCTTGGAAAACATCTGAGTCCTCCATTTGAACAACACAAAACGCCCCGCTCTCCTGGAGAACATCTGAGTCCTCCATTTGAACAACACAAAAGGCCCCGCCCTCCTCTTGGAGAATATCTGAGTCCTCCATTTCAACAACACAAAAGGCCCCGCCCTCCTCTTGGAGAACATCTGAGGCCCCGCCCTCCACCAGGACAACAACTGAAGCCTGCCCTTTGGAAAACACCGGAGACCCCGCCCTCTCCTGGGACAATACCGGAGGCCCCGCCCTCCCCTGGACACCAGGGACTGCACTTTCCATTAGTTTATTTCCTATAGATTTGTAGCTTAAGTGGTTTAATAAAAGTTCGTTTTCCTTCACTCTGGACAACATGTGAGTCCTCACCCTCTTCTTGGAGAACATCTGAGGCCCCGCCCTCCACCTGGACAACACCTGAGGCCCCGTCCTCCATTTGAACAACACAAAAGGCCCCGCCCTCCTCTTGGAGAACATCTGAGTCCTCCACTTGAACAACACAAAAGGCCCTGCCCTCCTCTTGCAGAACATCTGAGTCCTCCATTTGAACAACACAAAAGGCCCCGCCCTCCTCTTGGAGAACATCTGAGTCCTCCATTTGAACAACACAAAACGCCCCGCCCTCCTCTTGGAGAACATCTGAGTCCTCCATTTGAACAACACAAAAGGCCCCGCCCTCCTCTTGGAGAATATCTGAGTCCTCCGTTTGAACAACACAAAAGGCCCCGTCCTCCTCTTGGGGAACATTTGAGTCCCCGCCCTCCATTTGAACAACACAAAATGCCCCGCCCTCCTCTTGGACAACATCTTAGTTCCTGACCTCCAAATAGACAACAATGGAGGCCTGCCCCTTGGAAAACACCGGAGACCCCGCCCTCTCCTGGGACAATACCGGAGGCCCCGCCCTCCCCTGGACACCAGGGACTGCACTTTCCCTTCGTTTATTTCCTATAGATTTGTAGCGTTAGTGGTTTAATAAAAGCTCGTTTTGATTCACTCCGTTACATTTCTCAAGGTGGCTGCGCACCCCGGATCCACAGGCTCTGGGACTCTGGAATTGGAAGCCATGGCCTGGTGCCAGGCCTTGGGGAGAGTCCACAGCCGCCCTGGGGGAAGAGAAGGGGGAGAGGTGGGAAGGAGGGGAAGAGAGGTGATGGGAGGGGAGAGGTACGGAGCTGGGAGAGGAGGGAGTGAGCCCCCAGGGATTCTGGAGCTTGAGGTCAGCCAGGACATCAAAACAGGATGCAGTCTTCCACAATCCGAAAGGGCTGTGGTTGAAGGCAGGCTTGGGTTCCGGAGGGCAGTTGTATAAAAACTTGTAATGGTGGACTTCTAGTTCTGCGGGTTATTTTTCAACGTACAACTTCCAGAACATCATGGTTCCGCTGTGGTACTGAGCAGATGCTCAGTGCTCACAGTCAGCCTCAGATCCTGCAGGCTGCCACACTAGTTCATAAAGAGGTGATGACACAGATGGCTCTCATTTATGGAGCTGAGGTCCAAGATCAAGGCTCCCTGTCCTCGGCAGAGCCTGTGAGGCTCTGCAGATGGATGGAGCCATGGCGGAGCTGCTGTTTCCAGGGAAGACACACTGGGCCCACCCTGACTCACGTGGCAGCTGGCTTCCCAGAGAACCATCGAGCCACAGAGAGGACAGTCCTGCAGGCAGTGGGACAGGGTGGGCAGAGCCCAGAGCTGGTGCTTACAGTGCACTGGTAGGGGACATGGGAAGGAGTGTGAAGAAATTATTACAGGCTGGGTTCCAGTGGCTCACGCCTGTGATCCTAGCTACTCAGGATGCTGAAATCTGACGGTGTCGGTTCAAAGCCAGCCCAGATAGAAAAGTTCATGAAACATATCTCTAATTAACTCCTTAAAAGCTGACAAAAGAGCTGTGATTCAAGCAAAAAGCTGAGGTAGGATGTGAATTCCTAAATTCAAGTCCCAGTACCAACACCAAAACAGGTGAAATTTTTTTATTGCATTTTTGACATCGATCTCTGTGGGTTAGACTGCGCTCTTTGAAAGCAGAGTCCTGGCAAAGAGCCATGCAATGTTCAAATCGGCTAAAGGGGCTTGCCAAAATGTTCTACAAAACTTTCGATCTGTCTCAAAACTAAGTTCATTATTGTAAGCATATAGTATCAAATGATACCCAGGGGAAACAAAATGTTCTTGGCATAGAACAATGAGAAAAGTGTGGCTGAAATTAGGAAAGCAACTCCATTTGCAATAGCCCCACAAAAAATAAAATACCTAGGAATTAACTTAACCAAAGAAGTGAAGGACCTCTATGATGAAAACTTTAAAATCTTGAAAAAGGAAATCAACACAGAACTTAAAAAATGGCAAAACCTCCCATGCTCCTGGATTGGAAAGATTAACATCGTGAAAATGGCAATACTTCCCAAGGCTATCTACAAATTCAACGCGATACCTATCAAAATTCCAAGCTCATTCTTCAAGGAAATAGAAGAGGCAATCCAAAAATTCATATGGAACAATAAAAGACCCCGAATAGCAAAAACACTCCTCAATGGAAAGAACACTGCTGGAGGAATATCAATACCAAATTTCAAACTCTACTATAAAGCCATAGTAATCAAAACAGCTTGGTACTGGCTCAAGAACAGACCTCAGGACCAATGGAATAGAATTGAAAACCCAGAAATGAACCTACAGACCTATAGCCATCTAATCTTCGATAAGGGAGCTAAAACAATAGAATGGAAGAAAGACAGCCTCTTCAGTAAATGGTGCTGCCAAAATTGGTTAACTACTTGTAGAAAACTAAAGCTACATCCTTATATATCACCCTGCACCAAAATCAACTCCAAATGGATCAAAGACCTTGAACTCAAAGCAGACACTCTGAAAACATTACAGGATGGAATAGGAGAAACCCTAGGTCTCCTTGGATCAGGCCGAAATTTTCTGAATAGAGACCCAGAAACACAACAAATCAAAGAAAGGTTGGACAAATGGGATTGCATAAAGTTGCAGAGCTTCTGCATGGCAAAGGTCATAGCTAGCAAGATCAATAGAAAGCCCACGGACTGGGAGAAGATCATCACTAGCCACACAACAGACAAAGGTCTCATATCTAAAATATACTTGGAACTCAAAAAATTAAACCACCCAACAACAAATCCTCAAAGGAACAACTGCCCAATAAATAAGTGGGCAAAAGACTTAAAGAGAAACTTCTCTGAAGAAGAAAGAAGGATGGCCAATAGACACATGAAGAAATGCTCAACATCCCTAGCCATAAAAGAAATGCAGATCAAAACAACATTAAGATACCACCTCACTCCAGTTAGAATGGCAAAAATCAAAAACTCTAACAACAACAGATGCTGGAGGGGATGTGGACAGAAAGGAACCTTACTTCATTGTTGATGGGAATGTAAACTTGTTCAACCACTTTGGAAAGTAGTATGGAGGTTCCTCAAAAGACTTCACATAGAGCTCCCCTATGACCCAGCAATCCCACTTTTGGGCATTTACCCAAATGTTTACAAACAAGACCACACTAAAGCTACCAGCACAACTATGTTTATTGCAGCATTATTTACCATAGCTAAGATATGGAACCAACCCAGATGCCCCTCAGCAGATGAATGGATCAAGAAAATGTGGTATATATACTCAATGGAATTCTATGCCTCCATCAGAAAGAATGGCATTGCCCCATTTGTTAGGAAATGGAAAAACTTGGAAAAAATTATATTAAGTGAAGTAAGCCAGGCCCAAAGAAACATAAGTCCCATGGTTTCCCTTATTTGCAATATCTAGTATATGTGTGAGTCAAGCGGAAAAGGTCAGATAATGTGATGTTAAGAGAATGAACCCTTGGATATGTATTTTAATGTTTTTTTTCTTTCATGCATGTGTTTCTAACGCATTTATAAGATCACTTCCTTGTTGCTTTGTATGTCCCTCCCCCACAGTATAACCCCTGCTTTCACAAATATAGTCAGTATAACTTGTGGAGGAGATGGGGAAAAACAAGTCGTTTAAGGATACAGGTGGACCTGTTGCAACAATGAGAAGTACAAGTTGTCATGTCCAAAACGAGCTTTTGTCGGTGCGGGAGTGGGGGTGGGGTGGGGGGGAGGGGAAGGATTGGGATTGGGATTGGGAGGCTGGGAAGGGGTGTGAAGGGTAAACAAAGGAGGAGGCTGCAATGCTTGGTAAGAAATGTATGCATTATCCTGCCCATGTAATTGTAACCCCTCTGTACAGTATGTTCACAAATAAAATAAAATTAAATTTAAAAAAATGTTCTTGGCATAGATGATTGCATCAACATATTAGCTGTTAATTAAATCTTTTAAAAGAAAATGTTTTTCACTTTCACATCTCCAACAGGATGAATGGCATGTGATCCTCTCCACAAATATTTCTTTCCTGCATAATAAGATGAAGAAGCTTTGAGCTCTCTACATGTGATTTTAAATTATCCTTACCATTAATCTGCAGCCTTCGATCAGAAAATGATAAACTAGTGAGGGATAAAGAAACCTCAAAGCATTCCATGTGGGATTTCACTTTATATATTGTTATACATGTATAAAGAAGTGACACATCTTTGACACAATCTGTGTTGAATCTTAGTCTGAGGACAACTCTAATAGAAGTATTTTTTTTCAGGGAGCAGAGCTTACATATTAGTAAAACAAAACCAGATAGGTATTAATTATTTTCTTTGACCGTTTTCCAGAATATACTATATTTACTGATCTCGAGACTATCTGCATATTATCATTCTGTACGGGACTCTTCTCATAAAAAGTAATAACAAAACCTTGCAGCAAGTAATTATCCAGAATTAACAGAGCATAGGGCATTTCTACATGGAGAAATCCAGTGGCAACTTTAGTGTGCCCTGGGCCCCAATCTCTGTTCCCCCTTCCTTCCCCCCGGCCTGCGAAGGCTTCGGGGAATCTCCTCACCATTCAGAGCCTCAGCAGCTGCTACAGATGCCTCAAGATCATGGAGGTTCCTGAATGCACTGGAGGCAGACCTGGGCCACCGAGTTTTGCAGGCATGAAGAATGCAAAATTGGTGATCCCGAGGCCTCCAGGGCTGGGGAGAGCTGAGGTAATTTCTCTGGAGGCTCCACCTGGGGCGCTGGCTTTGGGATCATGCTTTGTCCAGGACCAGATCTGCCATGTCTGGGCACTATCGCTGTGCTTCGTGTCTAGGGGCAGGATTATATGCCATCTTGCTCCTCAGTGACCGCATCTTTTTAAAATTAATTATCTTCAGTTGTACAAAGGAATTTCCATTCAGCTTGTCACTGTATGGGTGCAGTGCATCTTGATCAATGGCACCAGTTATGTTCTTTCCTGTTTTGATTTCTTTTTCATTAAGAGCAGAAGTTTAACCTCTTACCCTGGCTTCCTCAGCCATAGAGAAGGTGTTTAAATGTCTGGTTAAGTTGTGTTTGTAGGGAAACGGTCACCAGGAAAACCTTTCTCCACCATCATCCTGCTACACCCTGTATTTTTTTTTCCCTGGTGCTAAGGCTTGAACTCTAGGCCTGGACACTGACCCTGAGCTCCTTTTCGCTCTACCACTTGAGCCACAGCTCTACTTCTGGCTTTTTATGATTAATTGGAGACAAGAGTGTCATAGACTTTTCTGCCTCTGCTGGCTTCAAATTCTGATCCTCAGATCTCAGCTTCCTGAGCCTTACATTACATGAGCCCCTGGTACACAGCTTCTAAAGTATTTTTAAGTAATAAATTTTATATTGTTTGATCTCCTAAGTGAGAGAAGATATCATTGTTGACAATTGAAAAATAAGACATATGAGGTTCTTACCTGTCTCCTGGGCAGATAGACATGCTTTGAATGCAGAAAAAGTATGTCAGGTTCTGTGCCACCAAACTTTGGAGCATGTCAGGTGCCATTTTTCACTCTGTGTGCTTCTTGGACTCCTGGCAGCCTGTATTAATCCAAAACAGGAAGACAAACCCTCCCTCATTCCAAAAGCTGTGTCCCCCACAACTCTCTTCTCTAAACTGCAAGGAGAGGTGGTGTTATTATTCGTGTTAAGCCACTAATTGTCTTGTAATTAGTTAATAGCTGGCAAACTTTGGAAATAAAACTCAAAATCTAGGTAACATATATACAACTATAAAGAAGAAAAAAATTTCAAACAAACCTGCACAATAGGAACAAGCCTAGAGGTGTGAGGTGTGTAGGTACGTTCACCATTCAGCTTTCTCCCTGGTTCCAAGATGACCTGCAAATACCACACCTGGGACATAGCCGTGTTCACACTGATATGGTGTTACCTCTCATCCTTAGACCAAGAGTACCCAGCAGGACCAGGGCTGCAATGAAGATGATGTTCTCATCAGCCACTGGTAGCTCACACCTGTAATCCAAGCTTCCTAGGAGGTAGTCATCCGAGGATTGTAATTTGAACTCAAGAGACAGACTCCTGTATTCAATTAACTAGCAAAATGCCCCAGAAATGGAGGCCCAAAGTTTAAACACCTGTATCAGCACACGTGCATGTGCCCATGCGCATGTGCATGTGTGCTCACACTCACACACACACACACACACACACACACACACATGCACACACATGCACAACAAGCATCTCCCCTAGAGTAGAGCCCTGCTTGGTGCCTGAGACAATCAGTCCTGTTCCTGAGTCCATTATGAGATAGGCTATTATAAGAATTCATTCAATGAAATCAATAGAATGGCATTCCAAGATATGTTCAGAAAAGTTCCTTGCATAGTGCTGTACGTAGAAGGCTCAGGAGATATTGCAGTGCTTTGTGCCTCCCTGGAAAGCTAAAGCAAAACAAAATCACATTATAGAAGTGTGCAGAGCTGAGCAGGTGAGGTAACATAACCCAAAGGTTATGAAGATGAATGCGTATTTAAGGAGTCATGTAGGAAGCAGGCGCCCGGTGGCTTATATTTGTAATCTGAGCTGCTCAAGAGGCTGAGTGAGATCTGACGATTGTGGTAGGAAGCCAGCTCAAGCAGAAAATTCTGAGGCTCTTATCTACAATTAACCATTAAAAAGTCACAAGTGGAACTGTGGCTCTAGTGGTAGAGCACCAGCCTTGAGCAAAAACAGCTGAGGGAGAATGCCCAGGCCCTGAGTTCAAGCCTCAGTACTGGAATATTTTTTGTGTTTTTTTTTTTGTTATGAAATAAATATCTGAAAATACTTTAAAACATTGAAAGTTAAGAATATTTTAATCAAAATTGTTTCTTGTCCTAAAACTATTAATGGGTTAAATCTAAGGAGAGAGTAGTCTGTAGGACTTTGGGGGAAAAATCTTAAAAACTTGGAAGAGAGATTGAGAGGTAAAAATGTCTAAAAGTTAATCAGACAATCAGATAGTAGATCAAGGTTCACCTACATCTTCATAACTAGTTTTCTAAAGGGTAGTAAGTAGATAATGTGGCTCTTGAACCTAAGATTAGTGACAGGCAATGATCTCTTTGGTTTTTTAACGCAATCTTTAGTTTTGTTGATTTCTTAATATGCTCTTAATTTCTTTGCTGTTACAAATGTAAATCAAGGGGTTTCATTAATATCCTCAAGAGTTCTTGTGTTTATGTCTTTGACACATTAATGCACAGCAATGATTTTCTCTTACAGCCTCAGCCCTTTTAAAAAATTTCTGTGCCAGATCTGGGGCTTAAACTCAGGGTCTGGGCGCTGTCCCTTAGCTTTTTCACTCAAGGCAGGATCTCTGCCACTTGAGCCACAACTCTGCTTCCATGCTTTTCACAGTTATTTAGAGTAATGATTCTGGTGAACTTTTCTATTGTGACTAGCTTCAGACTTCTGTCCTCAGATCTTAGCTTCCTGAGAAGTTAGGATTACAGGAGTGAGCCACCAGGACTGAACTACATGCCTGTATATAGTTTTCTTCTCTTTCTTCTTTCTTTCTCTGTTTCTCCTTCTTTACATTGTGTTTTGTTCCCATCTTTCTTTATTGGGTCTAGTTGACTTTCTTCCACCTTTCCTTTTAATTCAGAATCCATTGGCTATCTTTATTACACTCATTTCACTATCCTGGATTAGTGATCCAGAATTGTCTTAAGTTTATTTTGTACCTTTGAGTGGCTCAGTTCTGTGGTTCAGGGATTGGGTGAGTAAGGCAATGAGAAGAAGAATAATTCACATGCCTCAGGCTGGGCAAAAACTGGAGAAAAGACATAATATATTTAAATAGTCATGAAGGTGTTCAGCCTTTCAAAACCAGGGAGGAATTTGATTTTGTTTCCCAATAAAGATGAGACAGGAGAGATTGGTTGGACATGATCTGGAAGAGAATCCAAATCCTTCAAAGAAATGTAAAGAGTGAACTGCCTTCATTGACTGACTAAACCAATGCAGGTAAAATGGCAATGAGTTCCTGGACCAGCATCCCTCTGTTCTTTCCCTTTATAAAACATGAATTATTCAATATAGATCTTATTTGTGAAATCCTTCTCTTCCTCACTCAGAAGATAGCAGATACTGAATCTTTAGGGTCACTGCTGGTCCCAGGACATGTGTTCAGTAATTTTTCACTAAGTGAAGAGATAGATCAGGTTGATGTGAGTTGCTGAGTTGCTGAAGACATAACTAAATAGCAACAGTATTCTTACTCCCCTCCCCAAATATGTTACTATGACTGGTGTTGGATATGTAATTTCTTATTTTCATGGACATCAAATAAAAGTAAAAAGGATGAAATTCTTTACTACCTGCAAATTATATTGTTAGGACGCCCAATCCACTATTGTTCTTCCTTCTTAGTTAGATTTTTAGTTTTGTTTTGGTAGGACTTGGGTTCTAACTCAGGACTCTGCGTTTGCTAGGCCAGTGTTCTTCCAGCTGAGTGACAACACCACTCCTTTCTCATTTTGGTTATGTTTCGTATTGGGTCTCCTGCCTTCTGTCCAAAGCTGGCCATGGGCTGGCATCGTCCCACCTACACCTCCATCACAGCCGGGATTACAAGATGGACCGGCATGCTTGGCCACATTGGCTAGCATCCGGAGCACTACATGGCATGCGAGACATCTCTCCCAACAAGAGAGCGCATGGAGAAGAATCTATGTGTGGGAAAGGAGGATGGAGAGACGAGGTGCACAGAGCCAGTCTGTTCATCCCAGTTGTTGGGAAGAAAAAGAAGTTTCCTGGTTAACGTGGGATTAAGCAGTCACAGCAGATCTGAACGTCCACACCCATTGCAACCAGAAAGACCATTGTAGTCTGAATGATGATGATCAAGACAGGCATGTATCTGCCCCGATTACCTCTCTCTTCCCACGTAATTACATTGGGGTATTTAAAAGTGGGCAGCAGTGGTGGGGAGGGGGATGTGAAAGGGAGGAGACTGTGGTCCATGTGGTTTAATTTCATGTGTGAAAACAGAACAAAGCAAAGCTATAAAGTTGTTTCAGAAGGGGCTGAAGGAGCAGGACAGGGAGGGTGAGGCTGGTTATCTGTGCAGAAGTGTGCCAAAGAAATCCCTTTACACAACTAACGGATTCCAGAACTATGAATCTCTGTATCAATCTATCTAGTCTCTATCTCTCATTATGTCTACAGTTGTATCATCTATATCTTTTATTTATATAGCTATATCATCTAAAGTATCTCTATCTATACATGGATATAGATCGTTTGTTTCCCAGGAGTGATGGTATACTCTCTTCTAGACAAAGAGGATTATTTAAATCTTGTATGTTATCTAAATTTAGCTAGAGGACAGGGTGGCTACAGGAGGAATCAGCCTGTGTAGTGTTTATATTTGCACACTGAGATTTACAGAACTTACTGAAATATATGGAAAAAATTCTCTGAAACAACGCAGAGTATGGTATGTCGCTTTGACTGAATGTGTTGTTGGGCTGATTGAAATTATTTACTGTGAGATGGATTTGGTGCTCATTGCTCTGTGGAGAGAATTATGGAATTTGCCCCAACTGGGAGCAATGCATTCTCCACCTGTTCATTTCTCTTAATCACTGCAAAAGCTTTCTCTTGACTGAGAAGTACCTTATCTTCTTAGTGCTTTATTTCTTATCACAAATTATCAATTGCTTTACACTGATGTGTTTGCAAAGGTACAGAAATGGTTCATCCATGTATTGCAAATATACTTAGATTGTGTGTGTGTGTGTGTGTGTGTGTGTGTGTGTGTGTGTGTGTGTGTGTGTGTGCACTCACATGCACCAGTCCTGGGAAGTGAACTCAGAGCCTGGGTGCTGTCCCTTACTTTTTTCTCCACAAGGCTGGTGCTCTACAACCTGAGCCACAATTCTACTTCTGAGTTTTTGGTCATTAGTTAATTGAAGATAAAAGTCTCAAGGATTTTTTCAAAGTCAAAGCTGGCTCCTACACCTGATCTCAGACTCCTGATGAGGAGCATAGAAATGGAGGGGCAAAGGGTGAGCAAATGCAGCAGTGTTGCTCACTAGACACTATGTTGGAAATGAACTACACCACTTATGGGCAAAGGAGTTGGGAGGGAAAAACTGAGAGGAAAGCAGGGAAGAAGTGACACTGTTCAAGGAGAAACATACTTATTACCTGACTTGTGTAACTGTAACCCTTCTGTACATCACCCTCACAGTCAAAAAAAGAAAAGAAAAATAAATCACAAAGCAATAGAAGAACAAGACAACTAGATGAGAAAATTAAATTCAGGGAATAAGTTCAAATCGAATGGCTATGACAAAAGCCCCAGCAAAACATGGGCCAGATTCCAACATTCAGCAATCAAAACAGTTTTAACTTACATATTTTCACAAAAAGTGATGGTTTGAATTCAACAGCATCTGTAATTTGGCACCAGCAGTTGTGGTTTTTATATTTCCATCTCATTTACAGGTTTTTAAAGTTGGCCTAGAAAATCTGTTCTCAAACAAAACTTAGATCCACCAGAAGAATTAAATACATTTTATGCATCTCGACTGTTTTTAATCTTGCTTCTAAAAAAGTAAAAAGATCCAAGCCCTATGGCCATCCAAAAAAGAAAAGGAAAAAATAATATTAGCAACCTGGTACTCAATCATGTAATTCAGAGAGGAAGAAAAATTTATATTTGGCATTTTCCTTTTAGTGAAATTAAATAAACATTTAGTTATAGATACATGATTATGTTTATAAAGAAATTCATATATGCTGTTTGTTCTGTAGTGTCTTATGATCCATTAACAAATATTGGATAATGTATTAACAAATAATAGTTTTATAATACTCAGATATACTGCTGCAGCTCATTTTTAACATGTGGGAAGCCATGTATTATAATGAATGAGTTGTGAATTTTATTAATGGTTTATAAGATGTGTCAAATCACAGACCCTTCACTGCATAGACAGCATTTATTAGAGATATTTTATCATTAATTTATATTCAGATAAAATGCTAATAGTCAACACATAAGAAGTAAACAGTCTAACAAATCATGTTATATTCTTGTGTTGCACTAAAACTATTATTGATAATTTTATTCCTTAATAAACATATATATATGAGACAGATTATGATGATAATAGAGAGCTGATAAGAGTAATACACAAAAATGTGTAGGTTTAGATATGTTTGGGTAATATGTGTGCCTCAGATTTAATAAATAATACTAACACATTCAGTCATCTTTAACAATGAACATTACAATCTATTTTTCATTAGAAAGCATTTCATTGAAACAAGTGCGCTTGTTCAATTACAATGTCTTCAAGTACTCGTTCAATAGAATGAGTAATATCATAAGCATCTATCAAAATTGAAATAATAATAAACTTTCTAATAGGTCTATGAAAGTGCATTTTCTTTGGTAATGTATAAACTATTCATTGCTAAAGGTAATAATAGAACTTAAATGAGTGTTTATTGAATCACTAAATTCAATATTGGAATAATATGTCTCAGATTTCCTTAGTGCATATGAATTTGATGTGATTAATACTTAGTATCATTCTTCATTATAGAATGCATACTTAAAATGTAAGGTGGCAATTGATAAACACATTTGGTAGTTTATCAAATGAAGCACTATTTTACTGGGACGTGCAGGTCATTGGTTTTAGCTCTCCATAGCTACTGGAAATCGGGGCTTCCAGTGACTGCATGTAAAGTGTCCAGTAGACAATGAGGTGCCAAGGCAGGGATCTACTCTGCCCATCATTTCGATGGTTGGGTCAGGCATCATCTGCAGCTTTTGCCTGTTTCTAGCCAGTGAGCATGCCCACCATCAGAGGAGAGAGGAGAAGGACACATTTCACCTGCACAGGAGCCTGCTCTTCTGCCAGCTTTAGCCCGGACTTCCCAGATGGTTCTCCTACACTGCTGGGTAAGTCAAATACCTCTGTGCTTTATGTGGACAGGTTCTGTTACAAATAAGTATGAAAAAATTCATGTCCTATCAGGTCTGTAAGCAAATTAACTTTGGGGGGAAAAAGTCTAATTTAATCATTCAAAGAGAAATAATGGCCCAGATAATATTTAAGCACAAATAACTAAGGTTATTTTCCTAATTAATATGTTCATCATTGGGTCTACTGAAAATATAACAGTATTTCAAACATAATGTTCACGTAATTTAGTCCACAGAGCCTCTAGAAATCCTATAATATGGTAACCAAATAATCACCAAATAAACCATGCAACGACACCTCTCTCTCTCTTCTCTCTCTCTCTCTCTCTCTCTCTCTCTCTCTCTCTCTCTCTCTCTCACACACACACACACACACACACACACACACATACTGGGGCTTGTTTTCTTACATGGCTTGGGCAGGCTGGCTTCAAAACAGGACTGTCAGATCTCAGGCTCCTGAGCACCAGTGCCCAGCTATGCAGGATGACTCTTAGTCATGTCCCTTAAGATGATGACTCAGCACTGTTGGCAGGCCTGCTGGACACCATGTGAAGTGTATAGGTGAATAGAAGACCCAGCTTCTTTCCTGAGAAATGCTGGCTATTTCTGACAAGGAGAGTATCAGAAAAAAAAAAAAATATATATATATATAGTTGCTGTTCTTTTTCTTTTCCATGTTGGGATACTTATCTTGCTGATCCTGATTATATTCAACTACTATGGCTTAATTCTTGTCAAGAAGAAAAAAATAACTGGATACTTAAATAAAGAATGAATGCTACCACAAGAAAATGGGGGTGGGATTGTGTATTCAGGGACAGGCTGCATCTTCTGCATCGTTTTATCAAATAAAGGATAGTGAAAGAACAAAAACAAACGTGAAAGAACAAATTCTGTAATTACAACTAAGGTGGGAATTAAACAATTTCCTAAAAAATGATTTATTAAAATATTACAATCACTTCAGCGGTGCACAAATTCCACTAGAATTTCCAACCACATGAAATCATCCTCTCTAACCAAAACTTAGGGATGGAAATAACTGCAATTGCCAGGTACCTGTGGCTCATACCGGTAATCTCAGCTACTCAGGAGGCTGAGATCTAAGCCAGCCCAGGCAATTAACCACAGGCAAACCAGAAATGGTGCTATGGCTCAAAGTGGTAGAGTGTTGGCATTGAGCACAAAAGCTCAGGGACAATGCCTAGGCCCCACAACCAAAATTAAAAAAAAAAAAGAATGAAAAAAAAAGAACCACACTTCCTAAGTCTAGTCATAAGCTTGATATTACTTGTAGTGAGTGCACAGAAAGCAGCACCACCAAATGTAATATGCATAAATTGGAGCTCCAGATGCCCCTAGATCAAGAACATGAATGTCTGTCTATCCTTCTTCCTTTTATTATTGGTTTCACCAAGTTGGCCTTGTATTCCATAAAAGGAAACTTTCCCTACTCTATGGGATTTCTACTTGCTCCCTTACACAAAGTCCATTTGGAAAGATTACAAGTAATTAAAGGAGCTGGGTGCTGGTAACTCCTGCCTGCAATCTTAGCTACGTAAGAGGTTGAAATCTGAGGATCATCATTCAAAGCCATGCTGGGCTGAAAAGTACACAAGAGGCCTATCTTCAATGAACCACCCCGACTCTAGAAGTCACATTGTAGTTCAAGTGGTAGAGCGCTAGCCTTGAGAGAGTCAAGTCAAAGTGCAAGATCCTGAGTTCAAGTCCAATACTGGTACACACACACACACACACACACACACACACACACACACACACACACACACACACACACACACACACACACAAGCTTAAACAGAAGTATCCTGCAAGGATTTTGGAGGGTCCAAAATAATATCTTAATAATGATTGCTATTTACAGTTGCCTTTAGAGTCACTAAATGTTGTTATTATCTAAACTAAAGTGACCTTAAATACAGCGATTACTCTGGAAGTGGTTTTGTAGGACAACACTCTTTCTCCTGTGTATTTATGTGCTGTGTTGGCACCTTTCAACCTCATTTTCTCTACTGTTATGTGAATTGTAGGTACAAAACGTCAGACTTGTTGAGAATATGATTACTTTGCCAGCTTTTCAAAGAAGTTATCGTGGTCACATTAAAATTAAATATTAAACTGAAGATCTCTTAATCAAAAAATGTACAATCTCTGGAAATGTGGGTGTCCTTTCTTCTATTGACCCAACAGAACATTAGCATGTGGTAATTTTCCAATGTGAAGCTGAGTTATTTCCAGGGTTGTAACATTCACTGAAGGGTGCAACCCAACAATACTTCAGAGATATATAATCAGTGGGCTGGATTTGAGTTAAAAGTATCTATTTTTTTGCACTTAAGGTTGGACACAAATGTATTCTTTCTTGGATATATGTCATAGATATATATGCTCATAAAAATAATTATAGCAGAAAATACACTTATATTTTAAAATATTAGGATTTTTTTGTCTGTTGTGGGGCTTGAACTCAGGTCCTGGACACTGTCTTTGAGATTTTCTGCTCAAGGCTAGCTTTCTAACATTTTAAGCCACAGCACCACTTGTAGCTTTCTGGTGGCTAATTGAGGAGAAGAGTCTCATGGAGTTTCCTGCCCCAGCTGGCTTGGAACCTGTATTCTGAGATCTCAGCCTCCTGAGTAGCTAGGATTACAGGCATGACCCACCAGTGCCCTGAAGGAAATGTTGTTTTTTTATTCCACATATATACATATATATATATATTATTGTAAATATGCTGTACAGAGGGGTTACAGTCACATGAGCAAGGTAATGAGTCCATTTCCTATCGAACATTGTTACCTCCTCCTTTAATTTTTCCCTACCATCCCTTCCCTCCCCACCTCTCCAACTCCTCCCCCCTACAGTTGTAAAGTTGGTTTTCAATATAGTGTCTTGTACATTTCATTGTTACAATGGGCCATCCTGTATCCTTATTTCAGCATTTTGTTATTTCCTTTCCCTTCCCCAAATTAGATAAATGTATATAAAAGATGCAGGACACCTGAATCAAATACAGTGACCACAGGGGTTAGACGATGGGAAAAGAACATACAAAGAAACAAAAAAATAAATTACATAGTACATTATAAGAATAGTACATTAAAAAGAATACCAACAAAGATAAAACCTCTTGTGTCCCTATCTTGGGGTTCATTTTGCTTAGCATCATCTTATCTGGTCATATGTACATTGTTTTTGATCTTTTTTGTTTGTCCTAGACATATACTAGCTATTATAGATAAGAGAAACCATGGGACCTGTTTCTTTGAGTCTAGCTTACTTCACTTAATATAATTTTTTCCAAGTCTTTGCATTTCCTAACAAATGGGGCCATGTCATTCTTTCTGATGGAGGCAAATACCATTGTATATGTATACCACATTTTCTTGATCCCTTCATCTACTGAGGGACATCTGGGTTTGTTCAATCTCTTAGTTATGGTGAATAATGCTGCTATAGATAAACATAGTTGTGCTGGTAGCTTTAGTATGGCCTTGTTTGTGATCGTTTGGGTGAATGCCTAAAAGTGGGATTGCTGGGACATAGGGGAGCTCTATGTGTAGAAAATTGGAGTTTATAGAAAAATGCTTTACTCATATTACCTAGACAGTGGGGAATCTGGCGAACTCTGACTAGGATTGAGTTCAGTTTATGGTTTTTTTACTCGACTGATTTATGGAATCTATGAATTATAGGACACAGAAAGGGGAAAGGCAATTTATGCTTTCAATAATTTTGATATACAATAATATATCAAGTACAAAATATTTGTAAAGAAGCTTGTGCCCAAAGAGAATGTCAATTTAAGTTTAACTTCAGATGGAAATTCTATTAAATTGGAAGCCACCAGAAAGTGATTATTATTAATGAAGCAATGCTCCAATCATGATATTTAGAGAGCAAGGGGAAGAGAGTGTGCAAGAGTGTGGGAGGCATGGAGGGGAGGGAAAAGGAGGTTTAGGAACAGAGACAGATGAAAGAGAACAAGTTTTACAGGGAAGGCTCTAGCACCTGGTCTCTGAAATGGCAGAATGAGATGAAAATCTTCATTTGATAAACTCTTCATTTAATAGCACAGCTTCTTTTTCATTCATATTTGCTAAAATACTTTTGCAATAGCCCCTAAAGAGATTTTTCTGAAGAAATACTAGAATCTCCATCCATTACTTGTCTAGAAAATGAATTAAGTGGAAATAATGTAGAGATTGCTTGGAATATGTTTTTTATTGTTATTGCTGATTATCGGGGCCCTGCTGGTTATTACACAAATGAGTTATTTTTAAGAAATCCATATTTAGAGATATAATTAAATATTAAAAATTGCAAATATATGAAAACAACTCCCATCAAACCAGATACATAAGCCTCTTTGCAAATTAAATCTCTGAACTGAAATACATCCATTGACATATCATACCATCAGAATTCTACTTTTTTGTACTTCTGAGAGCTATCTTCACAATACTAATTTGGAAATTTTTGTTCATCTTCAATATATTCTTTCTAAATGCACATGTCATGGGTCACTACATTCAAAATTAAATTAAGAGGTAATTGCATATTAAATTTTGAACTATTTTTCTATTACAGGTTGTGTTAAAATAAAATACACAAATTATCATGAGATGCAGGAACACATGTACATACCATGGTTAGAAATCATGTCGAGTTGGTTCCTCAAGATGGCAAGACTGCAGTTCAAGACCAGCCCGGGCAGGAATGTTAACAATGCTTCAAAGTGGTATGTTGGTAATATCTAAACACTTCACACTGGAAGGCACGCAAAGAAAATCAATGAAATATGAGTGATCTGAGGGCCAGGCATTTTCACATAAAATGTTAGAAAAAATTAAAGTATTGGCATCAGTCCATGTTTTATTCTGCTTTAGATACATGGTTTACCTGGAGGCCGGAATGGCCCTCGGGAATGGCCAGTGTGGAGGGGCGGGTAGGGGCATGGCCTGGTGGCCGAGCCACCAGCAACTGCAGCAACCCAACGGCCAAAGTGCCCAGAAGGAGGAGGGGTCCGGAAGTGGGCGGTCCCAGAAGTGCGCGGGCCTGGAAGCGGTTGGGCCCGGAAGTGGGCTGGTCCTGGTAGTGGCAAGGGCCGGAAGTAGGTATGACCAGGTGGCTGGGCCACAGGAGCAACCCGGTAATGGGAGGGGCTGGTATTGGGTGGGGCAAGACAGTAGGCGGGACAGGAAGTGAGTGTGTCCTGAAGTAGGTGTGTCTGGAAGTAGGTGGGGCAGGACGTGGGTGTGGCCAGGTGGCTGGGCCATAGGAGCAACATGATAATGGGAGGGGCTGGTACTGAGGGGCCAGAGTGGGTGGGACAGGAAGTGGGTGTGTCTGGAAGTGGGTGGGGCAGGAAGTATGTCCAGAAGTGGGTGGGACCAGAAGTGGGTGTTGCCAGTTAGCTGGGTCACAAGAGCAGTTTAACGGCAGCAGCATCCCTATGTCAGGAGCGTTGGGTGGGAGGAGGGGCCCGGTAGTGGGAGGGCCCGTTAGTGGGAGGGGCCGGAAGTGGGAGGGGCCAGGGCCAAGTGGCTGGGCCACAGGAGTGGTCAACAGCTGCAGCAACCCAACCCAAGGTGAGGACCGTCCAGTGAGAGGAGGGGCCCGTTAGTGGGAGGGGCCGGAAGTGGGAGGGCCCCGAAGTGGGAGAGCCTGGAAGTGGGCGTGGCCAGTGGCCGTGCCACAGTAGTGGCTAAGCAGCTGCAGCAACTCAACGGGAGGAGCGCCCAGCGGGAGGAGGGGCCTGGTAGTGGGCGGGGCCAGAAGTGGGCGGGGCTTTGTCCCAGCCATTCCCACAGGACCCTGGGGCAGAGCTCCCTCCCCCACCCAGGGAACCCCGGCCTGGGGCTCACCCTCAGCCTGGGGCCATCCCTTGCCCGGCTCTGGGCTGAAACTTCCTTGCGTATTTTAAGATTGAAAGTTGCACCATAAGCCAAGCACTGTGGCTCACGCTGCCATCCTAGCCACTGAGGAGCCTGGGATCTTCGGATTCTGGGTTGAAACCCGCCTGGCTGAATAGGCCACTCGACAATTGGGCAGCAAAGAGCCAGCGGTGGAGCTCTGGCTCAAGTGGTAGAGGACCAGGCTTGAGTGGAAAACAGGACAGTGCCAAGGCCTTAGTTCAAGCCCCCCGGCCCGGCACAGAAACATAAAAGCGTACTGCAAATACTGATATAGATCTGCAATTTTTTATAATATATAAATTAAAATATATTAAATTAAAAATGTGTAAATCTTCCATAAGGATACTCAGTAACCACTATTTTCTTTTTTCTTTTTCTTTTTGTTGTTCTTGGGGCTTCAACTCTGGGCCTGGGCGCTTTCCCTCAGCTCTTCATGTCAAGGCGAGTGCTCTACCACTTGAGCCGCAGCACCACTTCCGGTTTTCTAGTGGTTTTATTGGAGATAAGAGTCTCATGGACTTTCCTGCCCAGGCTGGTTTTGAACTGTGGTCCTCAGATCTCAGCCTCCTGAGTAGCTAGAATTACAGACATGAGCCAACAGCACCCGGCTAACCACTATTCTTGAAGGGAGGAAAGGAGAAAGGAAAGTTGAGGTGCGCAATGGGGGAGGGTGAATTTGACCCAAGTACATCATATGTGCATATAAGGAAATAGCACAATTATGCAATTAATTTACATTAATAAAAATGTAAAATATACATGATGCAAGCACTCAAATACCATTAAGTGTTGTTGTTTGAGTCAGCCCCACCCCAAGGAACATTGTCAAAGTGCTGATGTTGGTAAAATAAAAGTAATTGACTCAATTCCACACTTACATGCTGTTTCAATTGAGTAGCAAAATTTCTTTTGTGGCCTATGGCTGGCTTCACGCCCAACAATCAATACCATCCTTAGGGATACAGAACCCATTACAGATTTTAAACACTTGTACTCAATCATGTATTTAGTTCTGAGAGTGGGTATATGCGCATAATGATACAATTCATCAATACTAACAGTCTTGTTTGATCATCATGTGGAGCTGTAATAATCCTTAATGTATAAAATAATGGTTAATATTACAAATATTCCAAGTAGCACATTTAAAATCTTGACGTGCAAGTTTGGAGTGGAGGCTGCAGCAGAAGTGCGTGCACTGAAGCCTGGAAGAGGCAGTGTGTCCCTGAGTACCAGGCCTTTCTGGAAGATGACCATGAATCACACCTGCCTCACAGAATCACTCTCCAGAAGGATCCTAAGGAAGCCAACTGCTGGTACTAACACCTGTACCCTCAACTCCTTAGGAGGCTGAGATTCAGGATTATGGCTCAAAACCACCGGCAGCAGACAAATCTGAGACTCCTGATCTCCAATGAACATACAGAACACTTCTTCATGTTCTTTTTTATTCATATTAAGGCAAAGTTTTATTCTATTTTTGAAAATGTGGAACATGTGGAGGATGGCAGGTATAGCCAGCATTTCAAAAAAGGTAGTAAGTTAGACATTCTGAGATCTAGACATACTGGGATCCACACAGCCAACCCCTGAGATGCCAGACGGTCAGCCCCTGAGTTTCCAGGAAGCCAGACACTGAGGCTCCAGTCAGCCAACCACGAAACATCTGCTCAGACACACTGAGATTCCAGACAACAGACAGCTGCCCCATCCTCTGGGGATTCATCACACAAAGCCGATGTCTTGAAAACTAAGAGGCAACCAAGCAGATTCTGGATAGAAAATCACTGACCACATAGTCTCTTCCACAGCACACAACTCCACTGCTGTACATCATCTATGACCTCTGTGTAAAAGAGAGGGATAGAAAATTAATATCAGTTACCCAGGTGTGATGCCGGTGTGCAATCCTGGCTACTCAGGATCCGATGCTCATGGCTTACAGCCAGCCTGGGCAGGGAAGTCTAGTGAAATACTTACCTATAATTAATCAGCAAAAACTTGGAAGTGGAGCTGCGGCTCAAGAAGTAAAGTGCCAGCTTTAAGCAGAAAACCTTGAGTTCAAGTCCCAGGACCAGCACTAAATAAATAAATGAATAAATACTACTATCAGGATTTCTATAAGCTTGTTAGATAATTACTACGTTTAACATCATCTTCATAAAACAAGTGTAGTCAAAAAGAAACTTTACATTTAATATTAATGTACCATGTGATGGAAATACTGAAGATTTAATGTTAATAATTATATACAAAGTAGAAATCAGTTTCCAACTAATACATAGGGTATCATAGAGACACCCACTGGCATTTAAAAACACTATTGGTTCTGCTTATCTGCCAGATTCCTAATGTCTGATTATAGTTGGCAAAATCTAAAATCTACATAGTTGGATCTTCATCCTTATGTTTTCCATTTTTGGAGAGAAAAATAGAGTACTATGCTAGTCTCCGGCAAAGAAATTAAAAACAAAATCTCACTTTCAGTAACTGCTGTTCGATTTATGTGTTCCATTGCATTAGTGTCTAAGAACATAGAACACTTGATTAATGATTAAACCAGAAGAAAAGAAAAAAAAGGACACTAGGAAAAGTGAATTTGAATTAGCACCAAGGAATAAGACCTGAAATGCAATATACCACACTTCTTTCACTTAATATGTATCTGCTCCTCAGAGGGAAAGTAAAATCCTCTACAATAAAAACAAATTCAACCCAATGCATCTTTTCTGAGTTATTTCAAATAAGACATATAGACAACACATTTTCTGAAGAAGTAAAAATTATAATTGCTGCCTAGTTCAGATAGCTCACACCTTCAATCCTAACTCCTCAGAAGACTGAGATCTGGAAGCCAGTCTGTGCAGAAAAGCTGTGAGATTCGAATCTCCAATCAAGCAGCAAGAAGCCAGAAGTGAAGCAGTCTCTTAAGTGGCAGAGCTCTAAACTTGATTGCAAAAGGCTAAGTGACCACCCCCAGGCCTCGAGTTCAAGACCCAGTATTGGCAAACTAATACTTTTGTTTAATTATATTCTCATATAATTTTAACCTAGAATGGTTAATCATAGCTGTTTAAAACACTCTTGCTTGCAAATTGTTGATGAACTAGCATTGCGTATATATTTTGAGTAAGAGCTTTGTAGGAAAGTAAATGGTTTACCATTTCATATTGGAAATTTGATTTCTTTGTTTTCTTTTCCATAATAATGAGAAATTGTGCCATTAGAATATTTATATTTAGAGTCAACAGGGCTCACAAAAAAGCCCCATCAATAATTTTCACTTTGATGCATTTTATGATGAAACAATGTAATTGGATTCAGGAGCGAATCCAAGTCCAGAGAGGATGCATTGATTTTTCCAAGCATTTTTGTCAAAATTATGCCAGTGAAATGGAGCGGGGTCTTGATGAGGCATACTGTGGTATGATCTTAAAATTTGCTTATGAAGTAAAAGACACCAAAGTGCAGATAGTTTATTTCTCTCCAATATTCTTGGAAGTAGTGCCAGAGTTGTTAACAAGAATATTCATCCGACTTTATCAGTCACAATGGTGGTTTTCTTTGCCTATAGGTGAGCAAGTAAGGGAATAAAGTAGATTTAATCAGAGAATTACAAATAACTGGAGTTCTGTGTAATAGTCCTTTCACTTATGCATTTAATTTTGTGCCAGCCCTGGGGCTTGAACATTGACTTAGGTATTGTCCCTGTGCTTTTTTTATTTTGCTCAAGGCTAGTGTCCTACCACTTGATTTGCAGATCCACCTCTGTCTTCTTCACTGGTTAATTGGAGATAAGTCTGTCACATTTATCTGCCCAGGCTGGATTCAAACCGTGCTCCTCAGATCTCAACCACCAGGCTTCATACTGAGTTATGTGAATGGCTGTGGTCAGCACTTTAAGATACCCTACCAAATCTATACTGTTGTGAATCCTGAAATCTAGCGAGAAAAAAATTACAACCTTCTAAGTAACTACGTTCTTTTATGTATCCAAACCCTGAATGGAAGTCTGGAGCTGAGAACAAGTGTCTCTATGCTTGCATTTCTGGTGAGGGAGTTGTTGTTCATGGGGTTGTTTTGTCAGCCCTGTGAAATTTCTGCAGGCATTGCACCCGGGTGACCCAGGTCCATCTTGGAATTTCTACCTGTTTGAGCAAACCATGCCTCCGCACTAATTCAATGCTCACCTGTGCACCTGAGCATCTTGTTTCAGGGTTCTCCAAAACTATTCATAGATAATTCCCTCAGTTGTATCACTTCCACAACAATCAGTAGAAATCCCTCTCCAATAGCCTAGAAAATTTTACATTACAGGAGAAGTGGAGCTTTCCTTGGATTCAGTTTAATGTCCCAGACTTGTCACACTGTAACCCCTCAGGAAAGGTGAAATTGTTTGAGCTATTTCAAGCAAAGAGACATCTAACAGAGATCATGAGTGACACTGATTTATTTCTCAAAAGGTTGCACCACCTCCATCCTTCTTATAATGTCCATAAAAGCATTACTACCTGTATTTAAAAAGTCACTTTGGTTGTGTGTGTGTGTGTGTGTGTGTGTGTGTGTGTGTGTACACACCCATTTCTGGGGCTTGAACTCAGGACCTGAGAGTGGTTCCTGAGTTTTATTCCATAAAAGGTAGCACCCTATCCCTTGAGCCACAGCTCCACTTCTGGCTTTTTGGTGGTTGACTGGAGACAAGAGTCTGACAGACTTCTTTGCCCAGATTGGTTTTGAACCATGATCTTCAGATCTCAGCCTCCTGAGTAGCTAGGATTATAGGTGTGAGCCACCGCCTCTGGCCAACTAATAATTTCATTAAAAACTATTGAGAGCTAGAGGTAAATAATGCTATCAGTAAGAGAAGCTCTGAGATAAAAAGCTAAACCACTCATTTAAACAGAAAAAGTGGAGCTTGGGGAAGGGAGAGGGAGACGTGGGCAATGAACCCTCAGATGAGGCCAGCGGGAGTCAGGGGACCCGAGAGTCTTGGGGAAACCAGCAAGCAAGCATCTGGGAGTGTGACATGAGAAAACAGGAGTGAGCAGGGCACATGCTGGCCTTCTTAGACTAAATGCATGCTTCCTAGTCTGCTCAGACCTCCTCTAGACTAAAGGCATGCTTCCTACTCTGCTCAGATTGCCTCTAGAAAATCAGATTCAAATCTGAATAGTGAGAATTTCAAGTGTGCTGTCATAGAGCATGAAATCCTCAACAGACAACACTCACACACAGGGACTGCTCACCTACAGAGTTACACCAAACACAAAGTGCACATCTGTGGCAAATAACAGCCCGTGTCAGTGGCTTACGTCTGTAATCCTAGCTGACCGGGAAGGAGGCTGAGACTTGAGAATTGCAGTGTAAAACGAGCCTGGGCAGAAACATCTTGTGAGACAATCAGCTACCCATAAGCCTGAAGTGGTGCTGTGGAAACAGTGGTAGAGCACCAGCCTTGAGCAAAAGAGCCCAGGAACAATGCCCAGGCCCTGAGTTCAGGCCCCAGGCCAGATCCTACAATGCTTTGTCTTGCTCTTTACTATTCTCATATGCTTCATAGGTAGAGGAAGCTCTGAGAAGATGACTTGCAACAACTTTTAGAAACCGTTGTCTGACTCTATCTTCAGATCAAATGGAATGAATTCGTTAAAGTAGCAAAAGCATATGGGAATGGGCATATCAGGATAACACTGATTTATTTTATAAAGGTTGCCTTTCCTTCAGACAGCCTTTCTAATACATATTCAAACCATTAGCAAACCAAAATTTGGAAATGCATTGTAAAGTTCTATGTATTCTAAGTATTTGTTTTTAAGACTATGCCATGGCCTGAGAATTAAAATATATAATAAAAAAAGATGATAGCTTTAACTGACTTGTAATCTAGCTGAGAAATAGCATGTAACAATTTTTGTTCTCCCAAAATGATTGATCGCCTCAGTAGTGAATCACAAAAAGATGCTTAGCCATAATTGGAATGAAAATTTTAAATATTCCATCTTGACCATCAGACTCTCCTTCAGCTTTTCATTATTCAGACCCAGTATTGTCAGGAAAATGAATTCATCAATGTAACAGAGACAAATGAGCTGGCACAGTGCAGACAGAACTCTCTTCCTCTCCTCGGGAGCTGGGTCATCTCAGGCTCCGATTATAGCTGTGACAAAGATGTCTGGTCTTTATGAGCTACTCTTCCCATTCACTCTTCCTAAAATATTAACCATGCAATTATTTAACCTCAAAGTAGGTTCAGAACAGTGCTCAAAAAGTACTTCCAAGGTTGAAAGCAGATGATAAAACTCATCAACTTATCTAAAACACATTAGGGTCTTAAGGCAAAGAAGTTCATTGAGATATTATCAAAGTCAATCTGAGAATGTAAGTTAAATAAGGGAATTTCATATTTCACACATAGTATCCCCTGGGAATTATCTAGTAATGACCAAAACATACACACTTTTAAGTCCATATGGTATTGCATATGTGCCACGCCACATACGCTTGGTTGAAACTTCTGGAATGAAAGGTTCTGGACAGGAGTGGAGCCTGGCATAGACTCAAGCCCCAGGCATCCCCCAGGAGTTGGTGGAGAACCGGATTCTCTAAAAAAGACAATCTGGTCAGACTTAACCCGTTATTCTCTGAGAAAGAGAAGTTCCAGTGTGACTGCTGCTCACCACAGTGACCCAGGGCCCAGTGGCAGGATGCCTGCCCTGTGCCCTGACAAGTCCCACCTGGGAGAGCATCTGTCCTGCCTCCAGGCCAGTTCAGGCCTGCCATTGTACACAACAACCCCTGTTTCCTCCTCTAACAAGCAGCTCAGTATCCAACCACCATGGGAACCCAGTCTGAGAGGCACAGGCACAATGGAGGGGAAGCTGCCGAAGCAAGCGTTTGGAAAGGAGCAGAGATCACAGCAGGCAAAGCAGCCATGAAGATGTGTCTGCAAGGAGTCCTTAGCTGGGTTCAGCAGAGAGGCCAGTGCAGGTGGGCAGGGCACTTCCATAACCAATTTGAACATCTAATAAAGCTGCATGTGGTGGATAGATGGCTTCTGATTTGACATCGGCAACAGAATAAGGGGCTGCCAATTCAATGAATAGTCTCTGGCCAGAGAAACAAGGCCAAACACTTAAGTTTCTGCACTTCCAGTGGTTCCTGATATCTCCAGCTGAGTGGAACTCTTTCTGTGGCCAGTGGGTGCCACGCCACCTTCTGCGGAGTCTGCATGAGATCACGTTAGACAAAGAGCTTCAAGGAAGCATGCCTGCAGGAAGGGGTGTTGGTTCAAGGCTTCCCATACACTTGGCTGCACGTTTATAGCCTCTACCTTTATTCTTACTATATTCTTCTTGGCTGTACATTCGTTGCCTTTATTCTCATTTTGGCTATTTTTCTATTGATCTGCGAACAGAGCATGTTGTATCTTTCCAGTCCAATAGAGATGGCTTCTCTAAGTAATAAAGACTAAGATCAAAGATTAAATGTGGGCAATGCCCCAATCAATCTATCATCTGATGTGACGCTGCCTCCAGAAACTCCTACAACTTCACAAGTGGTTTTGCAGCTCACGCATAGTAAATATAGAGACTTAAAATTTCCAGATATGTCCAACAGACAAAAATCAGTGAATTAAACTAAGTTAGAAAGAGTTATCCCAGTAGTTCAGAGAGTTCTAAAAAAAAGGGACCTCTGATTATAAAAGAAAAAGAAAGATTCTCCCAACAGTTATGATTAAGTTTAGTCCAACTTACGTTATAGGGAATAGATGGTGGTTTCACACAAAATATAAAGTTAGTAACATCATATTTCCTGAACCAACTGAAGAACCATTTTCTTATTCAGGAGCTTATAAAGATGAAAATAGTTGGATAAAAATAAAAGTAAAAAGAGTAGAATATAAGTACAGCCCTGTCTTAGGTTTGTTAATTATTAAACATAAAAAGGCTGAATAGATGAAGCATTCTATTAAACAATATGCTAGACTTGTTTCACACCACTTAGCTTAAACAGTTGGTGGGATAGTCATCAATTTTCATGTAATTCATCAATGCTTTGCCTTAAAAAAATTGATTATGTGCTTAAATAAAGAATCTATGTCACAAACACACACTGTATAAAAATGTTAATTCTTCTCAATAAAGATACACTCAGATGCAACTCTTTTGAGTCTGAGTCTGTCTGTCACTTCACCGACTCCTTGCCCACCTATCCCAAGATCCCTGTCCCGTCGGTTCCAGTGCTCTGGCCGAGCTGGTCCGTCACACATACACATCCCAGTTGAGTAAGACCTACTAATTTTTTTAACCATTGACTAGGAAGATTTCTTTCATATTTGGTTTTTTTTCTAAGTTGTCTTTAAGTAGTTGTACAATGAGGCTTCAGTTCAATGTGCCAGTTCATTAGTACATGTAGCTTGATCAATGTCTGCCCTTCTACTGTTCTCCCATCTCTCCTAACCTACCCAGCCCAATGCTGAGACTCTCAGATTTATGCTCCAGATACAGTAAAAAATGGTAACTTGAAAGCCAGGTGCTGGTGGCTCATGTCTGTAATCCTAGCTACTCAGGAGGCTGAGATCTGAAGATCATGGTTCAAAGCCAGCACAAGCAGGAAAGCCCATGAGACTCTTATCTCCAATAAACCACCCAGAAAACTAGAAGTGGCGCTGTAGCTCAAGTGGTAGAGCTAGCCTTGAGCTGAAAAGCTGAGGGACAGTGCTCAGACCCAGAGATCAAGCCCCACAACCACCACCACCACCAACAACAACAATAAAAAAGGTAACAAGTCTTCACTGATTCCCCACTCATAAAGAGCCTTTGAGTCATTTAATAGCAAAGAAGTTGGATGCAGATTTTGTGTGTGACAGCTTTGGTGTGAAAGAAAGATAATACTGGCATTAGCCTGGCCTCTGTCATAAAGGTATGTCTGACTCTCCACTCTGCAGATGATTGACATTTGGATCTTGTACATTCACACTATGTTATAGCTCATATCATATGTTATTGTTATTATTACTATTATTGTTTCTGTGTCAGTTTTGGGACTTGAACTTAGGGCCTGGGCACTGTCCTTGAGCTTATCTTACTCAAGGCTAGCACTCTACCGCTTCAGCCACACCTCTCCTTTGGCTTTTTGGGTGGGGGAGAGGTGAGGGCTTAGATTTTAGAGATACAAGTCTTACAGACTGCCCCAGCTGACTTCAAATCGCAGTCCTTAGATCCCATCCTCCTGAGAAGAGAGGATTACAGGCCCGAGCCTGGGGCGTCTGGCAGGAAACACATTGTTGTGCAGTCTGTGTTCTCCTGGCACACTGTACTGTGTTCTGGATATGAAGTGGACTTCACATAACTCGTCTGTCAGAGGCTGGCCCCCTGTGGTCATGTTTGGTGGGTGGTGGAGGACTTCAGAGCTTTCCTTTCACGTGGTTGCTCGAGGAGAGCAGCCCCATGTTAGGGGTGGCCAGACATGTCCAAACTGCCCGCGCTGTGCAACTAACCCGCCCAGCCTCCTGGATCAATCTCAGGGAATCCTGGGTTTCACCCAGTGGGCTTTCCTCCGAGCTCTGCTCTGTGTGAGCCAGGGTTGCCTGCACACTCTGCCCTGCGCCATTGGGTGTGGACACCACCACCCACCCCGTGGTGTGACACTGGTGGAGTGCGGACCCCGTCCACTCCCACACCGCGTGGCCACTTACAGGAGGACCTCAGCATGGACTGGCAGAAGCCCGGCGCCTTGCACCCCGGAACCCTGAGCTCAGTGAGCATCCCTTGAACCTTTCCAAGTCCCCAGCTGCGGGAATGATCAAGGATGCGCGTTGTATCATTGGATTTTCCATTCCAAGGCCTCAGCCCACATCCCGGCACAGGCTAGATTCCACGAACTCCTCCTCCATCCTCTTCACTGATGCTTTGTGTAATTTGTACCCTTTCCCTAGTTGGCTGTGAACTCACAACCCTCAGCCTCTATTCCCCGAGTAGCTGGGATTACAGGCAGGTGCTTCCACACCGATCTTCTGGAAGAGCTGTTGAAATGAAACGTGTGAAATCCAAAGCACACACTTGTTGTCTCAGTCAGTTGTGGCGACCATAACCCGATGCCGGAGTCCTGGTTATTCAGATCCACGGAACTGCTTCTGAAAGTGGTGTGGTTTGCGCACAGAGACACCAGGATGGAAGCTGAACAAGAGGTGGAAAGGGTCGCCATGCCCACAAAAGCTTGTTGGTGGCTGCCCGCCTCAGGTGGCGGCGCCTGCTGCAAATGGAGGACTCTCCAGGCAGACGTTGGTAAGCAGAGCTCATCAGGGCAGCCAGGCCTGTGTGCGCCACCAAAAGCATGACAGCTGTCCATCATGGGAGCTCAGAATGCCCACGGTTATCTTGATTTAAACTATCTTCAAGCTATGGAAAGAAGTTGTGTTCTCTAGTACTTAAATGGAGAAGAGTACTGGATTATTTCCGACTGTGTGGCAGTAGCTCTATTATTCATCTGCTGGGGAGGAGGGAGGCATCTTCCCTCCACCTCCTGAGTCTCTGGGATTACAGGCGTGTACCACCACACTCATGAGGCTGTGAGTGAAGATCAAACAGAGGGTTTGTCATGATTTCTCAATGATTCTCAATTCTAGGGACAAGCCTCTTTCCTGAAATACACTGCAGAACAGCGGAAGTTCATATTTTCCTAGATATTAAATAACGTAAGTTTGAAAGCCAAGGCGTGAACAAGACAAAAATGATTGTCCAGGAGTGTGGATAGAAGCCCAGAGCAGGGGCACAGGAACACAGAAAAAGAATGTCATGAAAGAAATTCTAAAAAAATAAATTCATTCCTTTATTTAGTTTTCCCAATTGGAGTCAATTTCCTTTCCTTTGCTGGAGGTTTTGTGTTGTTGTTTGTTTGTTTGTTTTTTAATTGGCCAGGTGCAACTGAAGAGAGAAGTTTAAATTCGAGGAAATAGATCCTTACCTTTTTTATGAGTGAGATTTGAATTCAGTGCTTGGGCTGGTGGAGCCAGCATTCTATCACGTAAGCTATGTTCCTACTCATCCTAGCCTTGTAGTTTGCTATCAATGATTTATGGGAATAGCCTTGTCAAATCTGACAAATGGAAAAAAATTTGGACAGCATTTTCATCCATACTAGGAAATAAAGCGAGAATCTGAGAAAATAGGATGGCAATTGTGAAAACAGTTTGAAGCTATTTGTGCTCATTTCTTCATTCCTTACCCTGTGATTTCTGCATGTTGAAGGCCATGATTAAAGTCTGTTCATCAAGTAAATGAACAGTTAAAGATCCACCATCATGCAGGCAGGCCATTCCCAAAGCAGAAATAAGAGAGTGTTGGAAATGAGATTCATATTGTTTTCCAAATAAAAATGGAGAAGAGAAGCTGACAAGATGCCCTTCTTGAGATACAAGAAAACAGAAGTGAGATGAAATTCCCCTCACTCATCACAAGGCCAGTCGTAGCTCTCCGGCCTCATGTTTCAGAACATAAATGGAAAGCAAGAAAATTGAAATAGAAAAGCTATAGAGTAGTAACAAAATTAAATATACTTGTGCTGATAACACAATCATTTGTTTAAAATATGACAGGGATAAGCTAAAAATGTATTTGGAAGGCAGACTTTAAGACAGAACAAGTCACCATCCTAAAATTGATTTTTGTTTCCCAAACAGAGAATAATTAGTAGAAAGAAATAGATGGAAGCATATTTTTGGGAGACATTCTTTTTTTTTTTTGAGGCAGAGGAAAATTATGTATCTAACATGAAGATGACCTTTCTGTCTCATTGGAAAAATTCTAAGAAAAATCAATGCCAAGAAAATCTGTAATAAAATTGGTAGGGGAAAAAAATCAGATGAAGAAAAGAAAAAGACTAGGCCAGAATGTGGAATGTAGAAACAGTTTCATTTATGTGTCAATACAATGGAGAGCTGGCAGAATCTATGAAATGAGAAGTTTCTTAGGCTCTTGGAAACATCACTTAAAAAACATACAGAACTGAGACAGCTATGCGGTCATTGACAGGGTCAGAGAGAAATGGAGTCATGGGGATGAGAGCGAGCCTTGCTACGCTCTGCAAGTGTCACAAAAGGAGAAAATGTGGTTATATTGAAGCTCATAAAGATTACAAGAATAAAGCATCACGGGTAGATGTAGATAAGATGGAAGAAGGCAAATTCTGCAGGCTAGACCTTCAAGGACACATACCATTTTACATTCTAAGTCAATAAATGCGAAGGCAGTAAAGCCCTTGAAACCATATAGATAGAGCAATGCCCACATCCACTAATTAAATAAACCAATAACAGTATCTGTAATTATTAGAAGTGAAAAGCTATACATTGTCAGAGTCTCTATCAATGTATTAGTGAAATATTCAGTATTTTTAAAATTATATTTAAAATCTTTAAGTAACTGCACATTGTGGTATTTACAATGAATTCTTGCCTGTATTTTATAGAATACATGAAAAGGAAAAACATTGGTACTAATTAAAGTATTTTACAATTCTATTTTAGAGTATTACTTTCAAATGTTTATAATTATGTGAAGTTTTCTTAAGCTTAAGTCAAATTAGGATTCTTACACTTGACATTCTTCATCCAGTAATTTGGAATACAGGTGTGAGCCACTGCACCCAGAAAGGATCTGGTATTTATCAGAATATGGTTTGAAAGCTTTCTGAGCACTATAATAAAGAATATGAGTCCTAAAGAGAGAATTCAAGAATAAATGCCAAAAAATATTTTTCAGATCTAGCTTCCAGTCATGTTTACTCTTTCTTACAATGATTTTAAAGGTGATTACATTGTTAACTAAAAAAGAGCAAAATGCCCTCATTCTACTTTATGTCATAGTTCTAGTTGAATTTCAAATAACTACATGTATTTTAAAGGCTAGCTAAATGAATAGAACCATCAAAATCATGGTGTAATTCAAATATGAAAAAAATTGATTATTCATCATTTCAAAAGACATAATGGTGTTTTGCAAATCTATTTTTGGCTTCTGATTATAAAATCTATGATGGGAACTTGTATTCAAGACAGCTTTCTTGATATAAGTGATAGCCCTACATTCTACTATAAAAACCAAGTTATGGGGGAAACATTCTATAGCAATTTGTACTATCATAATAAATGGACTTTTCCTTAATTTTAGCAAATAACATGATTTTTGGATTAGGAAAATGACATTAAAATAATCATAATTATAAATGAAGACAGTAGTATCAGAAGATTTGGACAAAAAGAAGCAAGGCTTATTTTAGCAAATAACATGATTTTTGGATTAGGAAAATGACATTAAAATAATCATAATTATAAATGAAGACATTAGTGGTATTAGAAGATTTGGACACAAAGAAGCAAGGCTTATTTTATTCCTTTATTCAGCAGATGCTAATTAGCTCGAGTTATTAACAAATGCAGTGGTCAGGTATGCTATTTTCTGTTCATACTCCAAATCAAGTATTCCTCAGATGAATACTTTGCACAGAAACTCTTGACAAAATGCATCCCAATGAATTACATAGCACCAACACCCTGGACTTTGCTGCCAGGCTGGCTTTGAACTGCCATCCTCATATCTCAGACTCCTGAGTAACAAGGATTGGAGGTGTGCCATTGGCTTTTAGAGAAGACCATATGATATCTGATCTCTGTTCTCCCCCACCCCCACTCCTCTCTCTCTCTCTCTCTCTCTCTCTCTCTCTCTCTCTCTCTCTCTCTCTCTCTCTCTCTCTCTCTCTCTTCTCTCTCTCTCTCTCTCTTTCTCTCTGCAGTCCTGGCCTGGATGCTGTCTCTGAGCTTGTTTTTGCTCAAGGCCAACCTCTACGATCTGTGCCACAATGCCACATCCAGGTTTTCCTGTGATTAGTCTCATGGACTTTACTGCCCGGGCTGTCCTTGAACACTGATCCTCAGATCTCAGCCTCCTGAGTAGTTAGGATTACTGGCATAGCCACCAGCACCTGGCTTCTGAGCTGGTTTCCTTTCTTGTTTAGTTTTTGCCAGTCTCATGTTTCTCACAACTTATTTTTGCCTCCACATACATCTATAGCTGTCAATATTGTTTTCTGGAGAGCCAACTGGAAGGGCAGGTGTCTGTGGAGGCTTTGTTTATGGAGGAACTCCAGAAAGGCCAGGACTGTCACTGTTGCTATGATGCAGCAATGGCTCTGGTGATGTTGAGTCTGCCAGCCCGGGGTTGGGGCAGAGCCTGGCAGGGGGAAGCCATGTTAAGAACGATCTGGCCACCCTGCTTCCTTCTCTACTCTTCTACCTGTCAAGTGAAGTGAAAGCTCAGTTTCCTTGTTGCTCAAGTTTTGGGCAAAACAACAACAAAAGAACTATGCTAAGCAGTGTAGAGATTTGCTATTTATTAATTAACTCCAAAACACGGGTATATTATAAAATATCTTTTTGCATTGATTTTTATCACTTTTTTTTTTAAAAAAACAGGCATTATATACACTTATAAATTAAAATTTTCAGTCAAGATTAAAATTTACCTTGTATGATAACATTTTACTTCCTTTTCGATTCAAATTTCATTTTTTAAGTTAGTGTTGATAGAATCCATATTAATGAAGACTTAGTAGCATTATTATGTGTACTAAGTCACACCCAAGCAGAAACAAATCTGTAACATGCACCTCAGATGCACATTCTGAGACATTTACTCTAAATAATAACATCAACTACAATTTTCAATATATGATAGGATAAGTAGATGATTTTAAATATGATAGGATAAGCATTCAGATAATTCTAAATTGTGCAAGTTTAATATTATATTTTGACTTATTATGTAAAGACAGATCATGATTTCTAGTCCAACTATGGCAAGTCAGAAAACTTAAAACTCTATATTCAAAACAAAATGAAAGAGACAAGTGTGGACTTGGAACTCAAGGGGCAGAGCACCTGCTAGTAAGAAAAAGGCCTTGGCTTTAACCCCAGGTGCTAGTGGAATGGGTGGCTTTGAGTAGCAACAGTTTCCTTCCTTCCTTCCTTCCTTCCTTCCTTCCTTCCTTCCTTCCTTCCTTCCTTCCTTCCTTCCTTCCTTCCTTCCTTCCTTCCTTCCTTCCTTCCTTCCTTCCTTCCTTCCTTCCTTCCTTCCCTCCTTTCTTCTCTTCCTTCTTCCCTCTCCCTCTCTCTGTCTCTCCCTCCCTCCCCCCTCCTCTCTGTCTGTCTTTCTCTCTCTCTTTCCTGAACTGAGGCCCTGGGGCTTGAGCTCAGGATTTAGCTGGCAAGGGTTTTAGTGTTCTATCACTGGAGCCACACTTTTGTGGCAGACTTCCCCGCCCCGCTGGATTTGCATGAGGAGCTCATGTCTCCATCTCTACTGGTGTGAGCGGCTGCGCCCCAGGAATGGACCCCGGGACTCAGGAGTGGTCTGTGGGGAGTCGGAGGAAACCTACAGATCTCAGCGAGCGTGTTCATGGTGACCCCACCGCAGTGCGGGTGTGGGGATGGTGCGTGGATGGTGCACCCATCCTCGTCCAGCCCGGCCGGGCCAGCACCAGTCCTGGAGGATCCGCAGCCCATGTGGGATGGAGGAGGAGGCGCATGGGGACAGCGGGCATCCACACGCAGACACGCAGTAGGCATCCACGTGCGGAGACGCAGCGGGCGTCCACGTGCAGGGACAGCGGGCGTCCACGTGCAGGGACAGCGGGCGTCCATGCTCGGGGACCCGTGGATGCCATAGAGTCCTGCGTAGTTCACGGAGAACCCTCCCCCAGAGGGTCAAACAGCCCCTCCCTCCGTGCCATGCGGCCGGCCAGAGGACAGACCTGGGGAGGACATGCGGTGCACCGACTCTTCACAAGGCCTAGGGCGGAGTTGCCATGGAGGGAGGCCAGGGCTCTAGTTCACCAGACTCAGACAGGACCACAGACAAGGGCGCAGATAGACAGGGTCGCAGGTAGAGAGGGGCGTAAACATATGGGATGCAAACAGGGTCGCAGACAGACAGGGACGCAGACAGGGGCACAGACAGGGGCACAGACAGACAAGGGCACAGGCAGACAGAGGTACAGACAGAGAGACAGGGGGGTGCAGACAGACAGGGGCGCAGACAGGAGCGCAGACAGGGGTGCAGACAGGCCAGGCAAAGGCCAGCCCGCGAGAATGGACCTTCTGGTCACGGTGTCCACGCGTGGTCTCACCCCGCTTCCCGCAGGCGCAGCTCTGGGGAGCAGACTCCAGATGCAGGAATGTTCTGTGCAAGATCTATGAACCAGTGGCCTCAGAAATGACCTTCTTTTCCATCTCTCGGTGCTCTTTTTTTTTTTTTTTATTGTGAAAATACTGTACAGGGGAGTTACAATTACATGGGCAAGATAATGAGTACGTTTCTTATCAAGCATTGTAGCCTCCTCTTTGTTTCCCCTTCCCATCCCTTCCCATCCTCCCCTCCCTTTCCCCCACCTGGTCCTCCTCCCACACCAAAGTTGTAAAGTTCATTTTCAACATAAAGACTTGTACATCTCATTCTTGCAATGGGTCCACCTGTATCCCTAGTTAAATGATTTGTTTTTCCCCTTCCCCTCCACAAATTATACCAACATCAAATACAGTTAAAGCAGGGGTTATACCATGGGGGAGGGACATACAAAGCAACATAGAAATCATCTTATAAATATGTTAGAAACAATCACAAGAAAATAAAACATTTGAGTCCTTATCTTGGGGTCCATTTCACCTAAATTCAACTTATCTGACCGTTTCTGCTTGTCTCAGACATATACTAGTTATTGCAAATAAGGGAAACCATGGGACCTGTGTTTCTTTGGGCCTGGCTTACTTGACTTAATATAATTTTTTCTAAGTCTTTCCATTTCCTAACAAATGGAGCAATGTCATTCTATCCGATGGAGGCATAGAATTCCATTGTGTATATATACCACATTTTCTTGATCCATTCATCTACTGAGGGGCATCTGGGTTGGTTCCATATCTTAGCTATGACAAATAATGCTGCAATAAACATATTTGTGCTGGGTAGCTTTAGTGTGGTCTTGTTTGTGAACATTTGGGTAAATGCCCAAAAGTGGGATTGCTGGGTCATAGGGAAGCTCTATGTGGAGTCTGTTGAGGAACCTCCATACTCCTTTCCAAAGTGGTTGAACAAGTTTACACTCCCACCAACAATGTAGTAAAGTTCCCTTTTGTTCACATCCCCTCCAGCATCTATTGTTACTAGAGTTCTTGATTACAGCCATTCTAACTGGGGTGAAGTGGTATCTCAATGTTGTTTTGATTTGCATTTCTTTTATGGCTAGAGAGGTTGAGCATTTCTTCATGTGTCTATTGGCCATCCTTCTTTCCTCTTCAGAGTAGTTTCTCTTTAAGTCTTTAGCCCACTTATTTATTGGGCAATTGTTTCTTTGAAGATTTGTTGTTGGGGATTTAATTTTTTGAGTTCCAGGTATATTTTAGATATGAGACCCTTGTCCATTTTATGGCTAGTGATGATCTTCTCCCAATCCATGGGCTTTCTATTGATCTTGCTAGCTATGACCTTTGCCATGCAGAAGCTCTGCAATTTCATGCAATCCCATTTGTCCAACCATTCTTTGATTTCTTGTGTTTCTGGGTCTTTATTAAGAAAATTTGGGCTTGTGCCAAGGAGTCCTAGGGTTTCTCCTATTTCACCCTGTAATGTTTTCAGAGTGTCTGTTTTAATTCCAAGGTCTTTGATCCATTTGGAGTTGATTCTGGTTCAGGGTGATATATAAGGATCTAGCTTTAGTTTTCTACAAGTAGTTAACCAATTTTGCCAGCACTATTTACTGAAGAGACTGTCTTTTTTCCATTCTATATTTTTTAGCTCCTTTATGGGATTAGATGGCTATAGGCTGAGCTCCTACATCAAAAAATTGGAGAGATCTGAAACCAACAATTTAGTGAGACATCTGAGCCTCCTTGAAAATGAGCAGCAAGATAAAATCCAATCCAGTAGATGGAAAGAAATAATCAAAATTAAATCAGAATTAAATGAATTAGAATCCAAAAAAAACATAGAAAGAATCAACAAAACAAAGAGTTGGTTCTTCAAAAAAATTAACAAAATAGACAGACCCTTAGCAAATCTTATCAGAAAAAGAAGTGAACACACCCAAATAAATAAACTCAGAAATGAGAATAGAAACATCACCACAGAAACATCCAAGATTCAGAGCATTATAAGGGAATACTTCTCAAACCTTTATGCTAATAAGTTTGAGAACTTGGCAGAAATGGACCTTTTCCTAGTAAATATGGACATGCTGAAACTAAACCAAAATGAGTTAAACCATCTTAAAAAGCCCATATCAAGTATTGAAATAGAAACAACAATAAGAGACCTCCTATCTAAGAAAAGACCAGGACCAGATGGTTTTACAGTGGAATTCTACAAGGCCTTCAAAGCAGAACTCACACCAATACTCCTCCAATTCTTCAATGAAATTGAAAGAGAAAGTTCACCAAACTCATTCTATGCAGCCATAATAACCCTCATCCCAAAACCAGACAGGACTCATCAAAGAAAGACCATTTCTTTGATGAACATTGATGCAAAACTTCTCAACAAAATTTTGGCTAATCGACTTCAACAATTCATCAAAAAAAATCATACACCACAATCAAACAGGACTCTCAGCACTCTTACAAAAGCTTTCTACCCTCCACGTGGCTGAACCAGAGGTGGACGACCCAGTATGACCACCTAAGCACTGATGCCTCCTGACTATTGTGCCTTCAAGAGTCCCCCAAGCCTTCCCTCTGCCCCAAAAGGAAATTAATACCTGTGTGACATTGTTAGTTGAGGAACTCTATCCCAAGGAAGGTTGTTTGAACAAAAAAACTACAAAAATTACACACACACACACACACACACACACACACACACACGGATATGAAAACATCCATTTATTTAGCATTTATTAAAAACCAAAGATCAGTCTGGGAAAAGCTCTTGTGAAACACATAGAAGTCCCTAAATTCAATCCCAGGCATTAAAAAGTATTACCGATTTTCTACTTGATTCTTTTTCTAGAAATATTAAAGTAGAAGCAAATAAAATGATATAAACAGATTCTACTTTTATGGGAAAGTATCTGCTATTTTGAAGATTTATATGTGTAGTCAGATTCTAAGAATGTTCAAAGAAGTGTAGACTGAAATGATTTTTATTAGATTTCTGATTATTTTGCAGCTAATTCTTGCTTGGTTGTATTTATTCAAATGGGATGGAAATTTACATATACTGAAACAAACACAGTGTAAGTGTACAGTTTGGTTAGTTTTCAATATTGGTGGTTCCTTAGCTAACCACAAGCCCAAATCAAGACATCCCAACTCTGACTCACAATGGGTACATCCAAGCAAAACAATCATGTCCTTTCCATCACCATAAATGACTTCACTTCTGCTCTATCTGCCCAATTGTACAGAAGATTTCATATAAAATTAACTAATTCAATTGTTCATGGCTTTGTGTTTACATTTAGTAAAATGTGAGATCCATCTACATTGTTGTATCTATCAGTGCTTGATTGGTAAACTGATCAAATCTGCTATGTTCATCTATTTTACTGTTAATGAGAAGTTGATTTGCTTTGTTTTAGTCTGGTGTTATTTGTGTGTGTGTGTGTGTGTGTGTGTGTGTGTGTATGTGTGTGTGTGTGTTTGTGTCTATATGAGAGAGAGAAAGAAAGAGAGAGAAAGAGAGATAGAGGAAAGGAGAGAGGAAAGGAGAGAGGAAAACAAGGTTTGAATTCAGAGACTCTAGCTATCGCTTGAAAGTTTTGCTCAAGGCTGGTGCTCTACCACTTGAGCCACAGCTCTACTTACAGCTTTTTGGTGGTTTTTGGAGATGAGTTTCTCAGATTTTCCTGCCCAGGCTGGCTTTGCACTGTGATCCTCAGATCTCAGCCACATGAGTAACTAGGATTCTAGGAATTAATCACCAGCACATGGGTAGTCTTTATCAGTAAAGATGGATACAAACACTCTTGTACAGCCTTTCTGTTTGAATTACCTTTCTTTCATCCAAGATACTTAGAATTGGAAGTAAGACATATAAGTGTTAGTTACTGTAGAATAACATGAATGGCAGATCTCCAACTGGATCTTACAACAGTGTATGATCCCGGATTTGTGAGTGTTTTCATTGGAACTTTGGCAATGCAAAATTTGTTTATTTTTAATGTCATCTTCTATTTAATCATAATGAAAAATTGGGAAAGTATATAAGATCACACAAAAGATCACCAAACCCCACAGACAACAGTATCAGGGTTCAAAAAGGGCAAAGAACAGCAATACCTTCCAGTGCATAGACTGAACTGGAAGAGCCATGGCTCATGTAAATATTGAGAAACGTCTTCTTAATTGGAAACAAAATGAGCAATTACATGAGCACAGTTCTTCGACATCCTCAGTGTATTGACACGAGTGAATGCATTGCATCACTTCCACACAACAAGATTTACAGGAATAAAACCTTCCGTACTTATGAGAGGCTGAGGCTTGCAATTTGTAAGCTTAAATAGAAAATTACTAAGCGTGACAGACTGGAGAAAAATGTAACTTATGATGAAAGTAAACATAAATTACTTAAACTTGAGGCATACCTGAATGGGAAGTTGGACTTGGCAGTTAAAGAAATTTTATTTTATTTTGATCTTGCAATACAAATATATTTTTATTTTACTTTCTTCTTCTATTTTTTTGCCTTCAAAGTCATTTGTTCAAATGCAGATACTCAAAAGATCTGTCATAGAGCAAAAAGAACAAGAAAGTCCATGTCATAAGTAAATAGTTAAGTTAAAAAAGACTGTACTTAGGTTAGTAAAACTATTGAATTGTGGTATACATAAATGTAAGTTGTACCTTAGTATTAATCAGCAAAGTTTAAAAAAAATATTTCTTATCATTAAGTGGTTGTACAAAGGAGTTGCCACTCAGCAAAGCGGTTTATGAATACAGTGCATCTTGATCACTATCACCCCTTTCAACAAGCTCACACACCCTGCCTCCCAAACCACCCCTTCCCTCACCTTGCTTAACATTAGGTTATCTATTGAAGTTTTGCCAAGTATCCAAACAGTGTATGCACACAATGCATCTTGGTCTGTGCCACCATTTCAAACTCCCCACCCTGGTTTTTCTTCTATTGTTCATTCAAGTGATTTATTTTTGATTATCAATCTCCTTGAAAACGAATTCCATTTTGATGTTTTAAAATATTTGTTTTTCCACAAAAATCAGTTGCCTTCCTGTACACTGACAATGTACAAGCAGAGAGGGAAATAAAGGGATCAACCCCATTCACAATAACCTCCCCCAAAATAAAATATTTAGGAATTAACCCAACCAAAGATGTAAAAGAACTATTTAATGCAAACTATAAAAAGTTAAAGAAAGAAATTGCAGAAGACACTAGGAAATGGGAAAGACTTCCCATGCTCTTGGATAGGCAGAGTTAATATAGTGAAGATGGTAATACTGCCAAAATTAATATACAAATTCAATGCAATTCCTATTAAAATCCCAATGACGTACATCACTGAAATACAGAAAATGGTCCAAAAATTCATATGGAACAACAAAAGACCTAGAATAGCTAAAACAATTCTAGGGAACAAAGACAACATGGGAGGGATATCCATGCCGAACTTCAAACTCTGCTATAGAGCTATAATAACAAAGACAGCATGGTACTGGCACAAAACAGACCTGAGACCAATGGAATAGAATAGAAGATCCAGAAATAAATCCACAGGCCTACAGCCAGCTGATATTCGACAAAGGAGCCAAAGACATACAATGGAAGAAACACAGCCTCTTCAACCACTGGTGCTGGGAAAACTGGGCAGCCACATGCAGAAAACTAAAAGTGGACCCCAGCCTATCACCATGCACCAACATCAACTCAAAATGGACTAAAGACCTTAACATTAAACCCGAATCTCTGAAACTACTTCAGGACAGAGTAGGAGAGACACTTGAACTAATAGGCACAGGAAGGAACTTCCTGAACAGAGTCCCAGGGTCACGACAAATTGGAGAGAGACTCGACAAATGGGACTACCTTAAAATAAAAAGCTTCTGTACAGCTAAATCTATCGCAACCAAGCTAGAAAGACAACCAACTAATTGGGAAAAAATATTTACCAGCAATATATCAGACAAGGGGTTAACATCCAGTATATACAGGGAACTCAATAAATGAATCCCCCCCAAACCTAAGAAACCAATTACTAAATGGGCAAGGAAACTAAAGAGGGACTTTTCAGATGAAGAAATAAAAATGTCAAAGAAACACATGAGGAAATGTTCATCATCCCTGGTGAAGGAAATGCAAATAAAGACAACCCTGAGATACCACCTTACTCCAGTCAGAATGTCCCACATCCACAAATCAGCCAAGGACAAATGCTGGAGGGGATGTGGAGAAAGAGGAACCCTATTACACTGCTGGTGGGAATGTACACTTATACAACTACTTTGGAAAGCAGTCTGGAGGATCCTTAGAAAGCTAAAGATTGGCCTCCCTTATGACCCAGTCATACCACTTCTAGGCATCTACCCTGAACAACAGGAACCAATATACAAGGACACATGCACCTCCATGTTTATTGCAGCACTGTTCACAATAGCTAGGATATGGAAACAACCCAGATGCCCCACCACAGATGAATGGATCCAAAAATTGTGGTATCTATACACAATGGAATATTATGCAACCATTAGAAATGACAAAATAATGGCATTTGCAGGGAAATGGATGGAGCTAGAAGAAATCATGTTGAGTGAGGTAAGCCAAGAGCAAAGAGACAAACGGTACATGGTCTCCCTGATAGGTGGATGTTAAATCCAAAATGTTAGGTGATACTACAAAATGAACAGGACTTAAGAAACAAAGAAAGTCCACTCATCTGGTCGAACCACTACTAAATATCCCCATGCTGCTGATCACATGTATGGTGTATACGTGTACACCATTATATGTTATAAACCGTGATAGACAATTTGCTCCAGGAAAGTTAGAATGAGCTTGTGACTTTAAATGAGCATCATTATTCCACAATACTGTGAAATTTGGGAAATTATGTAATCACTTAATCACAATTAAAAAAAAAAGCACCAGAAAACTAGAAGTGATGCGATGGCTCAAGTGGTAGAGCATAAGTCTTGAGCTGAATTGTTCAGGGACAGCTCCCAGGCCTAGAGCTCAAGCCCCACGACTGAGAGAGAGAGAGAGAGAGAGAGAGAGAGAGAGAGAGAGAGAGAGAGAGAGAGAGAGAGAGAGAGAGAGAGAGAGAGAGAGATCTTTCATGTGATTGTTTCTAACATATTTAGAAGATTATGTCTTTGTTGCCTTGTACGTCCCTCCCCCGTGGTACAACCCCTGTTTTCACTATATATGATGTTGGTATATGTGGAGGGGAAGGGAAAAAAATTGTTAAAACAGGGATACAGGAGGATCCATTGCAACAATGAGATGTACAAGTCGTTATGTCAAAAAATGAACTTTACAACTTTGGTGGGGGAGGACGGGGGGGGAAGGAGGATACAAAGGGACTAGAAGGGGAAACAAAGAAGGAGGCTACAATGCTTGGTAAGAAATGTACTCATTATCTTACCCACGTAATTGTAACACCTCTGTACAGTATTTTCACAATAAAAATATATTAAAAATAAAAAAGTAAAATAAAATATTTGTTTTTTTATTGATACCTAGTGATCTACCTCAAGCCTACATACCATTTCTTTTTTCTTTTTCACTTTTATGGGTTTTTTTTCTTTTTAAATCTGCCTAAGCAATCTTTCCTTAATCAGTATTGTGAATTCTTGTTTTTGTTTTGCCAGTCCTGGGGTTTGAACTCAGGGCCTAGCCACTGTCCTGGAGCTTCTTTTGCTCAAGGCTAGTACTCTACCACTTGAGCCATTTCTGGCTTTTTCTGTTTTTTATTTTTAGTACTGAGGGATCAAATCCAGGGCTTCATGCATGCTAGGTAAGCACTCTACCACTAAGCCACATTCCCAGCACTTATGAATACTTTTATGCTTGCAAAATATTTGGATTGATTTCTCTACTATTCATAAGTGTTTAATGTTTTCTAAAAAAATATTCCTATGAAATGGCCTACTAAAATAACCAAATAGATATTTTTGTCTACAGAAATGAAAATTTCAGTTATATGACATTTTTTCTGCTTAATTTGTACCTTTGAAGAGTAATTAATTCATGCTGTCGCATGGTTTTACTTCCAAACCATCTATTTTTCTTTTCATTGATATTTTTTCCTTTTTGATTGTGCTGGTTTGAACTCAAGGCTTAATCTTTCTGTACTTTAGCATGCCTCAATTTAATATTTAGTTTTTTTAAGACTGAATATTATTTTATTCTATCAAGTCCGCAATCTATTGAATTGCTGCAGATTTATACATTAAAATTCCAAATCAGATGTTCTCCAACATTTGTTCTTATTCTTTTTTTATTCTTTCCTTTACCTTTTATAGATAGATAGGTAGGTAGATAGATGGAGAGATTACTGATGGATGAGCATATTTGCCTATGTGTACATTTTTAAATGTTTCTATTTTTGTATTATAACTAAGTAAATCTATTTTCTCAATCTATTTGCTACTAAGTAAAACCATTTTAATTCTTATTTATTCACTTATGTATGTATTTCTTTTCCATGCTGGTACTTGTGTGAGAACTCAGGACTTTGTTCTTAATTGGCATTTTTGCTCAAGGTTGGTGTCTATCACTTGTGCTACACCTCTACTTCTGGCTTTTTGCTAGTTGTTGGAGATAAGAGTCCGGATTTGTCTGCCTAGGTTGATTTCAAATAGGGATCCTTAGATCTCAGCCTCCTGAGGAACTAGTAACACAGGTATGAGACATCAGTGCCTGACTCATATTTATTTATTTTTATTTCTGTTGATCAACATATTAATTAGGGAAGAATTGACATTTTCAAGATGCTTATGTCAAACCTTCAATCAGTCCACATTACATAATTATTTAGAACTTTCTTTTATTTTTCAACTTTTGTGGGGGAGGGTTTGGGTCAGTAGTGGGTCTTGAACTCAGGACCTGGGCTTTGTCCCTGATTATCTTGTGCTCAAGGCTAGCACTCTACCACTTTGAGCCAGAGCACCACTTACAGCTTTTTGTGAGTAGCTTGTTGGAGATAAGTCTCATGGACATTTCTGTCCCTGCTGGCTTCAAACCATGATCCTCACATCTCAGCCTCCTAGGTAGCAAGGATTATTGATGTGATCCACCAGCATCCCGTGCATTTGGATGTCTTCCACTATTCATAAGTGTTTAATGTTTTCTAAAAATATTCCTACATGGCCTACTAAAATAACAAAATCAATATTTTTGTCTTCAGAAAGGAAAATTATGCAGGCTTCAAAAGGATCAGAATTCTGGTTTGAAAAAATACTTAAATTTCACTGTTCTTCAGATGTTATAAATTCCATTTATAGTCTCTGATATTTTTGCAAATTACCAGACATGAAATTCCATCATCAGATTCTAATTCATGCCACACAATCTTAGAGTCACATTGCATAACCATAAACATTAAGCATTATGTGTCAAGACAAATTATCTACAATAATCATTGTGTGTAATTTCTGTGTGTGTGTATGTGCATGCATGTGTCTGATGAGCAAATATACTCCTGCTTTCATCAACATGACTCAGTGTCTGATCATAGATGAGACATGACATAAGAGATGGTTGAATTTGGTATTTATAGAAAGCCATTCTGAGTACAATAAACACACTTATTCACTAACAAGTAGAGGCCAAACAAAAGTATGATGCTAGCTGGGAGCCAGCGGCTCACACCTGTAATCCTAGCTACTCAAGAGGCTGAAATCGGAGGATCACAGTTCAAAACCAGCTTGGTCAAGAAAGTCTTTAAGACTCTTATCTTCAATGAACCAGCAAAACCCTGGAAGGAGAGCTGAAGCTCAACTAGTAGAGCACCATCCTTGAATGAAAACTCTAAGGAACAGTGCTCAAGCCCTGAGTTCAAGATTCAGCACAAGCACACTCAAGTAAAATACAGTTAGATAAATTAATTTCACTGCTAATTTTGCTTTATGATTGCAAAAAAACCCAATCATTGCCATGCTGCCTGATCTTAAATTAGTGCTGAACAGTGAAATGGAGACGTTGGTTGAATCTGTGTCTGTGGCATACGGCTTTTCAGAATGTTAATGAGACATTGAATGAAACCATTAATTCCCAGGTAGCTGTTCCATAATGAAATTGGTTAGTTGTTAAATAGAGAGGGGTAACTAACATGAATTTGGGTTGCATCTTTTTTATTTTCTGTTTCCTGTTATTGTTCTTAATTTTTGTATTCATTTTTATTTATTATTATTGTTAGTTTCCCACTATCCTTAGTTTATCTTTCATATATTGGTGTGTACATGTTGGTTCATTTTTCATGAAATTACAAAAGTGAATAATGTAGAAATTTAATCTTGCAGTGAAGTTCCAAATTAAAATAGTGATATATTTTAAGGATCCAAATTATTTTACCTTTGGGACAAGTAATGTACAGAATAAGAAAGTCATTGAAAAATCCCGGTTTTGATGATGCAGTCCTTGAATGCGTGGTACTGAGATTTAGGTATGGGTTTCAAATACATAAAAATACTGCCTAGTTAAATGAACAACACTCTCTACAAAGCCTGATTGAAACTATTTAAGGATTTTTTAATTTCTACACTTACACACTAAAGTATGTATTCAGCAGTCTAGGAAATATTTGGCTGTTTTCAAGTCCAAATGGCCAAATATGCTTGATAGTAGCACCTTATAATTTGCAATTATTTTGAGTACATAGTTATAATTTGTACAAAAAAATTAAAATTCTTACTGTTTCATTGTTAATTTTTCAAATATCTGATTATTTAAATACTTGTCATGGATATGCATGTTTGCTGATTGCAAATATGTGTGCAATATTTTCTTTGTTAAAATATGATGTTTAATGAACCACATAAAATATATTAATTTCATTTGATTATCTCATTTGTGTATAAATGACCTGACTTGACAGTTCGAAAAAGCAACAGTTTTTGTTATTGTAAAGTTATTCTAAATGCCATTCTGGGAATATGAATTTTGTGACTCTAAAAGATTAATTTCCAGGAAGCCATGTAATGTACGTTAGCCTTGACAAGTGAGAAATCACTTCATAAGTTTTGAGTCCATATTCAATCCAACATCTTAAATTGCCTGACAAAAGTGTCAAACACTTCCTGCCATTCCACATGAATGATAATTATAAGTTAGAACATTCCAATTTATTATACATAATGAGTAAGCAAAGAAACTTACTTTCTAAAAACTAAGCTAGATGAATATTTTAATCCATGCATCAACAATGCAGATTGTTGGAAAAAACTTACAGAAGATTATAAACAATACTGACTTTTATCCATTGAAACTATTGATAGTTTTCAATTATTATATTTTTCTTTACAGGCTAAACATTGTTTTGGTAGTTGGTAATTTAGAAAAAAAATCTGCAGTCTGCTTTCGTGATATTCCTGGTACTCTTTGAAGGTTTCAGTCATTTTTGACAAATGCCACACTTTTGGGTAATTTGGGATCAAAAACTGGCTATAAGATGAGGTTGAAGTAGATATCCCTGAAGGTATCTTCAGGGGTCAGGTGGCAGAGATAGACGATGTAGGTAACGATGAGAGAGAAGCCTTGGTGAAACTTCATGGGCTATCTCGCATTATCATCGATTTGCTGAGGGAATTCACTGCTTGAGGTCAGAATTAATTGCATAAAAAACTGAGATGTCTTGGTTGTATTGGCTGTTGTGAGATTTTCTTATTGAAATCTTGTTGATTTAACATTCTGTCATTTTTTGTTTGAGAGGGAGGAACTTAAAAAGAGAGAGGGAAAACTAGTGGAGAGGGGAAGGTTGTTGAACGTGGTCAGGTCATACTATTCAATGCACACCTGTGAACAGGGAACAAGGTCACCTGAGGGGAGGGATGGGTTGGGAGAGATGGGGGTGACCAGTGGAAGGGGTGACGTAAATTAAGATGCATAGTACTCAAAACTCAAAAACTGACACGTCAAATTGAAGCCCATTTGTCCAGCTACTTAAAGGTAGTTTAAAGATGAAAATGAAGCAAAGAAAAGCATTTTCTATCAGTTATGCCGTGAAGTAAGGCAAGTGTTAAGAGGGAGCAAGAAGAAGACAGATGGTAGATAAAGGGTAGATATATAGAAGACAGCTAGGTGATAAATGGATGAAAGGCAGAGGCTATAGAGGATAGATACACGTAAATAGGTATATGATAGATGATTGATAGAGGATAGATGGATGATAAATAGTTGATAGAAAGATAGATGATATATATAAAGATATAGCAATACAGATATAGTTAACTGAGATTAGACATTATGGACTGAAGGACAATCTGTCCACTTCTTAGCATTTCATCTCAAAAGTTTTCATCTCAAAGTGACAAAACATTGACCTAGCATGTGGGAGTCTGCACAGGATCCCTATTGCAGGGGAAGTATAGACTGCACAAGGCATGGTGGCTCACACCTGTAACCCCAGCTCCCAACACTCCCAGAGCTGGGGCTGGGCAGGCTGGGGTGGAGGACAGCCGCTGTATAGAGAGAGGCCCTGGCTGAAACCAGAAGGAGCAAAGAGCAAAGGCAGCAGGCTGAGGACGCAGTGGGGGTAGACATGATAACTAGATATCTATCTCACAGGCATTACAAGAAGGATGTCCATGAAACAACCACACTCTCACACACACACTCACACACACACACACACACACATACACACACATATACACAGCCTCACAATACATACACCCACAGAGAGACACACACATACACACAGGCCCATACACATACACACATGCACATACGCCCACTCACACACACACACACACACACACACACACACACACACACACACACACACACACACCATGAAATAGAAAAGGAGACAAAAGTGCAACAGGATTTAAAAAAATCTGTAACATCTCTATACAAATTCTGAATACATTGTGTAAGTATTAATATTGTATACTTTAGATATGTACTTAAAGTATTATTCAGTTAAATGTGATTTCTATATTATTTTATAAAATTTTACCATTGATTATTATTTCATACATAATTTTCTTGGATATTCTACAGACAGAAGCAATATATAATAAAATCAACTCATTCAAAGAAAGCCTAGACCTGGTATTGGTGATTCATACTTGTAATCCCAGCTACTCAAGAGACTGAGATCTGAGGATCATGGTTCAAAGCCAGCCCAGGCAAACAAATTTGGAGCTTCTCACCTCTGATGAACCAGCACAAAGCTGGAAGTGGAGCAGTGGCTCAAATTGTAGAGCATCAGCCTTAAGGGATAAAGCTGAGTAATAGCACAGAGCCCTGAGTTCAAGCATCAGTGCCGTCAAACACTTACACACACAGACACATGTGAGTGCATACATACACGTGCACAAACATGCACACACACATACATACATACACACACACAAACCAGCAAAGGAAATCTACAAATCACAATGTTCAAGGCGTATCAATCAGTAGAAGCTCTCTCTTTCAGACAATAAATCCCTTCATGAAGTGATTTCTGTAGCTATGAGTAAAATATTTTGGTGTGACTATTTTAGAACATGCAATTCATTTAAAGTAGTGTACATTTTGTGAATGTTGAAAACTTCCCTATTGATTAAAACCAGGAGGCACTTCTTTGAGCTAATAATAGATTTATATTTATTAGATATCAAAAGAACCACTAAATTATTAATATAAATTAATATGAATACTATATATTAAAATATAAAATATAAATTAATATAAATGTTTATAATGATTAACATCATTCAATTTTTTTTTTTTTTTTTTTTTGGCGGTCGTGGGGCTTGAATTCTGGGCCTGGGCGCTGTCCCTCAGCTCTTCAGCTCAAGGTGAGCGCTCTACCACTTGAGCTACAGTGCCACTTCCGGTTTTCTAGTGGTTTATTGGAGATAGGAGTCTCACGGTCTCTCCTGCCTGGGCTGACTTTGAACCGTGATCCTCAGATCTCAGCCTCCTGAGTAGCTAGGATTACAGGCGTGAGCCACCGGCGCCCGGCTCATTCAATTATTTTTAATTAATTTAATTAGTTACGTAAAAGACCCATACTTATGGGACACACCATATTTTTTAAATTTCATGACCACAGTAAAATCTAACCTGTTGACAGACATTTGGGGGAAAAGGTTATGGCCATCAGAGCTCACCTGAGCCAGGAACTAACACTCTCCCACCTACCACAAACAAGCTAAGCAGTACAGGAAAGGACCTGATGGGTGGGAGGGCTGGTAGAGATGGAGGAGAATGGGGGGTGGTGACCCAGAAGCTTTGTACTTGTGAACTGGCATGATGGATGGAATCCCCTTTGTGCAGTTAAAGATAATACAAGTAAGTAAAGGAATGAAAATACACATTATAACTTCTCTCTTTCACCCCAGACACTCATTTGCACTGTGAAAATAAGTGACAGTGATAAAATGTTACTTCTCCAAAGACAATTTCTATTACAAATAGAAATGCTCTCTTCTCGGAATCTTGTATTTGATTATTTGAATAAGAATATGGGAAAGATTCCAAAGACAAGCCTGCACCTTTATGCATTTCCTTATACCTGTTACTGATCCTAGTTTAATTATCTTTTGAAAGTAACCTCTGACTGAGTCCATGCAACCACCTTGGATAAATTAGCATCACTTAAACCCTCCTTGTTCCCATAACTCATGACTCACCCTCAATTAATCCTTCAAAGCTGCTGCTCTTGCTGGAAACCAACCAGTGAAAATGTTGTGGAGAATTCAAATCATGCTTTCAATTTCAACTTAAAATTGAGAGGCCTGGGAAAGGGTCAGGGCTCTGGAATGACGTAGGCATAAAGACAGGCTCCGTCCAATGCCTACCGTGCCCCCCACCCCCCGCCCTTCCCATGCTGGGGGCATGACCGGTCTGCTGCAAAGGACAGTGAGGAGACCAGGTAGGCTACACCCGGGTTTGGGCTGTGCACTCACAAGGCTGTGATCTGAGGGTTACAGTGTCAAAGTCAGCCTGGGGAGACAATTCCACAGAACTCTTACCTCCAGTTAACCAGTTACAAGCAAGACAGAGATCTGGGGCTCAAATAGTAGTGCCTCAGACTTGATAATTCAAGCTATAGTACCAGCAAGCACACACACACACACACACACACACACACACACACACACACACACACACAGAAAAAAATAATTTAAAATGTGGACAATTTCTTGATTTAACTACCTGCATTCTCCCTGCATTGGCAATATTGGAAATGGAATGATTGTGAATTTTATTTTCCTCAACATGTGACTATTGGAGACATACCTTTATAAAATTCTTCAAGACATTCAGGAAACTGCAAGGAAGCATGAGCAACCACTGTTCATCACAGTGTCTCATGTGAGAAATTGTTCTTCGCACTCTGCATAGTAGTTTATGATTGTAAATAATGCAGCTGAAAGCCCTAGTGAAATCACAAGGAAATAACCTCATTCATTTAATGGAAAATTTTTGTTTGCACGAAATCCATCACCCACGATGCATTATTGATGTCTGCACTGGTTAGCGAAGGTTCAGCTCACTGACATAGTTCTGTTAGCACAGGGAAAGTGCACAGGACTGGTGGTGATGGAATGGGAGAAGGAGAGGGTTTAGCACAGTCCTGATCTTTTTATTTCTTTTTGTTGTATCAGTGCTGGAGCTTAATTCTCAAGACCCCAGTCCCTCAGTTGGCATTCTACCACTTGAGCCACACCTCCAGTTCTGGGTTTTTATTTTTGTCCATTGTGGGGCTTGAACTCTGGGCTTGGGTGCTGTCCCTCAGGTCATCAGCTCAAGGCTAACACTCTATCATTTGAGCCACAGCACCACTTCCAGTTTTCTGGTGGTTTATTGGAGTTAAGAGTCTCACAGACTTTCCTTCCTGGGCTGGCTTTGAACTGAAATCCTCAGAGCCACCAGTGCCTGGCCCAGTTCTGGGTTTTTGCTGGGTACATGGAGATAAGAGTTTCATTGATTTTCCTGTCCAAGCTGACTTTGAACTGCAGTCCTCAGATCTCAGCTTCCCGAGTAACTAGGATTAAAGGTTTGTAAGACTACTGCCCAGTTGTCAGATTGGAACTCACAGGGTGAGGCATATGGTGAGAATATAAAATTCTAGAACAATACCAGAACATCAGTTCTATTAGTAGGGACCCCAGAAGGGACAGGAAAGTGAAATAACTGAAGAGAAAGACAAGATTAAAAAAAATTCTTCAGTAAAAATCAAATTCAAGTCCGCATGTTTAGTTAAAATAGTCTCCATTTAATGTGAAGTTAACTTGATTGGGGGAGCACTATACAGCCTTTATCCACTGTTTAAAGTGTTGTATGCACAGGTGTAGCTAACATTACAACTGCAAAGAAAGTAAAACTCTGATTAATCCAAAGTCTGGCGTAAGCTAATATACGTTGTTGAGTTTCCAATAAGAATGATAGTAAATCTTTTATTAAGCCTAGATACCATAAACTCCCATTAAGCACTACGTTTTTACTCTGCAAAATATGACATCAGTTATATTTATTGATACTGAATATATTAACAATGTTGATTTTTTTTATTATTTGTATGGTAGAGGATATAGATCTGGTCTTGGATTAATGAGAAATCATAATGATTACTACTGTAAGTACTTTTAAAAGCCATTTAGGTTACAGGTTCTGATACATAGGAATGTATACATTCTGTATGATTTGATGAAGTAAAAAAGAGATTTTTAGTGAAAACCTTCAAATGTTCAGGGAGGCAGTAACTATCTTTATTTCAGTTATTCCCTGGAGGATTTCTTCCCCCTTATCCTATGCTTAGCACAAAACCCAAGCAAATTATTTCAAGACTGGAGGCCTGGGTATGAGTTAGGGGAATGGCATGAAATATGCTCTTTCATTTTACGCAGTTTTCAAGATCAGATGAGACATTGCCCCGTGCCAGCTTCTCTATGCAGAATCCAGTGGGGTAGAAAAACAAATCAGTAAAAGAAGGAGAAAGATGGAAGATGGTCCTCACGGTGAGTCAGCTGGTGATTCAAGTGTGTGGAGCTGGTGTTGGAGGTGAACACACCCATGGGTGTGGCTAGGTGGCAGATGGGCATGCTCACAGGAGATGTGGGGTCTAGCTGGTGTCCAGGGCATGTTCAGATTGAGGGCAGAACATTGGCTTCCCAGCCAGAGTCAAGCCCAGGTGACATGACCAGGTGCAGGGGCTCACTCCTAGAATCACAGCCACTCTAGGCACTGACATCTGAGAATCCTGGTTCAAAGCCAACCCCGGCAGGAAAGTCCAGGAAAGCCTTACCCCTAATGAACCAACAAAGGGCTGGAAGCAGAGGTGTGGCTCAAGTGTTAGAGCACCAGCCTTGAGTGTAAAAAACTAAGCAAGAGCATGAGATCCAGAGTTCAAGCCCTGCTTCTGGCACTGAAAGAAAAAGAAAAAGATACCTAGTCACAAATCAGAATATCAAAATATAACAGAAATCGAAAAAGAACAAAGCATTTCATCTTTGGTCTTCTTCTGACAGGCAAATGAGCTGGTGTCTGAAGAGGCAGCAAGGATGTGGTACATACATGTGGTACACACATGTGGTACATGCATGTGACACACACGCAGGCGGCACACAAACATGTGGCACGGAGCATGCTGTACATGAGCATGTGGTAAACAAGCATGTGGCAAACTAACATGTGGTATGCAAGTGTGCGGTACACAAGCATGCGGTACATGAGCATATGACACACACATGCAGCACACACATGCAGCACATGAGCATGCAGTGCACGAGCATGCAGGACACTTTGGCAACAGTACTAAGATTCCACAGTGGAAAGTGGACAATGTCTTCCTTCAATAAACGATGTTTAGAAAACTGACCAGACACATGTGAAAAAATTAAAGGAGGTCCTTAAGTCTTGCAATGTATCCGTGTCTGGAGCACGGATCGAAGGTCCTGATGTTTCAGAGGGAAATGTTCTGCATCAAAAGTGTCACCCAGATGCCAGTGGAGAATTTCAGACGATCCTGCCTACCTTGCGCCTGCAGCTTTCCCTTCCAGATTTTGCCATTACGAATATGCACAAAACATCCAAACAAGAAAATGGGAATGTTTTGTAGATTCCAGGACAATAATAAAAATAAAGGAGAAAAAGGGAGAAATTAATGCAGGTCCAATGCACATAGAAACTCTTGTGTCAGACTCAATATTTAGAAAGCTGTAATCATGTGGTGTAATCTAATCTTATCAATAAACTTTATGTAGGATTAAGGGGTTAACAATTTTTATTCTGCTGCATACATAAAGCAACTGTGAAAAGCTGTTTCAGGAGCAGACTATTCCCCATCTAATGAATCTTTTGTTAATTTGATATACTAACTGTGGTGGAATGTGTGCATTTTTTCTTTTGAGTGTAGACTTTATTTAGAAAATATAGGATCATAATCTCATTTTGGTCTCCCTCAGTGAATTAAAAATCATTTTGAAATTATTTTCACAGGATTCTGGCATAAGGTTCTCCCGGAGGTGAGCCAGCTTTGTTAGAATGAGGAGCCAATAAGAAGAAAAGAGGATTACATTCAGAATGCGTGTAAGCCAGGTACTTTATTTGAGAATTTGCTATCCTAAGTGACATTCCTTAACCTTGTTATGGCTCAAGACTTCTCAGGATCAGCCTTCTGTTACTCTTTCTGTGCTTTCTTTTCTTTTTCTATTTTACATTTCCTTCATCTCAAACTTTTAGCACTTCCGTAATTTTATCGAGAGGTTTTGCTTCTGATCACACACACGTTTCCTTAGCTACTTTCCTTTGTGATCACACTCTAATACATATCTGGACACTCTTTCCCCAATATCCTCCTGAGTTTAGTTTCCTGACTTGTTGCATTTTTTTGATGAACTTGTTTCCTTGAGCTTCATAAAATTGAAAGGAGCTTTGTATCCAGGCACCAGTGGCTCAGGCTTGTAATCCTAGCTACTCAGGATGTAGCCATCTTCTAAGGGTCATCTGGGCTGTATCCATACTTGGCTATGATAAACAATGCTGCAATGAATATGGTTGTGCTGGTAACGTTATTGTGGCCTGATTTGTGGTCAATTGGATAAATGTCCGGGAGCGGAATTGCTGGGTCACAGGGAACCTCCATAGTGCTTTCCAGAGTGGTTGAACAAGTTTGCATTCCCACCAACAGTGTAGCAGCATTCCCTTTTGGCCACATCACTGTTAGCATCTGTTATTATTAGTTTCCTTGACAATGGCCAGTGTAACTGGGATGAGGTGGAATCTTAATGCTGTTTTGATTTGTATTTCTTTCATGGCAGAGATGTGGAACATTTGATCAGAAGCAGAAGATGATAAACACATCTTAACAGGAACCCCTACCCAGATGTGAGGCTTTGAGCCCTTCATTAGCTTCCGTCTTACCATAACTGTTTGAGATGAGGAAGTCATAGAGGATTTGGGCTCAATAAGGTAATTGAGTGTAAGCTCTACATGATGTCTCTCCTCTGAATCTTCTGATACTTAAGAAGGAAGTAACATGAACAAGAAAACCTGAAGAATATATTTAGAAGAAGAAAAGATTACAGCAAATATAAGATGAATTTTAAAGTTGTAATTATCTGCCTGCAATTGCTTTTTTTAATATTCTAGAGTAGTTGAAAGGGTATCATTGGCCTTGTGGTTTTCATCATTTTGTTTCTTTTCAAATAGTTGTATTTATTTAGAAACTTGCTTTGAGAAATGTTTTTAACAATTAGTCACTAAAAGTGTTTATATTCTTTCAAATGAATTTTCAGCACCATGACAAAAATAAACAGAACAAAAAAAATGTAGTCTCCTTGAGATTTTAAGCCACTAAAGATTTGATACTGCCAAGGAAGCAAAAGGAAAAGAAAAAAGAAAAGAAAATGTTAAGGAATAATGCTGTGAGCCCAAATCTGGGAGCTAGCACTTGTTAACCCTGGCTCCTCAGGAGGCTGAGGTGAGGTTGAGGATCATGGATCAAGCCCAGTACTGGCAAGAAAGTCCATGCTACTTATCTCTGGTCAAAAAGGGGAGTGACACTGATCAAGACACATTGTACTCAAAAACAGATACGTTGAATGAATTCCGTTTTTATACAGCTACTTAAACATCATCAGAGGTATGGATCAAATGCTACTGCACCAGCCTTGAGGGAAAATGTCACAGAGAACAGGAGGCCCTGACTTCAAGTTCCAGGAGCAGTGAAAAAAAAAAATCAATGTCCTAGAGATGGACAACACACACATAAAAAGAAAAAATGCCTTAGAAATAAGCTTAAGGAAAACTCAGGAAAAAATGCCTATTTTCTGATGATGGAATATTATGTCATACTTTACTAAAACTAGGCCAGAGATTTGAGACTAAGAGAACACTGATGTTTTCATATATTCTGAAGTTTTCTACCATGTCATTGACATAATTGACAGAGTGACCAGCATGCTACCATCTGTCAGATGACTTTCATTTCAACCCCACGAATATAAGCTGGGCCATTTGCACATCTGATGGGCAGGCCCAGCACAGAGCAGAGCAATGGAGACTCCTTTGCCTTCTTGTCAGGATGGAGCTCCAGAAAATAGACGGCTCCCGCCTCCAAGGAGAGCAAACCCAGAATACGCAGACAGCGGAGGTGAGGGTTGGAGCCACCAGGAAGGCACGGACAGGGCAAACTTCTTACTACACTGCACCTGCAGACTGCGTTTCTACAGAAACTCGGTGCATATGACTGATACCAAGAAAACAGGTTCTCCTGATTTATAAATTAATTGATTAAAAAACATATTGTTGGGCCACATCAATTCATTAAATGTATTGTGGGTATCACCACATTGTAGCAAACAAAAACTGATGAAAAAAAGTATTTTGTGCTAATTAATTTAAATATTTGTAGAAAACAAACCATTTGTAAGTATCAAACTGTTATTTTATAAAAATATGTGTTGTGTTCTCTAAACAGAGACATTTTGTTGTCGAATTATTTGTGGCATAGCTCCAAAACTGCGTTTATAGAACTGCAGCGATCATCTGGGTGTCGAGGATTTTGTACTGAAGGGTAAATCTGATTCTTAGCCTCTCTCTGTCTTCCCACACCCCCATCTGTCTGTCTGTCTGTCTGTCTGTCTGTCTGTCTCTCTTACACACACACACACACACACACACACACACACACACACACACACACACACACACACACACACACACACTTCCAGAATGGATAAGAGGAGGACTCTGCCACTTTCTCATTTCCAAGAAGGAGTTTTGTACATTTCCCTTTCTGGAAGTATTGTAACCTCCCTCACTGAATGTATTAGCTCTTGTCCTGAAATTGTGAACTCCTAGATTCCCTCTCAGAAACCAAAAATCAGTTTATTTGCTGAATGAGATTATTTTAACATCAATGAAAACCAAATCAACATGAATTGGTTAAATGTGAACATCAAGTTCATGAATTTATGAATTCATGATGCTTTTAAAAGTATTCCCAATAGTTTGAACTATTTAGCCTGTCACCATGTATCATGGAATTATTTTGTCTGATTATTCCTGAAGTATTTTTGACTGTTGTTTAAGTGTAAATATTTTAGGTCTGTACTCATATCATCTGTGAGCTTGTTGGTAACTAACAATAAATACTATTGCCACATGGCAATCTCAGGAATCTGGGTCTACTTCCTTATGTTGCTAAAGGTGGGATTACAGATGATGAGAGAAGGAAGGTACCTTGGGTCAAGCTGCTGGGCTTTATGTGAGTGACCCATGTTTTTATGAGAGTAATGCCCTGGGTAATTTTATAAATGCACACAGAAGGAGATGTAACATGACCAGAGGGGTAGAGACTGGAATAACTGTGCTTGCAAGTCATGAAATATGAAAACTAGAAGAAGCTGGATGATTTAGACAGAGAGTAAATTCTTCTTCCCTGCCTCAGTGGAAGTATAACTCTGCTTGATTTTATACTTCTAGTCCCCCAATTTACAAGACAGTAAATTCTGATTGTTTGCAGGCACCGTGCTCATGGTAAATTATTATTCCTGCCTCAACAATGGAACTGAGCACCTTTGGAAAAGAATGGAGAATATTCACATATCTGAAAATACCGGATTTAAGCCAATGTGAAGCACGAAGAAGCTATTTCCTTAAGGAGTTCAACAGTTTGTATTTATCTTTCACAAACACTTGCTGAGTGGGTATAAGGTGTGATCTTTCTCCATGGTTTGTTCTTCCTCCTTTCAGGATCTCAGCGAGGGTATCTCTCCTCTACAAATTATATTCTTAAAACAATCGCTAGAACACCAAGCATGAAGCTTGAATAGAATAGGATGCTAACATGACCATAAGTAACTGTTGCAAGTAACTCCTCAAGAGTGTAGCGTGAGATGAAATGCACAAAGTTTGGATTCATGATCCTCCATTTATCATTGACCGACTCTTCAGATTAAAATGGAGCTGTGGGCTGCTACATCACTCTCTGTACCACAGATGAAACTTTTCCTGGGTGATAAATGTAAACAGCGGGTCTCAGAGGTAGGTGTGTAATGTTTCCGTATCTATTCATGTAGCAACAGATTGTGGCTGTACTCCTGCCTGCCAAACTTGGCCAACAGTTCACTTCTTTTGTGAGAGGCAAATCATTTCACTTTTTTTTCTCAGAAATTTCTCAGTTTTACTAATGAAAGTTCCATGTGTTTAGAGCTATCATTGTCTACAAAAACTGTGACAATTGATTTCACATGAGTGTTTGTGTGTGTGTGTGTGTGTGTGTGTGTGTGTGTGTGTGTGTGTGTGTGTGAAGTGCAAAAGCATGCCAGTATTGATGCTTGAACTCAGGGCCTCAGGTTCTTGTTTGGCTTTTTATGCACAATGCTAGCATTTTACCACTTGACCTAAACATCCACTTCTGGCTTTTTTGGTGGTTAATTGGAGATAAAAATCTCATGGGCTTTTCTACCCAGGCTGGCTTTGAACTGAGATCCTCAGATCTCAGCCTCCTGAGTAGCTAGGATTACAGGTGTGAGCCACCAGCTTCCAAGTTCATTCTAATTTTTTCTAGTCACTAAAACCTGACCTACAATGGAAACTGCTCTGGTGTTCATGCCTGTATTTAGCTCTCATTGCATCTGGTATGTCTTAATTCACCAATACAAGGTAGAGAGATGACCGTGCTAAGATTTCTAAGTGGATTTTAGCCTAGCCTCATTTATTTTTGGGTTTTTTGAAAACCCTGGACTACAGTGCACAGTACCTGGCTACTTGCTGGAAAGCTGTGTGGAGAGGATGTGGGAAGTGTGATCAGGAGAGGGTGGACAATTGCAGCCTGTGCAGCTGACACAAAAGTCAACACGGGTTCAGCTCAGCCTCACCAGGGGCCTAGACCCCAAACCCAACCTCTACTCGGCTCCAGCAATGAAGAAGCCTCAAATGGAATCAGAAGCAATGTTCGGCTGAGGGGGGAGCTCAGGGAAGGCACTGCACAGCACAGGCCATTTCTACACGTCAACCTGGGGGATGGTTTCTCATCCAGAAGCGACTTCAACTCGTAGCTAAAAATTAAAACAACAACAACAACAACTTTCATGTTGTTGGTTAATTCTTTGTTGCAAAATATACATCAGTGATATTAAATATGGTAAATACATATCTAGGTCATTGTTTAGATGCTAGAAGCTTCATGAGTTATGAGTGGAAGTCAAAGAAAAAACTGGTGGCTCACACCTGTCATCCTTGCTGCTCAGGAGGCTGAGGTTTGAGATCTGTGGTTCAGTCAGTCCAGGTAGAAAAGTCTGTGGCATGCTTATCACCAACCAACCACCAAAAAGCTGACAGTGGAGTTGTGTCTCAAGTGGGAGCAAAACTGGTGCAGGGATAGTGCCCAGGCCCTGAGTTCAAGCCCTCAGACCTGCACAACACAAAATGAAACAAGCAAATAGAAGTCGGAAAATCTGGGAAGACAAAAGTGGGGTGTGGTTTGGTCAAAGAGATTGCTGTTGGTCCTTGCTGGTAGGCGTTAATGTGTGAATGATGCGTGGACTGAGAGAAAAGGATGTGTGTTTTTTCTCCTATGTGGAAGTGAGAGCTGATTTATAAATGTAAATATAGATATAGGCGCATATAAGCAGGGGCACACACGTACATACAGACATCGTAACTGAAGTATATCATACCCAGGGGAATTTCCCAGTGGCGTGACTCCTTGGAATAACTAACTCACACTGTAACAGAGTGAATAGCAGGAAGCTGCAACTGGAGGTTTCCGATGAGGACAAGGGGAGGGGACAGAGGAATGGAGAGAGGAAGGGTGGGAGGACATTCTCATAGTATTCGACGTACGCATGTGAACATAGAGCCAGGTCCCTGGAGAGGGGAGGGGTTGGAAGAGATGGGAGAAGGATGGAAGGGGGACTTTAGTGGAGATGTACCATGGATGATGTGCTGACCTGAAATCCCTTGGTATGTCCAACTACTTAATGATTAAAAAGGCACGACATCATTTCTTCTATCCTTGCCATTTTTCTTTTCTAGATTGTCTACCCATGGAAGTCCCCTAGCCTTCTAGAATACTAAGCCTCTTCAGTCTCATGGGAAAAAGGAAAGAAGGAAAGTGCTTCATTGTGACTACACATGATTTCCCATCACACACGTGCTCAGGTCCTCATAGGCCGAGCCAGTGAGCGCCACTTTTACACGAAAAGGACTTGGTACGTGTCGGGGTATCGAGGGTCTTGTCAGGGGAGATGGTCCCTGGGGAGCTGGACACCACCACAGGGCTGTGAGAGTGACACACAGAATCCAGTCAGGAACCCTGTGATCATGGAGAGCAACGGCTTGCCCTGAATATGAACAGAGAACAGAATGGGACCAGAGCCGAGGAGCACAGGGAATCAGTAGAGCTGGAGAGTACCAGGGAACGCCCTTCACAGTTTCTAGAAAGATCTATCTCTATAGACAGTTAGGCTTCAGCCTCATGATGCCGATTTTCTATTTCTGATTCGCAGAAGCAAAGCAACACAGCTGTTTGAGTTAGTCTCTAGGTTTGTCTTTGTTATGTCAGCAACTGAAAAGTAAGGAGGAGCCAACGGATATTCCCTTAGATGCAAGTTGGAGACACCTCGTGTTACAGGAACTAACTGGGACACATAGAAAGCCATCAATACTGGTATTTTTGTCTCCTATATATGTATATATGAAGATATATATATATATATATATATATATATATACATTATATGTATTATTTATAGCATTGGTCCTGGGGCTTACATTCAGGGCCTGGGTGGGCACACTGTCTTCATGTTGTTTCACTCTGTCCCTTGAGCTACAAGTCCACTTCTGGCTTTTTTGCTGGTTACTTAGGGATAAGAACCTCAGGACCTTCCTGCTTAGGCTGGCTTTGAAATGGGATCCTCAGATCTCAGCCTCCTGAGTAGTTACGATTACAAGTATGAGCCACCAGCACCGGCTTTTCCTTCGTCTCTCAACAAGCCACCAACGGCCTGGTGTTGTGATGAGGATGTGTCTTGACACAGCCTATGGCCATGTTTTCTGTTCTCATTTTTAAGACAAACTAGAAACAGTAATACTTTATTTTACCTTGTTTTCTTTGAGTAAGTAATTATATTTATTAGACTGTAAAAATGGCAGGGCTATAATCAAAGAAGCTCAAACAAATGATTCCCCATTGCTTGGATCTACCTTTGTCTACAGTCTTTAAGGAACAACTCACTTGATTGCTTTAGATTTATTTGTGGGAGCTACCATAACATACAAATATCTCGTTGCTCAGAAACTAGCATCTTCTAGGTTTGGGGAAAGGTTGAATTTCATTTCTTTAAAGAAACTGAACAAAACTCCTGTGTTTTTGATAAAAAAAAAAAAAGGTCTAGTTGGAGAAACATGTCTATGCTATGCAAAGGAATCTACTTCTCAGCAAGTAGACCAGCCTAGCACTCAGAATCAACTCGTGTTCCCTCTACTGGAAGCATTAATTCAATTTTGTTTTAAGATGATATGTAGATGCCACCAGAGTTCACATTACTGCACTGTTTTATGACCCTGGATTTTGTTCAGAAGCTTGTTATATAAAGCCATGCAGAATATCAAACTACAGAAGCTCGTGTAAATAACAATAAATAGATTGATACCTTCAGATGTCCTTCCAGGAGGTAATGGGGCGGAGAGCTTCGGTCTCATCCTGGAGCCAGATGCCTGGAGTTTGGTCTCTGCTCTGCCATTTCCTTGACATCTGAGCCTCTACGATCTCCTTAGTGAGTGCCACATTTCTGGGGCAAAGATAAAATGTGTTTCACAGGACTGTACTTAGAATTTGATTCATTTATAATTGCCAGATGCCTGAGAGACTATTTTGGTGACAGGCAGAGCCGAAGTGCTTATGAAAAACTAGTACTGGACAGACACTAGTGCTTGTACTTATAATCCTAGCTACTCTGGAAGAAAAGATCTGAGGCTAATTGTTTGAAACCACCCCAGACACAAAAGTCCATGGGACACTTATCTCCAACTAGCCAGCTAATAGCCAGAAGTGGTAGAACAATAGCCTTGAGTGGAAAAAACCACACAGGAGGGCAAGGCTCTGAGTTCAAGCTCTGGTAGTAGTGTGCACATGAGCTTGTACACACACACACACACACACACACACACACACACACACACGAGGCAGATCAACACCCTGGAAGTCAGGAGTTGGAGTGGTAACTCCTCAGAGATTTTCTCTGAATCCCACTGATGAGATTACAAGGAACTTACAAGAACAAGTAGCACATCCACATGGCAGCACATTGGAAACACAGCATGCAAATAGGATTGATAAAATACAGATCAGCCTTGAACCTATAATCCAGCTACTCTGGAGGCTGAGATCTGAGGATCACAGTTCAAGGCTAGTCTGGGCAGGAAAATCTGTGAAACTCTTATTTATCATTAAAACCACCAAAAATAAAAGCCAGAAGTAGAGCTGTGGCTCAAGTGGTATTGTGCTAGCCTTTAGCAAAAGAAGCTCAGTGACAGCATCTAGGCCCTGAGTTTGAGCCCCTGAGTTTGAGACAAAATGTATTGAAGTTAAACGTCTCTGTTGCTGTTGTCATCTTCAGTCTTCAGTCACCTTTGTCTGTGCCCCAGCCCCCCTCCTCTCCCTGTGGTTTCAGGAGGTAAACACATGCTTTAGCTGCCACAGTGATATTTTCCATGGGAGATGATGTCTCTCCAACCTGGGAACAAAGGCACATTTCAGGCCTTTCCTATGCAGTCAAGTTACATAGAAGACATGAATTAGACAAAATATATGGGTAGCTGGAAATCTCACAATGCAACAAAATTATACAACTAATACACATTAGTAATTGCTTTTTGTTCCAGGATTAGGGCTTGAATTCAGGACCTGGGTTCTGTCTTTTAACTTTTTCAAGGCTAAAACTCTTTCCTTCAAGTCATAGCTCCACTTCTATCTTTTCTCTGGTTAACTGCAGGTAAGAGTCTCACAGATTTGTCATCCCAGGCAGGCTTTCCTCAGATCTCAGCCTCCTGAGTAGCTAGAATTACAGGTGTGAGCCACCAGTGTGTGGCACTTCTGCCTGTGTGCGCTGGTCCTGGAGCCTGAACTCAGGGCCTCACATACTACCCTGGCTTTGTCACACAAGCTTGATGCTCTCACACCACAGACAGGCCTGCAAGAAGTAGGGATCAAAAAATGTTAGGAAGTGTTTATAAGATACCTAGATAATCTGTTATCTACCTATCAAAGCTAATCTACTTTTGTCCTCCTATCTCTTATCTCTGTCCGTCTGTCTGTCTGTCTGTCTGTCTGTCTGTGGGAGCATGTTCTTGGGGGTCCTCGCTCATTTTGGAGAGGGCAGGGCTGAGACTTGAACTCAGAACTTCACGCCTCCCAGGCAGGTGGGCTTCCATTGGGGCCACGCCCCTTGCCTCACCCTTCAGTTGATTTACCTGAGAAGGTCTGATTTTTCTGGAAATGCAGGATAGATGGGTTCCTTTGGGGCTGGGCCTGAGGCCCCCACCCCACCGCATGGCTCAGGGATGAGCTGGGGTTTCCCCACCTTGGCCTGGCTGTGTGCCTCCAATCCCACTCTTGTCTCCCAAGTAGTTGGGGTTACAGGTGTCAGCCGACGCCCCTGACTGATTGACTCACATTCGGAACGTCATCAAATAAGCTCAGGAATTAAAATGTCAAGTGCATGATGAGTGATGGATATATAGACATGAGATTAAAATTTTACATGTTTAGCATCTATTTTTAGACTTATCAAAATAGCTGTGGCATTAATGAGGCTTCTTTATACATTGCAAGCAGCTTCACACGGGGGCTCTGTTTAGGAGGAAAAGAATTCAGATGGCACCATTTTTTGCTTTGACCACAGTGACTATAATCGTGTGTGTGTGTGTGTGTGCGTGTGTTTATGTGTGTGTGTGTGTGTGTGTGTGTGTGTGTGTGTGTGGCCAATAAAAGCTAGGACTCAGAATCTCACTTAGATTTGTATTTCATTATTTCTCTCTCTCTCTCTCTCTCTCTCTCTCTCTCTCTCTCTCTCTCTCTCTCTCTCTCTCTCTCTCTCTTTCTCTCTCTCTGTATGCTAGAACTGGGGCTTGAACTCAGGGCCTCATGATTCTGCTCAGCTTTTTACTCATAGCTGGCAGTTTACCACTTGATCTATGCATCCAGTTTTGGCTGGCTGCTGATTAATTGGAGATAAGAGTCTCTTTGCTTTGTCTGACCTGCCTGTCTTTGAACCATGAGAGGCTGAGGCCTATTGAGTAGCTTGGATGACAGGCAGGAGCCACCAGCCCCTGGCCTCATCTTGAGTTTTAAAAGCTTTCATATATTTTGCAATACTGCCTTTCATAACTGTTACTACCTTGGCTAGTTTTATTGATCCATCCTCTAGATCTCTGTGGTTAGAATTCCAGGTGTGAGACACCAGGACCCAACTATGTTGAATGCATTCTCTATTTACAAATAAATCCTCAAGCAAAGATCATCCCTCATTTCAACAGTTGTATGTTGGAAGATGACTAAATGGCGGTCAGTAAATTTGGAGATTTGTTGATTAATTTGGACCAATGTGACCCTTTCATCTTACTAAACGTATATTTTGCTTCTCCAGCTGAGGTAACTGTTAAAATTGTACCTTAATGAATGACCCACGGGTGACTGGGCCACCTGTAGGTCCCCCCTACCCCTCGCCCCCTCAGGTTACCTCCGCCCAGACATCTGGTGGGCTCTGCCCTGCTCTAAATCCCAAGTCCCTGGCCCCAGGACAGTGCTGCACAGCCCTGCTCTCTCCTGGGCTATGTTGCTGCTGTCTGCCCCCTTCACCGCTCTCAGTGAGGCATTCCTCACAGACCTCATCATCCTGTGACCATTTTGCACGTTCTAACCTGCACGGGACAAGTCCCTCCCTCTTCACAGAACACTTCTGCAATGCCAAATCAGAGCAAAATTAAAGTCGCCATGGAAGACTCAATTCACATCATTTCATTCTTCTCCCCCATAGGTTCCTCTTGCTTTTATTTTGGAAGTATTGTGAACAGGACTGCAAAGAAAGTATTATTTTTATTGTTATTATTATTATTTAGAATTCTAGGCTCTTTTATCACTGAATTATCCTAGGATAGATAATTCAAGTGAGGAAGGTTTGGTAGGAGGCATTTCTTGGACATAAAGAACAATGCTCTGTTTTCCAGTACATAACTATCTGATAAGATAACAAACGTGGTCAGAGAAACAAAACTTTAAAGCCGCAGATCACTGTATTTCTATTTACCAAAAGCCATAAATAAACATGCGTCTGTCCTTTATTATTAGGACAACTTAAATAGAGGTTTAGACATTAAGGCTGTGATGATTCTAAAACATGGGAATGTAAGTTAAGGCCTTGTGTTTGCTCTGAAACCCACATTCCTAGGCAACTATGACCAAAGCAAAGTTTTATCTCCTGGGTTGAATTGATCTGTGGGACATGGCCATGCTATTAAGCCATTATCAAGTCCTGTGCACGAGGTGGATGGAGTATGCAACAGCGTCCAGTTGCTTTACCAAATCATTAGGTGCTTCTTACATTTTATTTTGGGGGCTTAGCCACAGGAAGAATAGAGAATTTGGAGTAGACTTAGAGAACTCACAACTGAACCCATTTTTTTTCTTCTTTTTGGGTAGATCATGGGGCTTGAACTCTGGGCCTGGGAGCTGTCCCTGCACTCTTCAGCTCAAAGCGAGCGCTCTACCACTTGAGCTACAGCACCGCTTCCGGTTTTCTGGTGGTTTATTGGAGATAAGAGTCTCACAGACTGTCCTGCCCGGGTTGGCTTTGAACCGAGATCCTCAGATCTCAGCCTCCTGAGTAGCTAGGATTACAGGTGTGAGCCACCGGTGCCCAGTTGGAACTCATTCTTACTGGCCTGGAAGTTGGGTAACAACCATGAATTCAGTCTGCTTGGCACTGAGAACCCCTCAGCCCACCATGATTTTACCTCTAAACAGTAAAAATGTCCTTGAATATGAAAACACTAGGTTTTCAACATCTTCATAGAGTATTGCACTGGAGTTGGAACTGTGGTGTAATTGTCAGCCTCAAGGCAAAATGCTGGACCAATGTGCTCCCTTACTCAAGGGAAGGGTGAGCAGAGGGTGCAAAGAAAAATCCCTGCAGAACAGAGTGGACTGCATTCCTGCCCTGTCACGCTTAGGGTGCCAAGTACCGAGATTGGGCTGGGCCACGGGTGTCCTTTCCTCCTCTTACTGTGACCTTTCCAACACTAGAGGAACAGTAAGCATTGTGGCAATCAGCCCCAGGGCCTCATCCCGCCGTCTGGAGAGCAAGGAGGACATATTGTGAAGCACAGTGGGGCTCCTGCCCTGTCATCTCTAGCATGTTTTCTGTCTGTTGTGTTTGCATGCTACTGGGATCACTCGCGGGTGTCTGGTAGCTCTTGGATAGCTTGAGGATGGGAACTGGACATGGGGGAGACCAAGGCCATGCAAGGAGGAGAGAAGGACTGAAGGTTAAGTGAATTGAGCTCATGTGATGGAAGCTCCCATACCAACTCAAAAGGACTGGCTCTGGAGCACTTCTAGATAGCTGGCCATGTATGTGGAGGGCGTGGAGGGAGGCATGCTAGGAGAGGAAGTAGAGGCCAGGCCCCCTTCCCCACACCTCACCCCAGGAACCTCAGCAGTACCTTTGGCAAAAACACTGTTTCCTGAGTTCCGCCAGCCACTCTAGCACATTAACTGCATCACAAGACATACACTGCTGCAATCCTGGTTGCTGTCTGGCTGATAATATATATACATATATATGTATATATATATACACACATATGTAACCATTATATATTATATATACATACATATGTATTTGTAGCCAGCAAGTTAAGAGAAAATGTATGCAACTTGACTGATGACCAATCTGAATCAACATCACAATGAAATCTCTCACTCCAGTTAGAATGGCTAGTATAAAAATAACGGCACTGAGGACTCCCACCTGTAATCCTAGCTACTTAGGAGGCTAACACCTGAAAATGAAGGTTTGAAATCAGCTATGGAAGGGAAGTCCATGCGACTCTTATCTCCAATTAAGTATCCAAAAAGCCAGACGTGGAGCTATAAAGCAAGGGGTAGAGCACCTGTCTTGAGTAAGTTCAGAAGCCAGTGCCCAGGTCCTGAGTTCAAGGAAAATTAACACATGGGAATTCTGCTACATTGCTGCCACCCACACCACTGAAGACAACGTGGAGATTTCCTAATACTTAAAAGCATAGCAATTACATGAATCCAGAAAGTTCTCTTTGAGAATGCCTGGTCTTGCTTAACACTTTTCATAGCCTGGAAAATAACACCTTTATAACATACTGTTCACAGGACTTTGGCCAGTGTAGAAGGATAATATTCTTCTGTAACTAAGTCGAAATGCTCACCATTTAACTCTATTATTTTAAAATATTTTAGGAAGCAAAAGCCACAGAATGTGTTCGGCAGTTCTCTGCAGTGATAAATGCTCCATCTAGTGGCTTAATGAAGCCCTGGCACAAGTTCCTGCACTTGAAATCCAGTGAAGCCCTCACCTTCCCTACTCAGAAGGCTTGGGTGCTGACGGAGATGCTCAAAATCAGAGTGCCAGCTCTGTACCATGCCTGTAATCCCAGCTACTCAGGAGGCTGAGGTCTGGGGATAGGGGTCAAAAGTCAACCTGAGCAGGAAAGGTCCATGAGACTCTTATTCCAATTAACCACCAAGAAAGCCCCAAATGGAGCTATTGCTCAAGTGGTTGAGTGCCAGCCTTGAGTTCAAAAGTAAGTGACAATGTCTGGGCCCAGAACTTAAGCCCCAGAACCATCACACACAAAAAATTAGTACTCTCCTAAAATATATGAAAACTGTGTATCTTTATGTACTAATATGTGGTTGTTTTCTAGTAGTTTCCATTCAAAAATTATTCTAAAAATGTGTGTCATTCTTTTACATACAGTCATCAGATATTTCTATCACAAACTTGAAATGATTCATGCAAAGAACCGGATATTTATGTAGATGACATTTTATGTAATTAAAGCCGAAGGATGAATTAATCCAAATATTTTAAGAATGACAGACATTTCTAAGGCAATATTTGCCATGCATCATTAGTCTTTTCTTAATCTGAACATGTTGGTAAAATATAAAAAAAACAATTTCAAGTTAATTAGCCACTGGCTTAAGCTTGTTTATTAATTCTTACATGAAATCATTTACACTGAGCTCAGCAAAACTTTTACTGTGAAGGACTAAAAAGTAAATACTTTTAACTTGGCAACTTGTATTTATATAAACTATATCCTTCATTAATTGTTTCTTCCCCCATGTTGATTTTGTTTTTGTGTAGCTTAAAATTTTGTAAGTTGTCAAGATAAAAAAACATGTTGGGGTGTAAAATCTACACAAAATATAGTTTGCCACTTCACAGACTAAGTCATTATATTTAGGGAACAGTTACTTCTGAAAATCTTCTTCAAAAGGAACAATGCTAAATGAATACCATCTTACCCCTAGTTTCTGTTTGGAAAGATGATTATCCAAATATTTAATTGGATTGACAAGTTACCCTCATCTGAATAGCTAAACTTTCACATGAAGTAAGACTGAGCCCGTGAATTGTAGCTTAAAATAATGTCATGTCAGTAGAGGAGAAAGCTCACAATCCAAAAGCAAGTAAAAAAAATTGGGGGTAGGATTTTATTACAGATTTACGGGAGTCAGAAGGCGCGGCTACTTCACGTCCTAAATGAAGAACTGGTCCATATAATTTCATGTGAATTACAGAAAGACGAAATCATCTTCCTCTTGGTGAGGCTTTGGGATTGCAGAGCCACGTGAGTTTCTCAGCCTAGAGAAATACCAGTGGAATAAAAAAATATAGTCATTTTAATAGAAGCTGTCAAGTCAAAAAAAATCCAGCTGTAGTAAGGAAAACAATTCAGAATTATTGTAGCAAAGAGTAGATAGAAGGGATCATTTCAGTACAGGTGAGGGACCATGCTAACACAAACAGTTACATCATTAGGGTGAATGCAAAGGTGACAAGGGTGCAAAAAGGGGCTTTCTTTACTTTCCATTTCTGTCCTTCCTCTCCCCTCCTCTCTCCCTCCCTCCCTTCCTCCCTCCCTTCCTTCTTTCCAGGCTTCCTTCCTTCCTCCCTCCTTCCCTCCCTCCTTTCTCTCTGTAGTCCAGAAACAACCAGATTTAGGCGAACCGTGTGCAGCAGGTTGGGCGATGGCACACTGGTGATAGACCATTTTCTGGGCAGGCGCGCCATGGTGGCTGTGGTTGCGGCTGGAGACGGGGGCCGATCCGTCCTCCCTGGGCATCGCCCTGCACCTCGTCGGACCGGTGTCACGCCGGGCAGCGGCCCGTGGCCCGTGGGTGACGGGGAGGAAGGGTGCAGGGTTTCTGAGCTGTGGCTTCGTGCACACGTCTCCAGGCCCCCAGGGCTCTGGTGCAATTCCCCACTGCCACGCGTGTGACCGGCAGTGCCACGGGTCACCAGTGACTCGAACCCACGAGGCTGGCAGCGGTGCCATGCTGATTGGCCCCGGACGGCCTCGCCTCCGCGCTGGCCCTGCGCACATGCAGACATCTGCGGACACGTGGATGGACTCCCGTGCTCTTCATGAATGGACTCGCCCACGCTCTGGGTGGATAGACTCCCGCAAGCTCCCTTCGGACAGACTCCGCATGCTTCCAGAGGATGGAGTCCCACGTGCTCCCCGCGGACCAACTCCCGCACGCCCGGTGGATGGACTCCCCCAAGCTCCCCATGGACGGATTCCCGCGTGCTCTGCGTGGACAGACTCCCGCCCATCCCGGGTGGACTGACTCCCGCGCGTGCTCCCCATGGACGGATTCCCGCGCGCTCCCCACAGTCCCCAAGGAGCGCAGTGCCCAGGTGTCCTGGACGTAGCTGCACCGGCATTCTCCCTGTGCCACTCACGGTTGCCCCTCCAGGCCAGTTTGGGGTCCCAAGCTTGGTCACACACCAGAGAGGCAGCGGCTTACCCAGATATGCTGTAAACCTGAGGCTGAGAGGGACCTGGGTCCCATCCAAAGGAGGGAGGAGAGCGGCCGGCTCCACCCGGAAAGCAGAAGTTATGCAGTGAAAATGAACTGCGATCAGAGAACCGCGGGCAAGGTTTGCCTTGGACACACACAGCTTGAACATCAAATACGAACACGGTACGTAATTTCACTTTGATAGACCTCGGGCAGCAGTGTGCATTCCGAGAAGCGTGCGCAAGCAGCGGTGTGCATTGCACTAATGACACAAGCAGTAATTGGCAGGATGACTGGGATGAAGGCAACTCCTCCGGCCGGTAAGATGGAGCACTCGGTAGACAAATACACTGATACGGTTACGTCCCTGTAATGGAAGAACACAACCTACGGCCTCAGTGTTCAGTGTTCATGAGATCGCAGACGTTCCTCCCAAGATATTAGAAAAGGAGCCTCTAAATAATAATGTCTCTATCTTGCTTGCCTACAGAACGGAGGCGCCGGTTTACACCCAAAGCACCAGACAGGTGAGAAACACACGCCATTCACTGCACTTACCTCATTTGAGAACCCACTGCACAACGGTCTAGAGAGCAACAAGACATCTGGGTGGCAACATTACAATATATCTTGAAAACAGCAAGTCACTTGCAATATTCTCTGTACAATGGGAATATATTTGAGAAGTCAGTAATATAAAGAGAAAATAGTAATACTTAAAAATATAGACACTTTTATTCCTATAGAAAATTACCCGTATGTCATAAAGATCACATTATACTAAGGTTGACTCTTCCCTATGGATGGGTTTTACTGAGCTTCTGTTGTAATCAAGAGAAGGTGCGGTGCTCAGAGCCAGATGCCTGTAGCTCACGCCTGTAATCCTAGATGCTCAGAAGGCTGAGATCTGAGGATCATGGTTCAAAGCCAGCCCAGACAAGGAAGTCCATGTGCCTCTTATCTCTGTTTAATGACCAAGAAGTCAAGAAGCCAGAAGTAGAAATGTGCCTCAAATAGAAGAATGCACAACTGCCCCCGAATCAATTAATCAATATTATATTATGATATATATGATTTTATATCATATATCCCGTTAGGTTTTTAAAAAGAGGTTGCTGAGTAAGAACAGCACCACGCACGTGGTATTCAGGTAAGGAGTAGGTTTATACATCGTTGGGGCTGGCACCAGGCCATCTTGGTCTTCCACGCGGTGGGAAAGAGAGCTGGGAGACTTGGGAAAGAGAGAGCTGGGAAAGAGAGAGAAAAGAGCTAGAAAAGAGAGAAAAGAGCTAGAAAAGAGAGCATCTGGGAAAGGTGGGAAAGAGATAGCTAGGAAAGAGAAGAGAGCTGGGAAAGAGAAGAGAAAGAAAGAGGTGGGCCTGGGCTAGGCCTTATCTAGGGTATGGGCAGAGAAAGGTGTGGCCACATCAAATTCAGATGTGACCTCAGCAGATGCAGATGTGACCTCTTCCAGGTGTCCCAGTTGCCTAGGTAACGCAGGTACTGGGTGGAGACTTTGCTGTGAGGAGGGTGGAGTTTGCTAGCTATCCAGGAGTAGACTTTACGTATACCATATATATGATATATGATATATGGTTATCTATTATATATGATATGTATGGCATATATGAAATGTATCATATATATTATATATGATACAGAATATAGGATATTATGTATTATATACTATATCCTACATTATGCATCTTATATTATAATTATATTAGGTAATATATTACATATTATACAATATATATTATGTATTATATATTATAATTTTGTACATAATATACAGTGTATATAATATAAAACAACATACATTATATTATATAAACGTATGTTATATAATACATATATTTATATATAAGATATATGATATATATGATACATATGACATATATCATATAATGTATATTACATATAATACATAATATGTTTTATATTATATAATAAATTATATATCATATACATCATAATAAAATATATGATAGACATGGTATATATGTTATATGCATATGTAATGTATATATAATACATACTATATAATGTATAATAAAGTTATATATTACATAATAAAATTATAATACCATATTATACATATCATATATATTTTATAACATATATATCATATACTATATTAAGATATAAGATATAGGATTAATCCATAGGTATAATACATAACATACATAAGATTGTCCCGGGGTCCGGGACTGTGTGCGTGATCACCGTGGGAGTTTGGGGAGGTGCGCGTGAGCCTCCTGGAGACCAGAGCGGTGCATATGACCCCCGTGGGGTCCGGGACTGTGTGCGTGATCACCGTGGGGGCTGCAGAGGTGCGCGTGAGCCTCGTGGGGGCCAGGACTGTGTGCGTGTTTCTCCCCCATGGCTCTTACAAGTCCATGACGGATCGGTCCTCACTGCATGGAAGCTCCTCTCCATCCTCTGCGAGTGGAGCGGGCAGAGGCAGAGCCCGCGTGGCTGCGGGGCATGCGGGGAGTGGCTGCAGGCTCCTGTCTGCACTCACGGCTCGTGTCCTGGCGCAGCCCCGCTCGCGCTGGGCCTGGTGCCTGGACAGGAGCGCGGAAGGTCACCAGGAGCTCTCCCTCCCTTCCGTGGGAGTGAACGGCCTGCGTGGCTTCTGCTGACGGCTGCAAGCAATTCCTTCGATAACGGATCATCTTCAAAGGATTTTAGCTGCTGCTGCTGCTGCTGCTGCTGACGATGGTGCTGACAATGGTGATGACGATGACGATGACGATGACGATGATGATGATGATGATGATGATGATGATGATGATGATGATGATGACGACGACTATGGTGGTGGTGATGATAATCAGGCAGATGTCACGGGTGCATTTCAAAGACCCCCAAATTTCTTAGCTGTGGAATCCAAACTTTTTTGGCATCTAATTTCTGAAATGCTCCAGTCTCTTACACGGTACCTACCGTGTGTGTATTGATACGTGTGCTTTATTTAAGTTAGTGGAACTTATCTAATATACAAGGATTTGAAGCTGAAGGGATGAAAAGTGACCCACTGTTATTTTTGACATGACTTCTACAAAAGTTGTTAATCACAGAATATCTCAATGTTCTGTTTTATCCTTATGCCAAGCACATCTGAACTATGCTCGCTACTGTAATACCACTGTTTTATGCCAGAAATGGGGCTGGAACTCAGGGATCCCTGTGCTCCCTTCGTTTTCATTTTTACTTTTTTTTTCTCAAGGATGGTCCTTCACCAATTGAGCCACACCTTACTTCTGGCTTTTTGCTGGTCCAATGGACATTAACAGTCTCTCGGCTTTGTCTGCAGGGCCTGGTGCAGGAAGTCCAGGCTCAGTCAGCTTTAGATTGCCCTCACACAGCCACTACAAGTTCACGAGTGGACACATCCATTTCCAGGCACACATCCCAAGGGCCATTTCGATGTGCACACATCCTTTCTTTGCACACTCACATCTAGATTCATGTTTTAAAATGCTTGGTGCCTTTTAAGAAGTCCAGTGTCTGTAAGTGTTTTATGTCTCTGTGTCTGTCTGTCTCCTCTGCCTCCCCTTGCCCATGGCTGACCTTGCATAATCCCTTCCTGGGCAGGGAATATCCAGGAAGGTTTTGAACTCCTTGGTGCATGGCTGAGTGTCCCCAAGGACTCACACAGAACATGAGAACCCCATGCTGCACGGGGTGATCTGATAGATGCTTCCTGAACCAAATGGGATTGCAGTTTTGTCTGAACATGCTACACAGTGAATATTCTTTAGGCACAATTGCTTCTGGATTTGACTACTGGAAAGGCTGAGTGCTTAGAATATGGTGATTTTAGTAAACTAGATATGTGCCAATAGAAGGGTAATTTGGTGCCTATGAAAGGGGTCACTACCCCTTCCTTTTAACCAGCTTTATTCCAGAAGTCTGACTTGGCTTGTGCCTGCTTGTAAGCCCTAACCCTTGGGAGGATGATGAATAGAGACCAGCCCAGGTGAAGTACTGCAAAATTTACTTGAAGAATAACTAAAGCAAAAAAGAATCGGGTGCATGGTTCATTTGGAAGAGCACCTACCTAGCAAGTTTAAGACTCTTTGTTCAACCTCTAATACCAACAAATGAGAAAAAGAAAGAAAAAAAGAAACAAAAACCTGTGATCATGACCCTACACAATAGTAAACTTTAGTATTACTAAAGTAATCAGGAAGATCAAGAAGAAAGGAAAATATTATCTCTACACTCATATCTAAAATAATATGGAATATCTCATACACACACACACACACACACACACACACACACACACCATACACTAAATCAGGACAGGATGAGGATTTATGGTTATCTCTAGAAATAGTTTGTGACATTGTATGATGTAATAGAATTGGGTTAAATATAAGGTAGTCTTAATTATATTAAAAATAGTGATATAAATGTTGTTTTACATTGTTCACTACCAAAGGAAAATTAACTGGATGAAAGATAAAAGTGAGAGGATTTGTGAGTGTTTACAATCTGAATAGCTTGCTTTGAAGATAATTCTATGCAGAATCAGTACATTGCGTGACTGCAGGTGTGAAGGGCAGGATTCCGTAAATAGGGATCAAGTATCTTCTGATGGTGGAAATGCCACACATTCAAAGAGAATAACATCACACTCGGATAATAATGGCTATTCTTTAATGTTTTTCTCACTTATTTTGTGATAAAAAGAAAATAGCAAGGATGACAAGGATTTTTATTGAAGCATAATAATCTCACCGTCCTTTCAAAACATTTTAATGGAAAATGCCTTCCTGAGTGATAGGGTTTTTGTATAAAGCACATCCAGTTCAGTACTTAATAGTCTACATGCTATGGAAAAAAAATACTAGGGTTGTCATGACAACGGGGGAAATTATTCAGTGTAATTCATTTCATATAATGCAGTATTCTCTTCTTTCCTGTTTGTTTAAAAAACTATTTCCATAAAAAAACCTATATCTCCAGTTAAAGAGCCTGCAGTATGTTTGAAAATGTATATTGCATAATGAAATAAAACCCTAAGGGTGATTTCACCTATCTTCCAAGAGTCTAGCTCTATTGTCCAGCTCTACCCATGTATCCTCCAAGGCTATTCCGCACCCCAGTCCTCAAATGCATTACATATAATCCTGGCCTTCATTTACACTCTGGGTGAATTCTTTCCTGATTTAGAGTTTGCTGGGCATAAAATTAGGTTCATTCTATAGAAGTGGTTCTAAAGAAAAGTTTGAACATCAAAGGGAAGCACATAATTCACTTTATAATGCACACAGAGGACAGACTACGGTGCCAGGCAGTGGGTGAAGCCTGGAATATTAGACCATAGTGGGAAGGTAGCAGGGAGGATGCAGTCAGAGAAACGTTTCACACGACAAGAATCTGGGAAACCAGCCCACTGTCATCCTGTGCTAGTCTTCTTTTATCTTTTTACCAGGGGGGAGAAATGGAACAAACAAAACAATTGTATCCATTACTTATTGCTGTCTTTAAATCGAGGTGACTATTGTAATGAAGGCTACACAACTTTGCATGTTTTTCTGACAATTTCATATTTCCAATCAAAGAAACAACAGAAACTTTGAATATAATCAAATATAATTTATACTACATAGGCACTATTCCTTCCCATCTGCCAGTGAATTGAACACAAAAACTCAGTCTGCCAGAAGATGTCCATACGTTTCCTTATGCTTCAGTGTTTCCTTAGAGAAGAAGCTAGCATTTGGACTGCTTTTCTCAGAAAAATTAGGTTTCATTATTTATACAAAATTAAAAGTATATTATTTTGTGTAACCTATAATATTCTTGTGTAGTCTATTTGAGATGAAAGAAAAATAAATGTACTGTAATGGATTGAGATGTGACAAAGAAAAGGAAGAATTTTATTATTGTGTATGAACAACTATTGACATTGAACTTTCTGTAAATTTTCTGTGGTGTTTATAATAAATTGACCAAGTTATATTAGAAACAAAATAGTTTAAGGAAATAGTGCTCATTTTTTCATGCATGGTTTTACTTTAGTTTTCACATCTCTAGTTCTTAAACCAAACAAGTGGGAGAAACTATTGTACATATGATCTTTGAAACTATGGGAGTAACCTGTACATATGATCTTTGTGTAATTGTACATGTTTGTATTTCTGTTTTATCTTAGTGTCTAAGCACAATATTGTTTTGAAGTCTAAATATGCTGATATTTAAGGAGCTTAGAAATCTTAACTAATCAGGAGGCTAAGATTTGAAAATCATGGCTCACTGGGTGCAGTTGCTCACGCCTGTAATCCTAGCTACTCAGGAGGCTGAGATCTGAAGATTATGGTTCAAAGCCAGCCTGGGCAGGAAAGTCAATGAGACTCTTACCTTGAATAAACCACTCAGAAAACTAGAAGTGGTGCTATGGCTCAATTAGTAGACTGCTCACATTGAGCTGAAGAGCTGAGGGACAGCGCCCAGGCCCAGAGTTCAAGCCCCAAGACTGACCAAAGAAAAAAGAAAAAAAGGAAAGAAAAAAGAAAATCATGGCTCAAAGCCAGCTTGAGCAGATAAACCCATGAGACACTTTATCTCCAATGAAGCAATGAAAAGCTGGAAGTGAATATGTTACTAAAATGATACAGTACATATAGTTTAAAAGCAATGCCAAGCAATAGTTTTGAGACCTGAGTTTAAGCCCAATTACTAGCACAAGATAAACTGACTACATACATACATACATACATACATACATACATACATACATACATTCATACAATGCATGCACACATAAATATTCCCTTCATATCAAATATTGTTCCTGAATACCACAAAACAAAGCTAGAAGTCAATTTCAGAAAACACCCAAATACACAGAAACACACAAAAAAGGGTCAATGAATTTAAAGAGAAATTAAAAAAAAATTAACTTGAGACAACAAATCATGAAATTGAACATATCAACTCTTAGGGGTTGTAGAAAAGAAATTCCTAAGAGGGAGTTTTATCACAATAAATATCCACATCAAAAATGGCAAATATCTTAAATAAGTTACACAATTATTATACTCGAAAAGATAACAATAAGAAAACAATAAGAAAAGGATCAAATTCCAAATTTGATAGAAAAAAAGAAATGATAAAGATTTGAGCAAAAATAAATAAGAGTCAAGACAAAGAACAGAAAGCATGATCATAACTAGTAGCTGGCATTTTGAAAAAGAAAACATCACTAAAAACAGCTAGACTGAAAAATGAGTAGATTCAAGTAAAATCATAATTTAAAAAGATTGCAATGAGGTCACAGAAACAAAAGAATCATAAGAAAGTACAATGAACACTCTCGCTTAAATGCTAACAAATTAGGTAAGTGAGAAGAAATGAATAAATTCCAAGATCTATACAAATGACTATGGTTGAATTATAAAGGAACTGAAATCTGATCAAATAATGAGTAAGGACTCAATGAAGCAATAAAATCTGTGGCATCAATAAATAAAATCAACTTCTAACACTTGACACCTTTTCTTATGAATCCTTCCAAGCACTTATGTAACTAACGCACATTTTCTCCAAGGATTCCTAAATATTGAAGAACAGAGAATACCTTCACACTTTCTGAAGCCAACAATTTCCTGACATCAAAGAAAGTAAATTGCAGGTTGATGTCCACACTGGCCATAGATATAGAAATCTTCGACAAAGTGCTAGCACACTGAGTTCAATTGCAATCTCTGACTGTCCTTCATTGGAATCCAGTGGCACTGATCACAGGGACAATAGACTTTTTTATGTGAAAAATTATAACTGATGTAATACATAAAAAGAAGGGGAACATTAATCCTGGGCTCATGTCCACAGCTGAAGAAAAGTAGCTGTGACCAAATTTTACACTTTAATTAAAATATTGTACTGGGGCTTGAACTCAGGGCCTCACATTCACACTTCACTTAATTATGATGCTTTACCACCCAAGCCCGATGTTCCATTCTAGCTTTTTCCTGGTTATTTGGAGATAAGAGTCTCATGGACTTTTCAGCTGACTTGGAACTGAGATCCTCATACTCAGCCTCTTGAGTAGCTGGAATTACAGGTGTGAATCACTAGAGACTGGCTACCATATTGTATTCTTGAATATTGTTAAGAGTGTATTTTGGGCACTCACATCAGACATGAGTGACAAAACTGTGACTAATCTACATGTTTTCTGCTTGATTTATCAATAATATTCATTTCAATCACAAGAAAGTATGTGGTAAAATTCTAGAGCTTTAGTAAGGTTAACAGTCCACTCACTGTCTCACCAAGTGTCAGCACCAGTGATAATACACCCATAATTGGGGTTAATTTCTTCCCCACACAGTGTTAGCTGTTGACGGGAAGCCCATCCATTTGTGGTGAGGGATGGTGTGTGCACACACAGAGAGCTGTAAAGAAGGATACTGTAGGGCTGGGAAGGTGGCTCAGTGGTAGAGTGCTTGCCTCGCATGCACGAGGCTCTGGGTTTGATTGCTCAGCACCACATAAGCAGAAAAAGCCAGAAGTGTTGCTGTGGCTCAAGTGGTAGAGTGCTTGCCTTGAGATGAAGAGCTGTGGGACAACGTCCAGGCCCAGAGTTCAGGCCCCATGACCAATCAACCAACCAACAAACAAAAAAGACACTGACAAGCACAGTCTTGTTTTAACCTCTCCTAGTCAATTGGGTGTTCCTCCTCCACCCATCTCCTGATTTCTAGAAGGAAAAAAATTAATCACATTGAGTCCAGCAGACCAGCCATGGTTTCTGGGACCAAGAAATAACTTCCATAATATCTAGAGATCTTTAACTGTTACCAAAAATAAAAGCTCCTTTCTGGGATAATTTAGATTTTCAATTTTTAGAACCATTTGCAATAAAGATATTTGTCTTGTGTCTTCTTCTTCTTCTTCTTCTTCTTCTTTTGTTAGTCATGGGGCTTGAACTCTGGGCCTGAGTACTGACCCTCAGCTCTTCAGCTCAAAACTAGTGCTCTACCATTTGAGCTACAGGGCCACTTCTGGTTTTCTGGTGGTTTATTGGAGATAAGAGTTTGGGAAGGGATGGGAAGGGGAAACAAAGGAGGAGGCCACAATGCTTGATAAGAAATGTACTCATTATCTTGCCCATGTAATTGTAACCCCTCTGTACAGTATTTTCACAATTAAAAAAATTAAAGAAAAAAAACAAAGAAAAAAAAGAGTTTCACGGACTTTCCTGCCTGGGCTGGCTTTGAACCGTGATCCTCAGATCTCAGCCTCCTGAGTAGCTAGGATGACAGGCGTGAACCACCAGTACTTGGCTCCATCTTGTGACTTCTTAATGCTTTATTTCCCACGGGAAGAGTTTTCCAGTCCAGAACCACCTGATTCTTCGTCTTTGACCTTGCTATTGGATGTAGCCTTTGGCATTTTCTTTTTTGTTTTCAAACCTAAGTAATTCTTTTCTGAATTCTTATATTGTATTAGTCCAGAATATAACCACACTATTTTTTTTTGCAAAAAATCCCAGAGAGTTAGGGAAAAAAAAAAAGCAAACCAGAGAAAGATTTGAAAGACTATTTTTCTATTATAGGTTAACTTGCTGGCCTTTAGAAATGCAAAGATGCTGTTAATAGATGAATGCATAAGCAAAATGTAGCACCTCCACCCAGTGAAGTGCCCCTCACCATCCACAAAGGAAGGAAGTACTATCCTATATGAGGACGAGATGAAATGTGCCCCGTTTTTGGTGATGTGTGAAATCTTATTTATACTCATTGCGTACTAACCTTGAATATAGCATTCATCATACAATCAACTTGTTGATAAAAGGAATAGCTATTTCTGAACATTATTTAAAGGCAAGTTACTTCTGTTTCTGAACGGCCTGTAATCCTGTAATTCTTCATATTTAAAGGTATATTACTTTGAGTGAATGTCTCTCTAAATTCTCTAAGATCAGAGTTTCGCATCTTTCATGTGTTCAGTACTGTGAGATGCAGGTGATATATTAAGAGCCGTATATCATAGTGAATGGAAGCGATAATCAGTCCATCACAGAGCGCAGATGTGGGGTGCATCTGGGGGTGCGCCCACTGAGCTGCCCCCGTGTCCCGTCCCGGGCCCCTGCTCCGGCCTAGCCGTGGCCCCGGCCCCGCTGGTCCTGCCGTGTCTCTGGCCCCAGGGCGGTGGCTTGGCGCAGGCTGTGTTTATTTCTCTGACTCACGGGCGGCAGAGCGGATTCTACTTGTGGCCGTAACGTGGACGGCACCGTGTAAGGACCAGACGGCCCCACGGGAGCACGCAGCTTGTGACGGTGATCTGGTGATGGAGATTGGGTCACAGTGATTGGGTGAGGTGGTTGGGTGACAGTGATTGGATGACGGTGATTGGATGACGGTGATTGGGTGAGGGTGATTGAGTCATGGTGATTGAGTGACGGTGATTGGGTGATGGTGATGAGACAGTGATTGGGTGATGGTGATTGGGTGAGCGTGATTGGTCATGGTGACTGAATGATGGTGATTGGTTGGTGGTGATGAGACAGTGATTGGGTGATGGTGATTGGTTAACGGTGATTGGATGACAGGTTTTTGGGTGACTCGGCGGCAGGCGGGCACTTGCATGAAGATGGCGTCGATGATTTTGGCCTGCTTATGATATTCTCTAAAACCATGTCTGTTAACTCTTGGGACGTGTGAATCTATGGATCCAAGTAGGGAAGATGCGGGCATCCAGAGGCGCAGGGTGCAGGCCGGGGGCCTGTGGCATGCGGGGTGTGGGTGTCCAGGTGTGGAAAGCGTAGATGCTGACATGGGCTGAGGAGAGAGGCTGCACTGTGCATGGAGCTATAACATCTACCATTGTCCAGTGCATTAACAGATGCAGGTCTAATATGAGAACAGTGCCTCTGAACGAGACGGGGGGCGGGGAGGGATGGAAGAGAGGGGGAGGAGGGGAAAGAGGGGGAGGAAAGAGAGGAAAGGGAGAGGGAAAGGGAAGGAAGGAAGGAAGGAAGAGGAGAGAGAAAGAAAAAGAAAGAAAGAAAGAGAGAGAAAGAGAGAGAGGGAGAGAGAAAGAAAGAAAGAAAGAAAGAAAGAAAGAAAGAAAGAAAGAAAGAAAGAAAGAAAGAAAGAAAAGCAAGAAAAGAGGGAAGGACGAAAAGGAAGAAAAGAGGGAAGGAAGGAAAAAGAAAGAAAAAGAAAAAAGAAAGAAAGAAAGAAGAGAAGAGCAGAGGGAAAGGAAAGGATAGTGAGTAATAGAGAAAGGTAGAAAGGATTGAAAGAATAGGTGGGAAAGAAGGACAGAAGGAAAGAAAGAAGGAAGGGAGGGTGGGAGGGAGGGAGGGGAGAAAGGAAAGAAAGGAAGGAGAGACCGAAAGAAAAGGAGGGAAGATGGATGGAGAGAGGGAGTAGAAGAAAAAAGAACTAGGGAAAATTTCACCTTATCTGTTTTTCCGGATCAGTAATGTGCAGTGTTGGTCTTGTTTGTTATTTTTGTTTTAAGGTTGGGTTATGTTTTCTGTACAATGCCCTCCTAATCTTGGATATTCAAGTTGTATAACATGATGAATCTCCCTGAGGCCACGTGGATAGCAGAAGTTACAAAACCCACTTGGGCACCTTCCACCAGGGCGCTGCGACCTGCTGTCACTCTGTCCATGCATGACAACCACGTGCTCATGGCAGCTGACATGCGGCTGGGCTGTCAGGTGACTCCTAGAAGTTGGCTGCACACATGTGAGCCATCGTCCAACAGACAAATGTGTCCAGATACATCGCAGGTGAGCATGCAAATGGTCATGGTTTTCTGGGGATGCAGAAGAGAGGTCATTGTTTATATCGCAGAAAACCCTTTCATGTGAGGAGTCTGGGGTGATATGAAAAGCTTACAATAAATCTCACTGCAGACCTCTTCGGGATGAGGAGACACCTGTTACGCTCGAATGGTTATTTCACCTTTTCACGGAGTGCCTGTCCCAAGGCTGGAAGTCAGGTCTGTGCACCTCTGAGGCTGCTCTTGACTTCTTTAGCCACACCTCATTCTTTTTGCTTTCTTGACTTTTCAGATTAGAACACACAGTTTTACTGAGGTCTTTGGATCAGAAACTATCATATCTACTTTTTCCACTGAGATGAAAGCTACAGGAATCAATCAATTATTCTCAACAATAGCCCTAATTGTAAATGATATTCACTTTCTAATTGAAAGACAAAAGCTGACTGATTGGGTTAAAAGTAACAATGAGATGTACAAGACATTATGTAGAAAAATGAACTTTACAACTTTGGTGGGGGAGAGGGAGGGAGATGGGAAGGGATGATAAGGGGAAACAAAGGAGGAGGCAACAATGCTTGATAAGAAATGTACTCATTACTTTGCTCATGTAATTGTAAACCCTCTGTATGGTATTTTCACAATTAAAAAAATGATAAGATCAATTGTTTCCTATCAGAAAGAAACACACTGACTCAAAGTGAGAGGAAAAAAGATGCAAGTAGCAGGAGCCAGGGGCAAGCCGGAATAGCTACTATATTCATATCTGAGAGAGACATTGGCAAGCCAAAGTTAATCAGAAGAGATTAAGAAAATCACCACTTAGCAATGAAAGAACCAATCAATCAAGAGTGTATAACTATTATCAATGTGCACACATTGAACTTTTATTGTCCATCTAGTTTCATAAAATAGACATTGACTGGGCATGGAAGACCAAATAGATCAGCTAAATAATGGTAATTTTTGTTTCTTCCTTGTTTTTTATTTTTTGTGCCAGGCCTGGGTCTGGGAACTGTCCTTGAACATTTTTGCACATGGTTGGTGATCTACCACCTGAGCAACAGTTCCCTCTCTAGCTTTTTGGTGTTTCACTGTACATCAGAGTTTCATAGAATTTAGCATTAATTCCCAAATAATGCCATCCAATGGGTTCAGAATAAACATTCTTTCTGGTCATGCCTGTGGGTCACACCTGTAACTAGCCACTTGGAAGGAAGTCTGAGATTGAGGGTCATGGTTAGAAGCTAGCCCAGGCAGGGAACTGAGTGGCTCTTACTGTCCAGTTAATGAGCAAAACTTTGGATGTGGGTCTGTGGCTCAAGTGGAAGAGCACCAGCTTTGAGCGAAAAGCTAATGGACAGTGCTGAAGACCTGAGTTCAAGACCTAGTTCAAGACCCACAGAGAAGCAAACAGAAACAGAAGAGCTATCCTCAGCAGCTCATGGACATGAGATTCTTATGACATGACTTTCTCTCTTATAAAATAAGTCTTAACAAATAAATAGAATTAAAATAATGTCTCATATTCAAGAAACCATGATAGAAAAGAATAAATTACAAATGAAGAAAACTCATATTACATAGTATCTTCTAAATTTGTCTTTGCTTCATAATATACTCATATTATTTGGCCAATACTTATGATTGAATTAGGGAAGCTAAATATTTAAATTTTAATAATAGTAAGTGTTATTATGAAACAACACAACTCCTGCATTTTTATTATTTGGCCTTGAGCTTCCCAGTATGTGTTCAAGCATTAGACTACTTTATTTCTATATTTGTGTGATAGGCAGAAGACCATTTCACCCTTGTGTTCTACTTACACATCCCCAAACCTTGGAAGTATGTGTCCTTAGATGGCCAAAGTGGCTTTGCTGGCTGGTGAAATAATACATCATAAAATGGGCAGATCGCTCCGAGCACTGGGGCTTTCCCTGTAGTGCCCAGTGCTGTTGGGGTGGTTTTCATTGGGTCCTTAGAGCTCACAGAGAGCAGAGGAACTTGGAATGAGGCTAAATACAGATGCACAGCACAGAGGGCTGGCACTGTCCAGAAAGCCTGGGGAACATCTGGGCCCAGGAGATGGCTGCAGTCAGTCCTGGTGTGCAGAAGAGAATCATTCCTTCACGCCCTGGTGCAGTACAGAAATCCTGTGTGAGGCTCGGCTGACCTGCACAGAAGCTCAACGCCAAATCTGGGCTTCTCAGAACCCTTGAGTTATATTGGGTTACAGGAGCCATAGAACATTCATACACTAGATATGTCAAGATTTCATTATTCAATTAGACATTATGATTGCTTGGCAAATCAATTCAGTAGATGAGACTTGCTTGGAAAGTTCAAGTGGGTTTTGTGTTCTCAATACTTTCATGACTTTCACACATGTGAGTACTCACACTTGATAGTTCCTATAAGGGTGAACATACCAGACAGGAGTGTCCACAGTGACTATCTTTGCATGTCCTTTTTCTTTAATTTCCAGAAGTGCAAATAGCTTAAAAGATCTTAAAAGGGCTTTTTACTCGAAATATAGTAGTTGATTAAACATTCTAGAAACAAATTATACAAATACTTTAGTGTCTTGTTCAAACAAAATTCCATCTTGACACAAGCTACACCAGACAGGCACACTCGGAAATATAGTCTGAAAATCCCAGTTAACTCTTCCACCTGAATTCATAATATTATTTTAATATCATCAATGTAAAGTTCAACAGAGTTTGTATGGAAGTATTTCAATTTGCAATGACTACCTTCTAAAGTATGTCAAACCTTGAGGACACTTTCTAATTTTTGTTTTTTTAGGTTTTCTTTTGTAAAATGCTTTCCTGAACATTTTTAAGTGTTGTATGTTTCATCTGTCTTGATTATGTTTTTCACTTTAAATTGTGCGATTTAATGTACATTTCTCTGCATTCTGTATAAGTGTGTCAATAATTTTCAACCCTTAGAAACAAATTTCCTCTCCACATATAGTGAGCATTAGCAACAATATGTCATTGATTTATGTTGATTAAACCTTATTTCCCTTCCTGATTTCTGTCTGTGTATGTATCCTTCTCTGACTTCTGACTGTACTATCAAGAGAAAGTCTAAGTGCATTTCCACTCTCTCCAAGTGGGTATCTCTCTGTAGGGACATTTTTGAAATCCAGACAGCTTGTACCACTGGATTTTCTGTTTTCCTGTGGCTAGCAACAACTTCTCCATTCTAGCACACAGAACCTGCACAGATGGCTGAGACCCACTGGCCCAGTTGAACTGGTTGGGGCAAATTTCCTTGTCTGCACTGCCTTTTGTTGAAGACATCTTCAACAAAGAGAGGATGGCACTCCCTCGGTACTTCTGCAGACAGATACCCACTTAGCAACTGTCTTCAGGCTTACTCAGTCACAGAGGGATTATGCGGATAGACAGTAGATAGAACATAGATGAAGATCTATTGACTATGGTAGATAGAGATGGGTAATAGAGATAAATTATAGATAGATAATAGATAGTAGGTAGATGAGGGATGTAGAAATATATTGGTAATGGAAGATACAAATAGATGATGGACATACTCATGCACATACATGTATACATATTAGATACATATTAACAGTGATATATGAAATTAAGTGATACAATGAAGATTATTCCTTGCAGCTTATTTACACTAGTCAAACTGGAAAATTTGCCATTAATGAGCAGGTTATTAAAAATACAAAGGAATAGCTGGACATTTCTATTATTTTCAATAATAAATGCCAGCCACAAATGACAGACCTGGTAAATCTTGAAAACACATTCCCCTCACTAAAGGGAATGTCAGAACACGTAGCCCGGTGCTACACCCCTCAGACCAACTGTAAAGAAAATGGGAACAACTGTATGACCAAGGTCAAGGTAATCACAGGTTTCAGATGATATTGTGGGGTTTAATTTAGGAAGGTAGACAGGCAAAATACAATTTGCCTTTTACTTTCATCCCTATGTTATTATTGATATATTATTAGTCCTGTCTTTGCCCACATGCCAATTCTGTAATTTTTCTTTTTTATTCTCAAGTTTTATATATTCTCCATGGACAATATAAAGAAACAAAGAGGCATGTGACCTTAATTTAATGAAATAAATGAGTTTTTACAACCCACAATACATAGAAAGTGAGAGGGGAAGATGAAGAAAAGGAAAAGAAGAGAAGAGAGAAGGATAAGAAGGCCAAAGTAGGGGTGGGGATGGGGGGAAGGTTGACAGGGGTGTCAGGGATCAAGATGCACTGTATTCATAAACTGCTTCGATGGATGGCAACTGCTTTGTACAACTACTTAAAGATAATGAAAATATTCAAGAAATGAAAAGAAGTCTGAAGGGGAACAGGAGGCAGAAAGCTCACTGGCGACCTCAGAAATCGATGCTTATATAAACTCCTACCCTGAAGAGAAGAGATGAACAGAGGGTCGAGATTTAATTTTCATGGTTTTTAAAATGGTGAGCTTCCTCGATCAGAGCGCCAGGCGGTCAGTATGACTCGCTTCTCCTGAGCCACGGTAACACAATGGTAACTTCTCCAGAAGTAAGAGATGTCGGCCTTGTCCATTTGAACTAAGTCCAGGCTTCATTCCTGTCTCTCTCCCTGTTGTCTTGAACAAAATCTCCTCTGCCTGTCTAACTCTAGTGCAGCCTTTGCTTTGTAAGACCAAAGAAATGTTTGAACTGCTTTCTGCTTTCTACCCTTTATACATTTTGGTGACAGTTGTTTTGGATACTGAATTGACTTGCTATTTCCCTCAGAAAGAAAGAAACATGCTTTAAGGCATAGTATAAAAATCCAAAAGAGCTATATAAATGATTGTTCATAAACTCAAATTCTTTTGCAGACTTAAAAAAAAAAAGAACGCTGCACAGATCATGGCATACAATATCTCTGAAAAAGTGCATTGCTATTAATAGATCTCTGAAGTGGAAACAGGTTTTGACATCTGGCTAGGAGTTGGTCATGAGATCTATGAGTCATTGATTCTCTTCACAGAATGAAATCGGATGTTCAATAAAAGATTGTTATTCATCCTTAGGCACATTGTCCTGGATTAGGGATGGGAGATTCCTATTCCACAGTACACAATTCTGAGCTATCTTTGCCCAATGAATTTACTAAGGGTGGGATTCACAGAGCCTTCCTCAGATTATGCTGGTACAGTTTATAAAGCCTGTGGGGCAGGGCGGGGTACTTGCTAGGACATATTTCTGGGAACCTCCTTGTCTCCACAATGATCCCTGATGACGGAGAGCTTGGAAGATCATTCTTGGTGTGAGGCCTTTGCAGGCGTTTTCAATTCTCCCTTAGTGGCAAAAGGAATAGATTCATTGCAAGGAGGTTCGGTTTCTAAACTCCTATTCAACTTTCTATGTCAAAAGTCTCACGGGTAAGAATTCAAAACTGACACAGAGTAGATTGCTGAGCTGGCACTCTGAGAACAGCAGCTTCTTTGTCTGGAGATGAGCATATTTGTGCAAAGCCTGGAACTTTTTTCCTCAGGGAATAGTTACATCTCTGCTTATAGAAAATTTTCCACACAAATACGCAAGCATGACTGGGCCACATGGGCCTGCTATGTTCTCTGTTTAAGACTGAAATACTGAAGATGGGAATTTTGAAATATTTCTCTTATCATTTGCTGTGCTGTTATTTTATAGAACTGAATATTAACAGACCTATGTTTAAAAATCCAATGAACAGATTCAAAAGGCAAAATATGCAATTGATTATCATTGTGTTGTTGGGTAAAGTATTGAAGTAATGCTTTGTGTGTTCTTCAAGTGTTGCTGAATTTAGTAGATTTGCATCATTTAATATATATGAAACCATCTTTATTTAACAAATGAGACCCCAACACTCAATATTTGTGTAATCTTTTGGCTACAATGCATGTACTTGCATCTCTCTTTATAAAACAGAAATGAACAAATGCAGCAGCGGTACTTACTAGACACTATATTGAAAATGAACTATACAAACTGTGGGTGGAGGTGGGAGGGAAAAACTGGGAGAGAGAGAGGGAAGGGATGACATTGTCCAAAAAGAAATATACTCCTTACTTGCCTTATGTAATTGTAACCCTCTGTAATCAGTATTACAGTAACAGTAAACATGCAAAATATAAAATTAAAATTTCTAACTCATAGAAAAAAAGGAATATGTGGAGAAAAGAATTTAAACTTAGGGCCCAGGATGTAGTAAATATGAAACCTGGGCAAGTCCAATTCCCTCATTCCATTTCTTCTTGATGCCTAAAGTTTAGGAAAATTGGAATAATTCCTCTTTATAATATTATATAAAGAAAGATGTGATCTGATGAGTATAATTACTGGAGCACATCACCTGGCCTTTAGTAAATGTTTAATGTGTTATTCTTATTTTTCTCACATGTGAGCATGTAAAATTGCTCAGGCAGAAGAATAAGTATTTCTGATTTTCTCTCACTGGTTTTCAAGCAATGGTCAGCGGAAAGACTGGTGAGCTCCTCTTATTAGTCTTCATGTGCTGCTGTTTATGAGGATTCTGCGCAGATCAAGTCTTTGAACAATTTCAGAAAACACTGAAGTTTTTACTTATCCCTTTATTGGACATCATTATTCATGCTATTGTGTTTGGATTCTAGAAATGCTCTGTATGGAGGAATGATATATACCAATCAGCTTCACATAGAATTTGAGAAGGCCTATTACACTCCAACAGGTCTATTATAATTATACCACATGCTGATCCATGTTTTATAATTGTATTATACTCTAATAGAGCTATTATAAGCCATGTCTAGTGTTCTACCAGGTCTAGTCTTCTATTCCATGTTGAGAAAATAATAGAGCTGCTGTCTAGCTGGGTACCACTGGCTCACAGCTATAATCCTAGCTACTCGGGAGGCTGAGATCTGAGGATGGCGGTGCAAAGCCAGCTTAGGGAAGAAAGTCCATGAGACCCTTATCATCCATTAACTACCACACACCAGAAGTAGAGCTGTGGTTCAAGTGATAGACTGTGAGCCTGCCAACCTTGAGCTTTTAAAAAAGGTAAGGAACAAAGCCCAGACCATGAGTTCAAAGCCCAGGTTGACCACCCCCCAAAAATAAGAGGTAGTCTATGAGTCAAGCTTACCAATTACAAACAGGTGGCCAGGCCTGGGCAGAAAGGAGATTCACACTATGACAAGAAAGAATGGCAATGTTGGTGGGAGTGTAAACTTGTTCAACCACTTTGGAAAGCAGTATGGAGGTTCCTCAAAAGACTCCACATAGAGCTCCCCTATGACCCTGCAATCCCACTTTTGGGCATTTACCCAAATGATCACAAACAAGACCATACTAAAGCTACCAGCACAAATATGTTTATTGCATTATTTGTCATAGCTAAGATATAGAACCAACCCAGATGCCCCTCAGTAGATGAATGGATCAAGAAAATGTAGTATATATACACAATGGAATTCTATGCCTCCATCAGAAAGAATTGATTTCTGGATTAGTTTTATTTCTGACTCTTCTGGGTATTTAATAATCCATTTGGTTTAGTTATTATTATATATTCTCATATGTGTATGATATATATACATTATATGTACATGGAGGTCACATACATATGGGCATTTGGAACAATCTTTTTTTTTTTTTTTGGTCAGTCATGGGGCTTGAACTCTGGGCCTGAGCACTGTCCCTCAACTCTTCAGCTCAAGGCTAGTGCTCTAGCACTTGAGCTACAGTGCCACTTCTGGTTTTCTGGTGGTTTATTGGCGATATCACGGACTTTCCTGCACAGGCTGGCTTTGAACCATGATCCTCAGATCTCAGCCTCCTGAGTAGCTAGGATTACAGGCGTGAGTCACCTGTGCCTGGCTTGAAACAATCTTAATTGTACAGAGTAATGTAAAAATAAGGAACTATTCCATTCCTAGAGCCTTCCAACACCCGAGTGGCATCCTGAGTATCTAGGAATGAATGTATACAGTGTGAACTTCCATGGTACCTGGCTTATTTGGTTCAATGCTTATGACTTTTACTCACATGCATATATATAATTCTAGCCTGTTTATTCATATCATATGTGTCCATTCTCTGAATACATTACAATTATATTATATGTTCACTTGTTGATTGTTGTATAAACAGTTTCCAATTAGGTGTTATTGCAAATAATGCTGCTAGTATTAGAAATTCTGTGTGTGTGTGTGTGTGTGTGTGTGTGTGTGTGTGTATACCATCTCTCTCTCTCTCAGACACACACAAACACACATATGCACACACACACATTTCCATTCAGGAGAAGGGACAGCTGGCATGCAGGCTATTTAAGGCTTGTGAAATTGGTGTGAGTTAGTAGAAAAAGCAGGCAGTTAGGGAATTATGGCCTTCACAGCTTGTGGATGACAAGATGAGGGGATAAACCAAATGCTGTGTGGCAAGGAAATGGGGGTAAGAAGCTACAAAGAATGAAGAAGCAGGAGGGAACAAGGATGGAGCAGTGAATGGGTGTCACCACACATTAAGAGCAAGCTGGAAGGAGGTGTGCTCATCAGAAGCCATTTCCGCAGGCCAGGGCAGCTCTGCAGTGAGGACCAGAGCCCAGACAAGTGGGGTGGCTGCACTGTTCCCTTCTGCAGGACGGGCTGATGCCAAGCTGCTCCTTTCTACAGGCCATGTTGATGTTGAGCTGTTCCCTTCTGCAGGCCGTGCTGATACTGCTCAGCTCCCTTCTGCAGCTGCATTGATGCTGTGTGCTCTCCCCCATCAAGTAATCTAATAAACTTAAAAAAAACAACCTGTTAACTTATGTCTGAGGCTTAGCTAACCCGTCCCTTGCAGAGGGTAGAAGTTGTGTACTGCCCTACACCTTCTGGTATCGTATTTGGTGCATTGGCCCAGCAGTTAGGGATGGAGAGAGCCTTTTCTGACTCTCTCACGGACAAAGGAGTCCATGATGGTATGGCTCAGACTGGATGTTTGGAGGGTGACAGAGCTCCTGCAGTCTGACGTCTGGGTTGAGCATTTGTATGGCCAGTGGGTTATGTGGGAAATTACTGGTGGCCATTGGCCAGTTACAGAAAGTGTTTGTAACCAAGCATACTTCCATTGTCAATTATGAATTAAAACCTTATTTCACAGCCTTTTCCAATCTTTGAGTATTCTCAAAGAACTTATTTTCCCTGTTCTGTTGGGCGATGTTTGGTATCTCAGTATCATTTCCATTTATCTAATGGACCCAAATTGTTTTTAACAGTGCAATTCCCAGGCAGCTGTAGTCTGGCTTGGGGGTGGGCATCAAGCTGACGGAGCACCAGGAGTCAAGGGGGGTTGGATGTGCAAACACCCTGCAGAGACCACAGGGCCAGGGCCAGGATGCAAACAGAGTCAGTTCTCCGGCAACCTTTTCCCTCCAAGCTAAGAACGTGGGAGGCATGATCAAACATGCAACTTACCCAGAAGTAGAGTTTCTCTTCCTTATTGGATTCAAGACAAGCACATCTGCTTGATTACCCACCTCAAGTTCACACCATCATGGAGGCTTAACCTGTATTCGCAGCTCTCTTAGAAGCCAAAGTCTGGAGGATAGTGGTTCAAAGTCATAAAGTTATTGGGTAACAACGTAATTCATCTATCACAAATAACCCAGACATGGTGTTGAGACACCTGTAACCTCAGTTATGTGGGGGTAGCAATCGGCCCTCTCCAAACTCAAATGAAGCAGAAAAAATGGTGGGATAGTTGGTCTGGCACAAGAGGCAGAAATCCCACTCAGCAAGAGGGACTCTCTGATAACCCTGGTAATTCTTTAAAAAAAAAAAAAAAAGAAAAAGAAAAAAACAAGAAAATTCTTCCATTCTTCTCTATGAATTAATTTGAGTAAGTGACAGAATTTACAAAGGGTACAATATAATCTAAACTGACAGTTTAATGACTAAAGTATCATAGAAGGGTTTGTAATACACCAGAAGAAATTATTTTAATGAATAAGTAACTTCAAACATGCTTCTAAAATGATGTTAAATATTTTATAATAAAGACATTTCTTTAGGGATTTCCCTTCCTATCTGCATAATAATGAACACAAAAGTACTTGTAAATGTGTGACTGTGAAAGACAAATCAGATGCATGGTTTTTATTTATTGTTTACATTTATACACTTCACTTGGAGGCTGTTTTTAAATTCTGTCTTACTCACATGAGATACAATAACTATTTTTAAAAACAGGAGCTGGCATAGTAATCCTAGCATGCAGAAAGCAGAAGCAAGATAATCATGAGTTTATGGTTACCTTTGGCTGTAGAATGAGACCCTACCTTAAAATAAAAACAAAAACATAAGCATAAACAAAATATACATAATGGATTTTTACTCATTCATTAGAAAGAATGGTATTGTACTCTTTGTAAAGACAGGGAAAGGCCTGGAAAAATTATGTTAAGTGAAGTAAATCATGTCCAGAGAGACAAAGAATGCATTTTCCCCTTTAAATATGGAACCTAGATTTTGCTTGTAAACTTATAAGTAAATAAATTGGGTAGGGTGCAGGTGTGCAGAAAGGTATTAACTGAAATACAGTGGATTCAAGGGAGATCTCAAATGGTATAGTTGCTTAGAAAGGCAAGTCAATTTCAACAAAATAAAACACCAGGAAGTGGGTACTGGAAGGGGTGAGGTGGGGTCAAGGGGAAAAGGTAGAGGAGCCAAGAGGAGAAGAGGGGGAGCACAGTCCAGAGTCCAAGGTCTAACCTGCAAAATGAAGAAGAGGGAAGGAGGGATGGGGAGGGGAGGGATGGGGGAGAATGTGGAAGGAGGGGACATTGATCAAGAAGCACTGAATTAAAAAACTGCTTTTTAAATGGAAGCACCTTTGTACAATTACTAAAGATAATAAAAATATATAATACAGTGTGTGTGTGTGTGTGTGTGTGTGTGTGTGTGTGTGTGTGTGTGTGTGTGTATCTTGACATCTCCATCTCTGTCTGCCTTTTTCTCTACCTTTCTGTCTCTTTCTCTGGAAAGTACTGGGATTTGAACCCAGCTATTTGCACTTGTTAGGCAAGTGCTCTACCCTGTGAGCCATGATTCCAACTCTGTTTATTATTTTTACCTCAAGGTTTCTCTTTTCTCCCAGGATGGCCCGGAGTACGGTCCTCCTCTTTGTGCTTTCCTCTGTTTCCCCCATGGCTGGGAGGACAGGCATGCATCACTACACCCATCCTGGGTTGAAATGGAATCTGGTGAATGTTTATACAATCCTCTAATCTCTACCAGGATTACAGGTATGCACTATATTGCAGGATTATCTATACTAAATAGGATTCTCTCTATACATCACAAGGCATGTTTCATTTAGTTGATAATCTGCATGTATCTATATGAATGTGTATAGGTGTCATTATGCTTTGTGTATTGTAAATAACTTACACAGTTATTGTGAGCATTGTCCTTACTCTTCCAGAACTATCACAATGTAGCTGTAGGTAGGACAGAGGATTTCAGACATGGAATAAGAATAGCACACAGGGAAGGAGAAGGAGCTAAACCATCTTCTCCTTCACTGCCAAAGACTCATCCCAAGTGAGTACTGAGATTCAGAGTTTTCAACAGTGGGACAGTATTATTCAATACAGAAAAGAAGTTGCTGTGCAAAGCATTTTTTAAAAATTTAATCTTTCAAAAGTATCAAAAAGAACAGAAACAAGAAACATCTATCTCTATATATAATATACATATTATATATATTATATAATAAAAATCAGGTACAAGGTGGATTCAATGGAGGGTACTCTCAAGGAAAATGAACATGTAAATAATGACATTATAAAGGTAGTATTAACACCTTTGAGTAACTGGCTCAGTTATAGTAAAAAAGAAGTTGATCTTTTGCAAACATGTTTTAAACTCTTAAAATGAATAATGATGTTTGTGAAAATATGTTTTCTCTGTGCTTTCAATAATCTTCAAGAACACGTCATCTTAAATAATTTAAAATGTGGCTGTGTTTTTGAACCTTTTTGTCAACAGTGCATGCTTTTCTGTATCAATCTTCTGAACAATCTCTCTCTAACATAAAATCCATCTTTGTTAATATTGTTGAATACTGTGACAAGTTTGTTTCCATTCAATAATTATTATTATAGTAATATTCAAATAAATGTTTGCTGTCGTAAGGGAATTTCTATGAGGTAAATGCCCTCTGAAGATGGCATGATTTTATATACAGAAAACTCTAATCCCTCCCCAAACCATGCTAGAATATTAGGTGAATTGAGTTAAAGTTATGTACAAGGTTTTCATATACCAAATAAGAATCTCATCTATACTTTCATAGAAAACAAAAACTAGGAATAAACATAATTAATGAGCTGATATACGTGTATTCTGAAATCTATAACACATTGATAACAAATTCAATGTGATCATTAATATTGTTAAAATATCCACCCCACATGAAGTCCTATGTAAATTCAAATGCTATCTCCATAAAGAAAACAAAACACTAAAAATTTCAAAGGAATCTTTTCTATGTTTTTGTTTTTGTTATTTTCAGAGCCAGTGTTTGAACTTGTGGACTTGATATTGGAGAACTTGCTTGTTCATCTGGAACTCCCTGTTCTGCTTTTTCCTGATTCATTGGAGATAAGAATCTCAGGAACCTTCCTGCCCTGGCTGACCTTGACCCTTGACCCTGTGGCTCTTAGCCTTCCCAGTCTCTAGGATTCCAGACATGAGCCTCCAGGGACCTCATGAACAGCACTGCTTTCTTGCCAGTGTCTTCAGCCTTCAGTTCTGGCTGTGTCTCCAAGCACACTCTTGACAGACTTCAGATTTCTTCCTCTGTGCATGCCTTAGTGGCTTGAAATTCAAGTCCCCATGCAGATGTGCAATAGTTCCGTCTGCACAGATTTAATCCTGCTGGCCTCTGTGTATGAACCTGAGCACCCTCATTCCTTTAGCTCAATTAATTTACTCCATGGACAGACAGATTTTTGGTAGGATTTTCAACTTGTGAGCATTATTTCAATCTGACAGGTTATCTAGTAATTAACTGTCTATTGAGAATTATTTGATGCCACAAATGCTCATGGAGAAATGGTGGCTTCCCTGAAGAAACATTTCTGCACGGGAGGTTTGACTCGCTCATGTAAGCCACCGATTTGACAGGGCAGCCTTGTTTTTCCAACCTCTAAGTTCTCCGTCTTTTATATCAGCGTGGGGAGATCAGCAGTGAAATCACACCGTTAAAACCAAGACCCAGTAATAAATCTGAAGTACTTAATTTGTCAAATAAAAGCAGCATTTAACCTATAAAAACACATCTAAACAAAGATGAATTCACCTGGTTGTGAAGAAACTTTCTGGAGACAAAAAAGTGATTATGATGTTAATCAGCATTGAAATATAGATGATTTATGGAAATATTCCAGAAACAATCAAATAAAACTCCAACCTTTAGAAAAAAATGTGCAATTAAGAGCATCAGGCCCAGTGGCTCACACCTGTAGTGTCAGCTACTTGGAAGGTAGAAAGCTGGATGATTCTGGACTGAGGCCAACAGGGTGAATGTTAGTAAGACCTCATCTTAACAAACAAGCTGATCCCATAGCTCATAATTGCAATGTAAAGTGTTTTAAAGGTCAAGGCATGATACTCTGATATATATATTAATTATGAATATATTTGTTTATATACAATATAAATCATTATGTTGTATATATAGCATATTATACTATTATTAATACACTTATTCATTTGTATAATATAGTGTATTATATATTGTGGTATATGTAATATATAGTATTCAGTATATTGTATATAATATATTGAATATGATATAAGTGAATTAATATATGTTATTAATTATACATAATATATTTAAATACAATGCTATTTTACATTGCAATAGTTCATATAATATATGAACTATTTCATACATTTATACATCTTAATACTTCTATATTTATAATAACAGAAATATCCCACATCAATACTTACTTATGTAGAGGAATGATCTGTTAATATAATCTAAGATAATTATATGGCATATTAATGTCATATGATTGTACGGAATGTTAGTATGATTACTCATTGCATTACATGTAATTGGTATGTCTATAAATATGTCAATACTAGCATGTCATATGCATATCATACATATAGTGGTCCATATCAATATTTTCCTCTAGCAAATGTCATTTTTTTCTGTAACTGGTAGATAATCCGCTCCTCGGCAGGGCGCAGAGCCGCCGGCCTCTCCCGGCCCCCGCCCCTGCGCCCGGTCCTGGGCTTCTGCACCCCGCCCCGGCCCCTGCGCTCTCCAGGCCGCGCCCGGGAACGGACCCAAAAGGTGGGAGAGCGGTACTGTTGAGACTCACGAAAGAATCCACTCCTCCTCCTGCGCTGGCCGTGTGTCCACACGCATGCGCGTGACAAGTGTACATGGCTCCCTGCTGACCCTTGTGCCCATTCTTCACCCCTGAGGTATCCATCCCCAAGGTGTCCAGTCCCCATCCCCGAGGTGTCCATCCCGGAGGTGTCCAGACTCAGCTCCAACTGGCTGTGTAAGTTCACCACAGAGGGTTCCTGAACTCATGGAGCTTAGTAGAATCACTTTCAGTGATTCTATTAAGAACCGGTTTGTTCAACTGTATTCTCTACTGTGTGTGTGTGTGTGTGTGTGTGTGTGTGTGTGTGTGTGTGTGTGTGTGTGTGTGTGTGTGTATGTGTGAGTGTTGGTACTTGGACTTGAACTCAGGACCTGGGCACTGTCTCTGCTTTCTTTTCCTTACCTTCTAGGACTTGAGTCCCAGATCCAAGTCGTTTTTCAGTGGATAATTGAAGAGTCTCATGGACATGTCTGCCAGAGCTGCGGTCCAGTTGGGATCCTCTGCTACCATTCTCCCAAGTTGCTAGGACTACAGGGTGACCCACGGGCACTTGCCCCTCCACATACTTTTCCATTTCATTAGTGATCTACAGTGAAGATCAGCTGTTCCTGACCATCCCAGGAATCAAACTCTGCGTTCTTCACCTCGCTAAAGGATGGCCCATCACATATTCCAATGGATGTCCAACCCCAGCACAACAAGAAAGGACATGAACAGCCACATCACATGTGCACACACGTCAACTTTTCACGAGGTCGTAAGAGAACAAGGGATATAATCAGCTTAGGTCCTGTGTGTGGATACCTTGGGGGAAGAATCTTAACAATGAAGTTATTACGATAATAATACTAGCAGTGATGATGTCACACAAACCCTGGGTAACCAGGAGCAGGTGTGTGGCTTTTCTCTGCTAGCACCTTCAGGACTAGCAGGAATCATCATGACTGACCCCTGCTCAGCTCTCCCCTGTTGGGAGAAAATGTCTGGTAACATCCCTCCACTAGCCCCGCCAGGACTTGGATGGCGAGGGTGGGTGAGAATAAGTGTCTGCTTATCCAGATCCCGGAAGCAGCTTTCTTTTGAGATTTCCAAGTTTTATCTTTGCTTTAATTTTTTTGTTAAACTTCTGCACTCGTATGTCATGAAGAATTCTCAGGTAAATGGTGTTTTTGCCGTTTTTCTAAAACATGATAATATCTTAGACAGTCCTCTCACTTTGGAGACTAATCAAAAGAGAAATTTTCTCCTTTTCTGATAGTGGGGCTGTAACGTGGAGGGCCTTGTACTCTGCCGCACTACCCTGGCACTCTACCTCTTGGTCCCCGCTGACACTTGCAGCTTTTTGTTGGTGATTCAAAGGCAAGTGTGTCACAGCTTTGTTGGCCCGGGTTGGCTTCGAACCCTGAGCCTCAGATCTCAGTCTCCTGATTAGTTAAGATTATAGGTGTGAGCCACCAATACCTAGCTGAAATTTAATATTTGTAACTAGAGTATAGAGAAAGTCATTTTCTTATATTCCTGCACCACCCTCGGTCTCTACCCCCTGAAAAATATAGATGGCCTGAACTTCAATTCACCCTCAAAATTTGAAAGTACCCAATACTTAGTGGGCATCCATTCTGCACACCATTCCCACCTCAAGAGGTCTGGTGTGAGCGCTGACACAGGAAAAGACTCTGTTCTCATCCAGCACCCACTGCTCAAGTCCTTCCCACCGCCAACACTCAGGCAAAGGATATAACAATAATCAGGTCAGTACTACAGGAAATCTGAGCATGGCTTCATGTCCTTTGAGTCCAATAGAACACTCTGGATTGAATGTCTTACTTATTTTATCAGATCATTAATTCACTCCTAGCAAAGTGAAGGAATTGAATCTAGAATCTACAGAGTAAGCTCCAATTAGTTAATTCAATCTCTATCATCAATCTGAAGACATTTCCCTGATACAGTGCTGACTTTTACTGTACTGGTTTCCATGCATCTGTGGGATGTCTGGAGCTCTAGTCACGAGTTTGATGATAAGTGCATGATCCAGTGTGGTCCAGGCACAGACAGAGCTCGGGCCGGTGGAGAGGCAAAGGGAGTTAGTTTAATCTGGAAAGAGCAGGAACATAGTGCTCAATGAATAATTGATTTTGTTGCTGACTTGACAACTTGCGGAGACGGGAAGGCTTAGAGCAAAGTGGAAAGTTCTGCTTTCCGCTGACGAGGAGCAAAAGCATCGATGTTCCCTTCGCCCTTTCCTTTGGTTTTCCTCTGAGAGGTAGCAAGTCTGAGTTTTTATCCTAACTTCTGGGACTTAAGCTAATCCCTCCTGGGGTTAAGCCCTGAGCACAGCTTTTGCAATGAGCAGATATTTCCATGGTTCTAGCCAAATGGAGACAGGAAAGATCCAGAAAAAAAAAAGAACCACAGGGAACAGAAAGCCTTGGGTTCTTCAGTGGCTTGTTTTAAGGCACACGAACACTGTTTTCTTTGCTATACCTCTTATACCTCCTCATAAGTTGCAATATTTAGTAATAAGGAAAAAGGCAAAGGCGACAGGGTTAGGAAATCAAAGCTCTCTCTCTCCTGACCCTGCCTGCTTGATAACTGAGCAGCATATCTTGAAGAAGACACACATTGGGAATAAAACATCCAACTCAGAAGACCACTTCTCTGGCATGGAAAAATATGAGGAAATCGCTCAAAGATTTGTGGTTTGTTGTTTTTGACTAAATGTGTGTGTTTGTATATATATATGTGTGTGTGTGTGTGTGTGTGTGTGTGTATGTGTGTGTGTGTATGTGTGTGTGTGTGTGTGTGTGTGTGTGTGTGTGTGTGTGTGTGCACATGAGCATGCATGCCATCACTGTGGCTTGAACTCAGGATCTTGAGCTTTGGCTTGACCTTTTTGATCAAGGCTGGAGCTCTACTACTTGAGCCACAGCTCTAATCCTTCTCTTTGTTGGTTGATTGGAGATAAGAGTCTCAAAAACTTTCATACCCGAGCTGGCTTTGAACCTTGATTGTCATATCTCAGCCTCCTGAGTTGCTGGGGTTACAGGTGTGTACCACTAAGCATCCAGCTTGACCTAATTTTTGAACACAAGAGCCCATTTCCTTCTTTCCTTCCTTCCTTCCTTCCTTCCTTCCTCCCTTTTCTCCTCCTCCTCCTCCTTCTCCTCCTCCTTCTTTTTTTTTTTCTTCTTCTTCTTCTTTTATTTTTTTGTTGGTCGTGGGGCTTGAACTCTGGGCTTGGATGCTGTCCTTGTGCTTTTCAGCTCAAAGCGAGTACTCTACTGTTGAGCCATAGTACCACTTCCAGTTTTCTGGTGGTTAATTGGCGATAGAAGTCTCATGGACTTTCCTGCCCGGGCTGGCTTTGAACCACGATCCTCAGATCTCAGTCTCCTGAGTAGCTAGGATTACAAGTGTGAGCCACCAGTGCCTGGCCCCATTTCCTTTCTTAGAGATATATTTCTCTAAAATATATTGAGCTTGTTTAAATAAATGAAGGAAAAATGATGGTTTCTGGGTAGCAGAGAGGAACAGGAAAACTTGAGGATGTGTGATGATATACAAAGAACTTTTGGCAAATTGTAGTGTGCAACGCAATACGATGCACAAATTGTACTGTGCAATACATGGCACACTATGCACAAATTGTAGCGTGCAATGCATGACACCATCACAGATGTCAGGGAGAAATGATGTTTTCACCATGGGCACATATCCTGGACAGGAGGAAAACTTACCCATCTCACACACAATCAGATTGAGAAATTGGAAAGTACACAGATAGGAGCTGGAAAACGCAAGTGATATGATGAAGAGAGACTAAATTATATGATGAATGTAGAACATAAAACAACAAGAAAACAAAATCCCCACACCAGCAACACATATGGAGAAATCTTAAAGTCAGACAACATATCTGTCTAGTAAGCTTCACTGACAAATCCTCATTGTGGTATCATTTTTTTTTTATCATTCATAGTCTACTTGAATAAAATAATTCGACCAAATAGTAACATAAAGGACCACCATCTCAGGAACTGATGTAAGGAAAGGCACATTTATGAAAATAGCCACTCTGCTGGGCACTCTGTTTTTCACAGCCTAGGTTATACTAGTAGGAAGGAGAACTGTATGTCGTTCTCAAGAGCAGAACAGCTGTCAACTGTGGAGTGGCCAGGCTACGATTTCTACTCCTTGGGCTTGAATATTTTCTGTTGTTTCTTTTGTCCTTGAACTCTGGTTTTACACCATTGTGATCAGGTAACACAGGAGAAGTTGGTGTCGTTTCTGTTTCTCTGCCAAGGCTTACTGTCTGTCCTGAAATGTGAGGCATTTTAGAGAAAGTTCCCTGGCCTGCTGGAAGGATGTGAATGGCTCTGGAGTTTCATGAACTCCTCTGTGCATGTTTTCCATCCCTGTAGGCGATGGTGCCATATGGTTCCCAGGCATCTGTGTTGATGCTTTCTGTAGGATGTTAGTCAAAGTGGGTTACCAGGATGGCCCCACTAGTGCATTGCAGTCTCTCTGCATTGTTAGGTCCATTAATTATTAAGTCCTTACATTGGAATCGACCTGTGCTTCTAAGTCCAGTAGTGTTTGTTTCATGAAGTCAGGTGTAGCAATGTTCACTGCATAGATGGTAGCAGTGGTCATTTCCTCTCTCAAAGGATCATTCCTTTCATGAAAATGAAGTAGGATCCTTTAACCCTTCTGACTCATTTGGGTTTGAAGTCTTCTTTTTGAGATATGAGTAGAATTGTAGGATTTCAGGGTCAGTTACCGTGGAAGAGCTTTGATGATCACTTCACTCTTGGCCAGTGTTTCTATCCGTGAGACTTATTTCCTGGAGATGACAAATGGTTGGGTCCTGCTTTTTTTTAATCCAACTCAACTTTTGTGTCTTTTGAGTTGGAGGATTGAGATTATGAACACTGTGATATTATTAAGAGTTTTGTATTAATTCTTGACTTTTTTGTACTTAATTCCTATTCTTGATTTTCTTATTTAATGTCCTGGTGAAATGTTTTTTTTTCCCATATGTTCATATTTCAGATTATCTTCCTTTTCTGTATAGAGGATTGTTTTGAGTATTTTTTTTATTTTTTACTTTTACTTTTTCTTTTTTTGTCATCATGGGGCTTGAATTCAGGGCCTGGGCACTGTCCCTGAGCTTTTTCATTCAGGGATAGCGCTCTACTACTGTTGAGCCATGCAAGACTTCTAGTTTTCTGGTGGTTCATTAGAGGTTAGAGTCTTACAGACTTTCCTACTCAGACTGGCTTCAAACTACAACCCTTAGATCTCAGCCTTCTGAGTAGGTAGGATTACAGACATGAGCCACTGATGCACAGCTTTGAGTACCTTTTTTACTTTAGTTTTTTTTTAAATTTTTGTGTCAGTCTTGGTGCTGGAACTCTGGGCCTGGGCACTGTCCCTGAGCCTCTTCAGCTCAAGGTGAGTGCTCTACCACTTGAGCTCTACTACTTGAGTAGTTTATTGGAGAAAAGAGTCTAACAGTTTCCTGCTAGGGCTGCCTTTGAACCACAATACTCAGATCTCAGCCTCCTGCATAGCTAGGATTACAGGTATGAGCCACCGGTGCCTGGCTTCAATATTTTTTTTAAATGTTGGTTTAGTGGTCATTAATTGCTTTCGTTTTTAACTCAGCACATATTTTTCTCTCTCAGCTATGTTTGTTTCAGCATTTTGAAAACATCACTTTGCTCTGCTTTTAAGGTTTCTATTAAGATGTCAGCTATTTGTCTGATGGGCTTCCTCTATAGGTTAATGGGTACTTCTTTATTAAAAATGCCCATATTCTTTCTTTGGTTTTAACTATACTATGCATGGAGAGCTGTTAGGGTCTATTTTCAGGCAGTCCTGAAATACTAGATGAAAATCTTTCTCAAGATGTGGAAAGGACACTACTCTTCTACATTAATTTTAATATAAGATAAAACTCATGTTTAAAAAAATTAAATAGAGTGATTGAAGGTATGGCTCAGTTGGTAGACTACTAGCCAATGTGTAAAAGAGGCAGGTGCTTAGTTCAAGCTCTGATCTCGGGCCTAAAAAAGACTAATTGAAATCATAAGTCTGCCTATCAGGTGATGTTATCAAGGCAAAGGAACATACATGCAAAATAGCAGATATCAATATTAGAGAATTGCAAACAAAATCTCAGGGATCCCTCTATCTTCCTAATTCCTAGGAGATTACTGGTTTGGAATGCCTCCAATCCTCCCAAAATTTATCAGTGAGTAGTAGAGATAAGAGAAAAATGAGAATTATATTCAAATCAGTCACTAGATGACGTTCAGTGATCTAGTTTCCACCTTGGAGTTTGGAAAATTTTGACCAGATACAATTTCCTTCTGTGGTAGCTATGCACACAGCTCTCCATTATTTCCTCTGAAATTCTCTGATTAGAGTTACTTGACAGGCTAAACAATGAATAGGGACACACTTAGTGGGTCACAGCCTCTAAAACAAGGAAGTAGAGCATGAGTGAGCCTGCTCAGAAGGCAGGAACTGTGCCAGCATTGTGTTGAATAATTTCCTGGCTAGTGAGGATTTGGACAGGAGTTTTCCTCAAATAGAATATCTCTACTGATGCCCCAGAGTCTAATTCACACCTGGCAGACAGCCAAAATATGGCCTGCTTAATGAGAAATCTAACTTCTCCTTCATATGCACTTGTTTACAGATGAGTCCCAATAATAGTCAAAAGGCGGTAACTGTGAATCTGCTTCAGATACACTCATTAAATGGTTGAAAATCATCGGCTCTGTTTTTGACGCTTTTCTTTTAAGTAGCTAAATCATAATGACTAAAGAAGAGGTGAAAGTTCATTGGCTGAAATAATATTTTTAGGGTGAAAATGCTCATTCATGTGGAACTAGATTGCCAAGGGCACCTGCACAGTGTAGGAAGAATGCCTCGCCCTCGAGATGTTGAGCTTTGATCCAAATTTTGAATGAAACGAAGAAGATTGATCTTTCTCTCATCAAGTTTGCTCCTGAAATGTAGTCATTGCTCCAAGAGTCATCTACTGTTACCGCAGAACACATTTTAGGAGAAAATTTGGTCTGAAGAGATTTGCTTTCAATGTTAAATCGAGGTGATTTATTCATTGGTTGGAGACGATCACCAGAATTAACTGGGTTAATGTTCTGACCTCATATATAAAGCCTAGGATTGAATCATAGCCTATTAAAAGTAGAGAGAGTTAAGTATTTTGGCCTTTGATGTCCAGAACTACACTATAACATTTCATATTGGTAAGGTGGTGCATAAAATTAATGACAACCTAATAAAATATATGTTCAGGGAAAGAAAGCAAGGGCCCCTATCTTTCCTTACCCTTTGTGTGTGTGGGGGGGGGTGTCACAGTCAACACCTCCACAACAAGACAGATCCACGAGAGAAAAACATCGCAAAGGCATTCAATCAAATTTTATGTGACTCGAGAGTCTTCAGAACGCAGAAGAAGGCCCCAGATGGCTTTGTCATTTTTCTACCTGAGGTCAGCACAATCTGGACAGCCAGGCAGGAACCTGTTGGACAGTTGTAGTCAGCAAATCAGTAATTGACAGTGGGAAACCCTCAAGGCCTTCTCGCTCAGATTCACCTCTCCTCGTTCTGTAACCTACCATCCTCAAGCCCACCAGACAGGACTGCGCCACATGAACATCTTTCCCATCTTCCATTTTGTCATGTCCAGATACTGCACAGAAAGTTGGGAGCGAGTAGGAGCAATAATTTTTGCTTCGTCCCTGCGTTTGGGAAAATGGGGAGTGGTTTTAATGATCCACCATGGAGAGCGGAATCCTAGCTCCTATGACTTGTTGTGGCAAAATGCCCAGTGAGAGGTGGCAGAAGGTCGGAGGGAAACGGCTTCAGAGACGAATTTGAGGCCTGTGTTCTGAGAATCATCTTCTCAGCTCTGTCCCACATGCACTGAGCAGGTTGTCCATCTCTTGTTTAATCACTGTGATCTGTGTGCCACACTTGACTACACAATAGTGAATTGATCACATTCACTTATAATGCAGATATTAGAAAAAAATGTTACTTTTCTTACTCAGTGAACAAATTGTGTCCTAAAAATGGGAACTGTATTTACAGATTTTGAAGATTATCGTTTTCATCTATCTATCTATCTATCTATCTATCTATCTATCTATCTATCTATCTATCTATCTATCTATCTATCTATCTATCTCTATGGGAGACAATGTCTAACTTAACAGCCTAGCCTAACTTTAACTTATATCCCCTGCCTCAGCCTCCCTAGAGTTGAGATGCAACCCATGCATTATCACACCTGGTCAGAAAATTTAGTTTTAGAACTACAGGAAGATGCAGTTGAGTTTAGTGATGTGATATGGCTTGCTATTTTAATGGCATTATATGAATATGATATTGGATAAGAGATTTCCTATATTGTATGGATATGATATTGGATAAGAGATTTTCTATAATTTTATTAAATGAGTATTTAGCATTAAGTGAAAGAACTTTAAAAGTGCAGCGTTTAATCACTGAATATGCACACACCCATATGAGTGACATCCTCTCACAGTATTTCTTGGTTTTGGTTTTTATAAAATGGTTTGTACGCTCTCTTGATCGCTAATCTCAGTGTAATTTCAAAATGACCTATATGTTTTTAAGTTTCTGACCATGTTAACTAACACAAATTTGAGTAAATCTGAATGAATCGTAACCTTGCACACACAAGCAATGGTAAATGCAGTGTAGGTTGTGAGTGCATACAATGCACTGTAGGGTTAGGTTTGAGGTCAGAATAAAAGGGTGTCCTGCTCACTTTCACACAGATTAACCCTAATAGGAACTCACACTCTTACTCTCTGCAACCCTTCTCCCCAGCTGGAGTTGAGGGCCAGTTCAGGAGGAAGGGGGGGAGGTTGCTGCCCACCGCATGGGCAGTCAGTCCAAAACAGTAAGCAGAAACAGAGATTGGGCTGATGAGAGAGAAGGGAGCTTTGTCATAGCTCTCCACATGCTGAAACCCAACAAAAGAATAATCATTTGCTTACAAGGGACACACATGTATTGCAAGTTTGAAAGAAAGAAAGTACACTTTTACCTTGGACTATACTGGAGTTCCTGCAAGATGTAGCAAGAGTGTTTGTCTGATAGTGTGTTTCCTCAAGTGGCGGGGCAGCTTCCTCTTGGCTTTGAGTTTGGAGCGGTTGCTACATGGAATAGACATGCAGGAGCTCCCTGACCCTTGACTAAAATGAGCCTTGGTCTATTTGAACATGCCCAGAAGATCCTGTGAGTGAGGGACAGTGCTCAGTTTTCTGGTGACCAACGGCAGCTGTAAGTGGGGATTGCTTCAGAAAAGACACAGGAAGTAGACTGTAGTGTTCATGCTCATTACCTTTTTTTTTTTGTCTGTTGTGGGGCCTGAACTCTGGGCCTAGGCGCTGGCCCTCAGCTCTTCAACTCAAAGCTAGCCCTCTACCACTTGAGCCACAGCACCACTTCTGGCTTTTTCTGCTTATGTGGTGCTGAGGAATTGAACCCAGGGCCTCCTGCATGCAAGGCAAGCACTCTACCACTGAGCTACCTTCCCAACCCCTACTCTCATTATCTTAAGTCAAGAGTAGACAACACACACACACATATGCACACACACATACACTCCTCCACTTCATCACTAATTGCTAGTTATGCCTCAGGAAGTAGACTATAGTGTTCATCTTAAGTCAAGACTAGACAACACATACACACACACACACATGCATGAACACACACATGCACGCATGCATGCACGTGTACACTCCTCTAGCCATGCAGACAGGGTGAAACAGCAGACTCTGATTTAGATCTTCACGGCAGTGTCCATTGATGAACGAACAAATATTGGTATTTGTGTGCACTTATACGTGTGCAAGTTACCCAAGATATACACCTACATATCACATACATTATGCACTTTGACACATTCTACATGTATACATCTGCACACACAGTCATCCCATGTATTTCTTCACAGTCACTTAGCAAATCTTGTTTTCTGCATTCATTCATTTATGAAATAGGTTTGATGATGATAAACAGAAAATTCAGATTGTGTGGTTGATTTCAAACTGTTCATACTAAAACCTGTTAGATACAATCCTGGATAGCCATTTTGTAAACGAAGACAAGTGGTTTAGGGTGTATTTGATCTCCATTCCAAACACCTCCTTTTTCTTTCTAGTTATGCTAAGTGACAAGATTCTTCTGTTGGATTAGGCCCATTCCTAGCTAAGCTGAGCTCCCTGCCCCAGCCGCTGAATGCAGAGTGATTGTAAAAACATCATCGTGTCCTGGTAATGATCTGCTGTCTGGGTCATCATTCTCAAAGAGAATTCTGACAGAACTGTATCTTCATCTTTCAATTCAAATGCAATTCTAATTATGTGTGCACTATTTCAGGACAAACAGCCCATTTTGAATTAAAGTAAAACCTACTCATGAGAATGGCAGTAAGAGTATCTCAAATTCACCCCTTTCTGAGCCATATGTGTAAGCCTATACATGGATTTATGGCTTGAAGAAAAGGTAGTCACTATGGCACATTTAACTCAACCTGAAGATATCTCTATTCTACTGCACTCTGATTAGTTCAGAGCCAAGGAAATCAATTTGTACCAAACCCTGATTTTCTCTTTGGTGACACTGAGCAGTCTTTGCCGAATGCCGTAGTTATGGAATTTCCTAAACCTTCATGAAGTGTTTCCGTTTCCAGCTCTGACTCCTGAGAATCAGGAGCAATACAAATTCCAAAGACTGTAATATTTGCTTCTGTTCTGCCTGTGGCTTCGCTGTGGGGCAATGCACGCCTGCCTACGGGACCCAACAGAACCCCAGAACCATCCCTCCTGGGGGCTTTCCCTACCACCCAGCCTCTCTTTGTTCACATACTGGAAGAGCCTCCATCCAGCTAAGACTTACTCCCTGCTCTTTCTGCCACGAGTGTGCTTATCTAAATTCATTCCCATCATCCAATCCTCACTGCATCCATATATTATAAAATAATAAATTATTAAAACCTTTTAGACCATAGCACCTCTTTTTGATTCCTATATTCTGATATGATTTTTCTAGTTCTCTGGAATTAAATTACTTCAAATGTTAATGCTTCTGTATGCCTAAAAATCAAGGTATGTCAATTCATTATAATTTATATTACATCAATTCATATTGTTCATTATGTTAATTATGGTTTATATATATTTATATATATCTTCAAATAAGTACTGAGGATGCTGGATGAACTACTCCTATTTAGCAAATATTTTGCATTGTAATATAACATGTTTATTCATGCCCCTGTCAGATCTGAACTGAAAGTTAGAGGGCTAGTATTTAGGATGCACTATTCAAAGTATATATAGTTAGTAAACAGAGTATAAACCAAAATATCAATAATTCTAATAGAATAGCAATAAAATATGATATACAATTTCTGATAAACAGTACTAAAGTAAATGTGATCATTTAAAAATATTTTAAAATAGACTCTCAGGATCTAGAGGCTCACACCTGTAGTCTTAGCTACTCGCAAGGCTGAGATGTGAAGATTGCAGTTCAAATCAGCCTACGCAGACACATCCAAATGACTCTTAGCTTTAGTTAATCACCAAGAAGCCAGAAGCGGGTGTGACTTCAGGAATAGAACACTGGCCCTGAGGAAAAGGCTGGGCCAGTAAACAAGGCCTTCAGCCGAACCTCTGCCTCAGTTACTGGTGCGCGCACACACACACACACACACATACACAGACACAGACACACACACACAGAGTATGTTGATAGAAATGCAAAAACAGATCTGTCTTCTGAGTGATGAAGACAATGAAAAATGCAGCAAGTTATTATTCCTGACTAAGACAACATCCTGACACCAGCTACCCAAGCTGTGGGTGCTCTGCCCTGGGAGTTCCTCTCTGCATTACACGTGCCTGGTAGAGCAGGACTCCTGTGTTTGTGGGCCTGTGTAGCCTGTCCATGAAAACATACGGGAGCTATCTTCCTGCCAAGAAGAGCCCAGAGGTACCTCTACCCAGCTGCAGATAGAAACCCCGGTGGGAAGTGAGAACAGCACAGGAATAATCAGCAATGGACTTGCCTTTATATGGAGCAAAAGCTGTTGGAACCACCCTAAAAAGAACCTCTCTTCAGGAAGACATTAACCCGAGGGCCAGAGGTTTACTCAAACTGAGCAGGGACTGGTCTATGGGAAATAGAAGTAAGGCAGAAGGTCAACATCCACCATTGGACAGAAAGCAGGAGGACTGTAGGTGCCCTGGGCCAGTGCCTGTGGTCCAGGGTAGCTTCTTGGCCCACAGTACCCAGACCACCGCAGCCATGAACCGCACCCTGATGCTTCCTTCTGTGCTGAGCCATGTCCATGCAGGTGATTCCATACAACTCTAAACAATGCTGATTGCCTAGGGACACTGAAGCTGTCTGATAACCAACGGCCTGGTGTGTTGTTGCATACCAAACCTACAAAAGCCTCGAGTGACAAATTCAAGCAAGAGTGCAGCTTGTAGAATGGGATACAGAAAATAAAATCGTTTTGTGTGTGTGTGTGTGTGTGTGTGTGTGTGTGTGTGTGTGTGTGTGTGATGACACTGAGGCTTGAACCACAGCTTCTTTCCCTCAAGGCTGGTACTGCACCTCTTGGGTGATGGCTCATCTCAAGCTCTTGGTTGTGAACTGGAGATAATTTCTTGAAGTCCTCTACCATGGCTGGTTCTAAATCCTGATCCTCAGATCTCAGCTACCTGAGTAAGTAGGACTTAGAGATGAGAGCCACCAGTACCCTGCCTACAATAAAATACTTTTGTGCCTTTTGCAAAATTCTGCATTCTTTTTAAAAATTTTTATTGTGAAAATACCATACAAAGGGTTACAATTACAGAGCAAGGTAATGAATACATTTCTTATCAAGCATTGTTGCGTCCTCCTTTGTTTTCCCTTCCCATCCCTTCCCCTCTCCTCCTGCCCCTGTCTTCCCCCCCATTCTTTTAGCATGCAAAAATAACCATTTCTGAATGGTTTTTTGTTGTCTTTAAGTAGTGTTACAGAGGAGTTGCCACTCACCAAAGCAGTTTAGGAACACAGTGCATCTTGATCCATGCCACCCCTTTTCAATATTCTCCCCTGCCCCTTCCCCACCCGTGCCTTCACCTTTCTTCATTTCAGGTGTACCAAATTTTTGCCTTTTAACAGGGCAGTTTATGTGTACAATGTGTCTTGATCCATTACTTCAACATCTTCCCCCTGGGACACACCCCTTCCCTTATATTTCTCAACTCTGCAAAATACACAATGAATTCTCCCCATTTCCTCTATCTCTCCCCTCGGCCCCGCCCTCTACTCTCACATAATAAGTACCATTTCCTGCTCCTTATTAAAAAATTAAACTATTTGTGTTCTCCATGGAATCTATCGTACATTACAATTCTGTGTTTAATTGTTGTAATGAAAATTTTACAATGCAAAAGGGAATCCTAGCTTCTTAGGAGGCTGAGATTTGAGGACTGTAGTGTAAAGCTAGCCTGGGACTCCCCTCAGCCATTAACCAGCAAGAAGCTGGTAGTGCAGGGATGGCTCAAGTAGTAGGGCACCTACCTTGAGCAAAGTGCCAAGCAAGAGCACAAAGCTATAAATTCCAGTTCCAGTAACAGCACCAAAACAAAACAAACTAAAGGTTGAAGCATTACAGTAATTTGAGGTGTAGAGGAAAGGGTATAATATAACAAATTTATTGTAACCTGAAGGAAACAGCTTTATTTAGTCTACTGAAGACAAAGATACCCTTTTGGTTTCTAAAACAGCCCAAAACTCAAAGCTCCATTCAATGTAAGTGCTCTATTCATCTCTAGAAACTCTTTTGTATGCAGTGTTACTGTATCGTTCTAAGTTTGTGTATGTTTAGATATACAAACTGTTATTATTTGTTGTAACTGCCTTGAGTATCTGCATAGTGAACTGCTATTTAGGATTCTAGCTAAGAGCAGAGGGCTCTGTTTAGCTAATCAATGACACACACTACAAATGCAACGTGCTGTCTGGGTTGCTCTGCACTCTGAGATGTTTGTGTGATGTATCTCCATTATCATATTGAAAGACCCCAGACTTCTGGGATACTTTCATCAATGGGAGGGCGCCCCAGAACCCAAGACTCCAAACCAGTAGATGCAACAAGCAAGAGGAGTTTATTTGACGTTTGCACAAACGGTCTCTCTGCCCCGGCAGGGGAGGGAGCCCCGAACCGTGGTTACAGGCATTCTTAAAGGCAAAAACCACAAGATTAGCATATAACACCAGGTGTCCCCGGGATTGGCCCATTTAAAAGTCACTATGTACCCCAGCAATCATTTTTACTATGCAGGGAAGTTTATAACACTCTTTGTAAAACAGTTGACTCAGGGCAAGTCTAGGGGGAGCCGTCACCCTGGAGGGGATTTTACATAGTTACAGGCTTGTGATTGATTAACATTTGGCTTAGTTTGCTGAACTTGCCAGGTGGTCCTTATCCTGGGTCCTTATCTTGGGTCCCATTCTTGAGTCCCATTCTAGGGTCCCATTCTTGGGTCCCATTTGACCACTTGGGGAATTTACTTGTTTGTTCTTTATTTATGACCACAGACCTTGTCCTGGGGCCGACATCTGGGTTCCAAGACTCTTTACTCAATTCCTTATTTCCAGAAAATGGGGGGTTAGTGCTAGGGCGAGCAAGTTTACAAAAGCAAAATCAGCAGTTAGCAATTGTAAAATATAACTCTAATTTTTAATCTTTCAATATCATGGATGATACTGTATCAATGTTCACTGCATTGAAGGTGTCTTTTATTTACTCTAACCAATGAAAATTATAGGTACACACCTACTAAATGGAAAATTTAATTTTCCAGATGCCATTTTAGCTAGTTATAACCATGTAATAAGATAAGCACAGGATATTTAACACTGCTGTCTACTACTATTCTTTCTTTTTTATTTTCCCTCCTATTTATTTATTTATTTTAATTGTGAAAATACTGTACAGAGGGGTTACAATTACATGAGCAAGATAATGAGTACATTTCTTATCAAGCATTGTTGCCTCCTCCTTTGTTTCCCCTTCCCATCCCTTCCCATCTCCTACCCCCCCCCCATCTCCTCCCACCCTGGCCAAAGTTGTAAAGTTCGTTTTTCGACATAACGTCTTGTACATCTCATGTTACAATGGGTCCACCTGTATCCTCATAAAGAAGAGAATGGTCCGTGTGTGTGTGTGTGTGTGTGTGTGTGTGTGTGTGTGTGTGTGTGTGTGTATCTATTTGAGACACTTGAAAATGACAATATTCTTATGTTTAAGTGATTTGTAAACTAGTTTCAAGGAACACTGGTTAACCATTTTATTTGAACTTGCTAAGGTTGTGTACAGATTTGTTATCAATCACCCCCAGAAATTCAGAACTTCTCTAGCTTCTTTTGACATGTCAGTTTTCTAGATTGCAATAAGACAAATAAGCACAATAATAATATTTACTGTCATTAATGAAAGGTAAATACCATATTTAACTTTCCCCTGTAAAAGAACAGACTATGGCTTCCACAAAAGCGAATAAGGATATGACAGAGTGAATAGAGGCAGACAGATCCAATTAAATCCCTGAACCTGGAAAGTAAATTCTCTGCATGAACAGAGAAAATCTGGGCATCTTTTGAAAGGAATGATGTTAACATTAAAAAAAAAGAGAGAACGTTTGTAGAAAAAAAATGCATAATTGAACTTCATCAGAACCTTTCAAGAGAGACAATGTTCAGTGAGGGAAAGGCGCAGATGGCAGGAGCCAAGCCCCATGTCACATGCAATCCTCAAATGGTGACAGAGACGTGGACCCTGAGTTTTCACTGTGCTCCATGAGTTGTACATTCTTTGAGCTGAGCCAACTGGCTGGCGAAGCTCCTTAAAAATGCAAAAACCTTTTGATGGAGAAGAATACACAAATTTCTCTTTCAAACCGCCTACAATTGAACTGTAAACCTGAAACACATTTCTGCACTGGTGAATTTGACTTGTTTATGGTTAAAGACTTGTTTATAGTTAAAGGCATCAATACTCACCCTCCCACAAATGGTTAAACAATGAAAGGCATTTTGATAAGGGAGATCATGATAGTGGCTTTGTGTTGACAGTTTTCTTCTACCACTGGTGTAGGTATGATACCAGGCTACAGAGGCTTTTGCAACTTAGCAAGGCTGTGAATCATGCTTGAGCCATGTCCACAAAACTCGGTCTCTAACAAATTATGCTCTCCTTGTGGGCTTTCTTACAAGGAGGAAGTTGAGGTGGAGATAGCTTACTTGATAAGCAACAAAGAGACACAAAATACATGCTCCCTAGAAATAAAACTGGAAGGAGAGATTTGTTGCAATAACTCAAGCATTCTATATTTTTCTCCTAGATAATTTTGCTTTCCAGATTGAGAAAAGACACTGGGATAGAATAAATGATACAGGACTCTCGGCATTCACCCACAATGAGACCAAAGGAGGGCTCTCTTAAAAGAAAAACTGAGGCACAATGCCTATGTGCATCTGATCATATAAAATCATACTTACTGAAATGACCTCCAGGAAATGGAAACAGAGGTTTTTATTTCTTGCTGTGTTTGTTTTCCTTTTTTCTATCTTGTTTGTTTGTCTATATGTCTGCAGGAGTGTAAAGAGAGACACAAAAATGGTAGGACAAAGGGTAAACAAATGGAACCATGGTGCTCCCTGGGCCTAGGTTGAAAATGAATTTTACTACAGACCTTTCAACACATGATGATGACAAAATTGGCTATCCATGTGCAGAAAACTGACACTAGATCCTTACATATTACCCTACACCAGAAGCAATTCAAAATGGATCAAAGGCATCAATGTAAGGGCAAATACCATGAACGTATTACAGGAAGGGGTAGGCGAAACACCAGGGCTCCTAGGCATGCGTTGAAACTTCCTAAGAAAGAATCCAGAATAAGAACTAATCTAAGAAAGACTGCACAAAGGGGATTGCATCAAACTGAAGAGTTTCTGCATGGCAAGGGACATAGATAATAAGATCAATAGAAAGCCCTCGGGATGGGAGAAGATGTTTTTACCAGATATGTATCAGAGAGTGGCCTTATATCTAAAATATTACAGCTCAAAAAATTAACCACCCCCCCAAAAAAAAACTTCACCTGTATATTTACATGTTTGTCTTGGTATTTATTTTGCTTGATTGTTTTCTATAATTTACAATGAAAATTCCACTCTTATAGTCAATAGACGCCATCTCATCCTGGATATAGTTATATCATTAGTGAGGTATGCTTATTTGATATTGAAATAAGCAACCTTGGATGCAGCCATTTGACACCAAATATTCTTCAATATATCACTGTATTTTCTTTTTCCCTTTTTGCTGTTCTTGTACTGGGGCTTGGACTCAGGACCTCTAACTTAGCTTTTGCTTCAGGATGGGACTTCTATCATTTAAGCTATATTCCCACTTCTAGCATTTTGCTGGTTCCTTGGAGATAAGAGTCTCAGTTTCATCTCTAGGTGGGTTTAAATCTTCATCCTAGGATCTCAGCCTCCTGACAGAAGCTAGGATTACAGGTGAGAGTCATCAATCCCAGGCAATAACTTTCCTTTTGAAAAGTAAATTGTTTTAAAATTAACTTTCCTGGTAGCTGATTGATGCAATAGTACAGCTAAAACCAGTACTTACTGCTGATAGCAGCCTAACTTAAACACTTGCTCCAACTTCTCCACAAAATACTTTCAAACCCCGTCCCTGGATGCAGACTCATTCCACCTCTCAGAAGAATTCTTGTCAGTCTTTGGTGAGAATGAGTCAGATCAGGTAGGATGCCTGCCTTGTGTGATCCTCGAGCTGGATGAGTGGTCATACTCACTCTCACATATATTCTTACATGTGCTGTGTGTGTGGTGATCTCTCTGCTACCACTCCCCGCGGCTGAGCTGGGACAGTCAGGAGAAAATTCACCCCCAGATCGCCGCGTTGCCTTGGTTAACGCTGAGCAACGCGAAGGTGCTCTTGTGCCTTTAGAAAAGGCTCATGAATTTCCATGTTTATTGTAACCTTCCCTCCACACAGGATTAGAGCCTGAATGAACTCAGGCTGGCCATGGAGACCACCGGATGGCATGAAGCACAGTGTGCTGAGGACTGGTCTGCTGTGAAGGGACAGCGCTCGAGAGCCAAGTGGAGAGGGTGAATGGTGGGGGCTGAGCTGGAGGCTGGCAAAGGCCTCCCTAGAGCTAGGCTTGGTCCTGTGGAAGCCCCCAGCTTGTGGTTACACCCTACCAGGCAGGGTCCTGTGACCCCCCCCCCGGTCACACCCCATGGGGTAAGACACACAGAAGGCTCTGCATTCTGACTTCTGTGTAAGAACATTTCAAAAGCAAAGGAGATGACGTTAGAACCACCTGTCAGCAGCCTCAAGGTTTGGATCATGCCCATAGAAGTCAGCGTTCCTCTGAGTGGTCTCTTGTTGAAACCCCCAGAGCTCCAGGGGGAAGGGGAGGGTCCAGTGCAGGGCACACTGCTCTGGGCTGGCTCTGGGCAGGCCATGCTCCCTGGGTGCCCAGTGGTTCAGGGAGCACCTGCAGAACTGTCCGAGGACCAATGTGGTGATCCTCTGTTATACTGAAGACACTTGACTGATGTCTTCAGTTTAATAATTGCATGTGAAAACACTGAACGCCAAACTTAAGTGGTGAAGTATCAGCCTTGAGAAAATGAAAGCTAAGCAAGAACACAAGGCTCTGAGTTCAAGCTCAGTCCTGGCTTAACATAGACAGACAGACAGACAGACAGACAGACAGACAGACAGACAGACAGACAGACAGACAGATAGATAGATAGATAGATAGATAGATAGATAGATAGATAGATAGATAGATATCTAAATAGAATTCCAGATTTCTCTCTGTCTCTTCAAAGTGTAAAATTTATATAGACTTTATTGGTTGGGAATACAGAGGTTCTCCTGTGGAATTACCTGATTTTTGTTTTGATTTTGTGTTTCAATGGCTCCACGCCTCTAATCTCCATTGAACATTGTGGGTGTGGGAAGGCAAAGGCTCAATGACCTTGGACAAGGTCATGGGCTTGGGAAAGCATCTTTGTGCCTCTGCCCATCTTTGCTTGAAAATGTGTAAGAAAAATCCCCTGGATCTCTGCAGCAGAAACATGGAGTCTCTTTTCTTGTGTGATTCTTTGGAGACTGGACATCTCTTACCCTCTGAGGCAGATATCAGCACAGAGCTGGGTCCTGAGTGCTTCTTCTACGCATGTCCCGTGAAGATTAGAACTATTAAATCTGTTTTTCTAATGGCTGAAAACCCTGGCTTCTCTCTTCTCACATGGATGACTCCATCTTTGAGCCAAGACCTCATTTCTAAAACTTTATATGAGTTCTAACTTCCTGAAAAAAGGCTGAATTATGGATATCAAGAAGAAATTATATTTAAAAGAACTGGTTTTGATTTTTTTCCCCTCTACAAGGGCAAAAAGATAAGCCCCGAGACGCAAGAGATGAATTACCACACAGGAAGCCACCACTCCTGAGCCTGGCCTGCTGTCGGCAAGTGGTGACCAGGTCTGTTCTAGAAAGTTGCTTCAATGTGGTGGAGCTGGAGGATTTTAATTTGTAATGTGTTTGGGATCAAACAGGACTTTTCAAGGCAAATTTTATTTCTAGGTCATGAACGTGTTGAAATGATGTATCGGAGGCCCTAAGAAGGAGAGTGTAGTAGAGAGACAGAAGGATTCAAGATTTGCTTTGTGGAGCTGTGGGTGGCGGGTGGGAGAGGCCAGAGCCATGGGGTCTCCACAGACGTTTGTAATGGCAGAGTGAATGTTGTGATTATCAGTGTACCAATCGCCTGGTGTCCGTGTGTGCTGGCCCAGTCCTTCATCTTTCCTTTCTTGAAGCCAAAGAAAATTTTTCGAAATGGACTTCTCAGTACCAGTAATAAATTTATAACCACTTACACTATGAAATTTACCCTAGTTTCCAACTCATAACTTTAATTTCTCAATATCTGCTAGATAAATAGACAATTACAGAGACAGAGAGCAAAACTCCATTACTTGAGTCATATTTCGGAGATACTATTACCACTTTTTTTTTGCTGCTCCCACTTTTTTTCAGATGGTTAAATGTAGTACAAATCGAAGACATTATAAAATTGACCATAGTGTGACATTGAACAGCGCAAATTTCTACAAAACAGTATATTCACAAATATACTACTGGTTTTAAAAGGTAGATATAGAAGCAAAACTTGACTTATGTAGTCTTTGAGGTATTAATAAGTGTTTCAGTGTCTCATTGTTCCATGAGGTATGCATCATTTGTGAGTGTGTGTGTGTGTGTGCGTGCGTGAATGTGTGTGATGTGTGTAAACATATGAATTTTCTCTTCGTGTTTTGTTGCCTTCTAAATGTTGGTAGTGTTATTAAAATGTACTTGGGCAGAGGTGGTGTATGGGTTAGATGGTTGAGTAACCTGCATGATGAGCACAGGTCTCTGTGTTCGATTCCCAGTACTACCAGAAACTAAATAAAAGAAATAAGGGTCCATATATATTGTGCATAATCATTGGTTCACATATGTAGTCTTAGCAACAAGAGTTTTATTTAATTCTTAACATATCAACTTTTTTTCCTCTTTTCTTTCTCATAAAGATAAAACCACGAGGATTCAAAGTAAGCGTTTCTTTCCTTTCAGGTAGATATATTTTGACTACTTGCTACAGCTTGTTTTGTGGTGTCTATAGTTTGTTCTCAGTTGAGCAGATATTCATGTGCATGTGTGGAAAAGACATGAGCCATCATGGACATGACAGATTTTGTAGACAGGTTTTTTTTTGCTACCTTGCTTTGGTGGGGATTCTGATTTTTGTTACTATTTTGGGGTACTCTTTGTTTTTGTGCTAGGACTGGAGCTGGAACTCTGGGCCTTGGTGCTGTCTCCTTGCTTTGGTAGTCAATGCTGACACTTTACAGCTTGAACCACATCTCTAATTCCAGCCTTTTGCTGGTCCATTGGATTTACCCTCATAGACTTCTCTTCCAAGGCTAGTTTTAAACCTCAGTCTTTAAACCTCGGCCTCCTGAGTAACTGGGATTACAATGTGAGCCACTGGTGCCTGCCTCAAGGAATTCTTCTTTGTCTTGCATGATGTGTCACACGAAGAATAATTAAAAACATCACTAGTGAGCGCTCCTAAGGCATAATCTATTCTCTGTCCAAGGCCAGTGCTATGAGATCTGTGAGTACTCATCAGTGTTGCTAGTGAACACAGGGGGGAGTAAGCACTAAAAGGATTTTAATGACCAGCCACTCCCTCATTTCATGAAGGATTGAATGCCACTCGGAGACACTGGGCTGCTCGTGGTCCCACAACTGTCTAGTGACAGCTTTGAACTGGAACCCCCGGCCACTCACGCTTAGATGCTATTTTCTACTCCTCTCTGCATGGTCTTTTGAGAGCAGGGCAGAATCAGAATCCAAGACTTGTTGTGTGACATCACACCTGACAATTCACCTGGACTGTCAGTTTTCATTTCCTTTTATTGCTTCTGCATAAATACAATTATTGTAAGACAAAGGTTTGGATGTTGGTTTATAAACAAAGTCAGGTAGAAACATCAGCTGTAGCCTTTCACATTGTGTAGGATGTATTGTTGTAAATAGAATCCAGACTTTTCACTCTAACAATGCATGCTGGCCCACAAGTCTAATCAATGGTGTGGGGGCTGGGCCACCTCTGCCTGGGGTGGACAAGCCTCCCTTCCATGCACAGCGTTCGTGCATGCTGAGACGTGGTCTCCCTTGTGGACTTTGGCCTCTTCTCCCCGGTGTTGCTTCCTCCCTCCTGGGAAATGAACCTATCCCCCTGCCCTGCCTCTCCAGGTTGTAGTCGAGTTCTGGCAGAGAACACAGCTGGCCAGCTTCCCCAGCCTCCTGCTTCCATCAGCCCTAAACACTGGAAATACACGTGACTATGGTCCACACCATGGCTTGTCCGCCCAGCTGAGAGGAAGGGTTCTTCTGACACGAAGCGTCACTGCTCCTTGTGGAGCCTCTCATGACCATTTCAAGGATCAGTATAAAGATTCTGCCTCCATGATCCACTTACATGAGGTCCCAGTGTACCAGTTACTCACACACGTCTGTTACTAAGAAGCCTGAGATTGGAGAATCTCAGTTTGAAGCCAGCCCAGGCAGGAAAGTCCCTGAGGCATTTATCTCCAATTAATCATCAAAAAGCCAGAGATGGAAATGTGGCTCAAGTCGCAGAGTACCAACCTTGAAAGGTAACACTCAGAGACAGTGCTCAAACCCTGGTTCAAGTTCCCATACTGGCACAAACACAGACACAATTCTATTTATACTCCATTTTAGGTAATGAAAAAAAAATCATCCTATGGCTTTTAAAAAAGTGGAATAAAAGTACTGTCTAAATATTTTTCCCTTTAAAAAAATTACTGCTGGTAAAAAATATTCTGTAAACTGAAAAGTATTTCAATGGAATTGTCATAATTTTCTTAAGTTGTCACATTATATAATCAAGATTACCTTCTAAGGTATATTAAATCCTAGTCACTGCATCAAACTATTGAGCAATTGTGAAGTCTGTTGTTGAATTTCAGGGATGTAAAATTTTCAGTCTTTTACTTGTCTTCCTGTCTCCTTTCCCTGAGTTCTAGTTTCCTAAATAGTGGTGTTACACAAATGGCCCAGAATATGAAGATTTTCTTGTTCGGAATATCACTCATATAATTCTTAATGGGTCATATCATTTCACAAGATTGTACTTCTTTCCATTTATTATTATCATCTCTTTCTTCCATACTCTCTTCTTGTTCTCTCTCTCCTCTTCAACTTATTTCTCCCTTTAAGCATTTTTCTATTGGAATGATTCTGGCAGGATGTTTCACTAAAACTTACAAGCATTTGGACAATGCAAATGTCACTGGAAAAACCCAGAATGGTATCAAATATACATTTACAGGCCAATTCTAGATCACTTATTAGAAAAGGTACTTTATATGATTAACAATACTAGTTTGAGGAGATGCGTGCTTTTAGTAATCTGAAAAATGGACTGTAAAACACTGAGAAAAATTAGCATATTTGGTTTTGTGTGTATGGTTGTGTGTGTGTGTGTGTGTGTGTGTGTGTGTGTGTGTACAGAGGCTTAAACTCAGAGTTTTGCACTCTTGCTTAGCTTTTTCTATTCAAGGCTGCTGCTCTACCACTTAAACCATACCTCTGCTTGTGACTTGCTGGTGGTTTATTGCAGCTAAAGGTCTTTAGGAAATTTCTGCCCAGTTTGGCTTCAAACTGTGATCATCATATCTCAGCCTCCTGAATAGCTTGGATTGCAAGCGTGAGTCACCAACACCTAGCGAATAGTTCATCTTTTAATAGGCTTGCTAGTGATATTACAAGCTATAAAACATATTTTCAAATACCTCTTATGAAACATCCAGGTAATAAATAGTTTGCTTACAGAGAGTGCACAAGTATTTAGCAAATTGCAATAAAAACTAGCAATAATGCACATTTGGTCATGAGCAAGTCCAGATTTGTTCACTGGAACGTACTAAGTGTGGTGGCATCGATTCTTCCCTGAAATAGATGGGCTTGCCTAGATTCAGTCAGCCGGGAGCCTGAGGAGTGCACGGTGGAAGAATGTTCTCCACTCGTACTAACTCATGGCATGATTTATTACAGCTGTCTGTGGAGCAGCACCCAGTCGAGAGACTATAGTTTAACTTACCTTCCTGTTTCCCCCACAAATCCCTCTTTTTGAATGATTTATAACTTAGTTTCTTTTATATATGTTTTCCTGAAATGTAGCATACAGGTACCTATACTGTGAGTCGTTAGCTCCCAGAATTTAATTTAAGCTGGTTTATTTCATCTCTCTGAAAGCACACACACACACACACACACACACACACACACACACACACACACAACACACACACACACGTAAATGTCACATGGGACATCACAAATTCTATGTTCCAAAATAGGTCACTTGCCTACAGGAAGCGGATGACAGCTATCAGCTGAATCCTTTAGGAACCCCTTGGAGACAAATGAATATGTGCAGAGTTCTAGGTCAATTCTGCCCACATTCAAAGCCAGCTTCTTAGTTTAGCCAAAGGAGATTATGTTTAAATATAATTTCCAGCAATAATACAATAATTACCATTATGTTAAAGATTGTCCAGATTAAACATATTAACAGAATTAATAGTGTAAAACCTGAATGATCTGTGAATTCTTCAAAGATTCAAAATATGACAATTCTTTGAAAAAATATCAGAAACTGGTGTTGTTTTGCCTATTGGAAAATATTTCTTAATTTTCTCCTTAGGGAGAAGAAAATATATAGTATATTTAGAATCATGCAGAAAATATGTATGAGAACAAATGTTTTAAATAATAGGTAAGTAGGTAAGAAAGCTTTACTTCTTACTAAAGCTGGATAGTTTTGCATATGCTGCATGATTTACATATATTTATTTATTAAAAAACAACTTTCTAAGTTTTCTATATATAAAAACTGTACATATGGTTATCTAACATATATATATATATATATATAGATAGATAGATGTATGTATGTATGTATGTATGTATGTACGTATGTATGTAGGTATTGCTCCTATAGCTGCTTGTTCTCTCTTATTCTGACCTAAACAATCTTCAGGAGAAATCTCAGGCTCTGTCCTCATGTCCTGACATATGTCATACCTCTGGGCTGTGCAGCCTTAGCTGATATAGACAAAGACACCTGACCTGGACAGCCCTTGGACCAAAGCCCAGTGCCTGCCTCTCCCCTCTCTTCCTTTCCCCTCCCCTCCCCTCCTGCTGGCCTCTCCTTCCAAGCTGAATGAGGTTCTCATGGTGGCCCTGGCCCCTTAGCTTTCAGCGTGGTTGCAATTCTGACGTATTGCACATCTGCTGTATCACTGCACACCTGCGGCTCATGCTTATAATCCTAGCTGGTCAGAAGGCTGAGATCTGAGGATCACAGTTCCAAGCTGGCTGAGCAGAAGTCTGTGAGACTCTTATTAATCAGCAAAAAGTCAGGATGGTGGCATAGCTTGAGAAGTAGCTCCACTTAGAAAGCAAAAGGCCTGAATTCAGCACTAGTACCAGCAAACAAGGGAGGGGAAGAAGGGAAGGAGAGGGAAAGGAAGGGGAGGGGAGGGGAGGGGAGGAAAGGAATGAGGAGGGAAGAAGTGGAAAGGGAAGAGAAGGGGAGAGGAGGGGAGGGCAGAGGAGAGGAGAAGAGGGGAAGAAAATCCACAGGATGAACTCTTGGTCATTAGCATGGTGGAACTGAGTTTTGGGACCTTCAGCACTGAGTCCCAGCAGGAAGATGTGGGTCTTGGAGTGCATGATTGGCACTTTCCAGGGACCTGGGGTGAGATTTCACAAGAGAGTTGCTATGGAAAAGCCAGACAAGTTGCTGCCCTCACTGTGTGATCTTCAGATACGGTCTCTCCTTCTCTCCTGGACTCCAAGAGTTGGCTCCTACTTGGAGATGAGTTTGAGGGTTCTTTCCTTGGAATGAATGAATGAATAAGGTTCTCACATGACAAAAATAGCAAGTCTGGCTCCTCTCCCACACCCAGGCCCCCTCACAAGAGTTAGAAGGCTGACAATACACTCCACACCGCAAGCTAACAAAGCATGCATGGAACTCTAGCCACCCAGGAGGCTGAGCTGTGAGGCTGTGATTCAAAGCCAGCCCAAGCAGACAAGACTCTTATGTCCAGTTGACCAGGAAAATGGCACCAGTAGAGGTGTGGCTCAAGTGGGAGAGGAGAAGCTGTGAACACAAAAGCCAAGAGAGCACAAGGCCCTGAGATCGGTCCCCAGTACTGGAAAATACACGTACAGACACATGTGCACACATACACATGTGCACACATACACACACTCACACAGACAAATAGAAGCATCCAGGCAATGGTATTTGCATTATACCCACAGGAAAACAAATGAACAGATACAGCATCCTATTGGATTTAATTGTATGCTGGACCCCTAGCTCACATCATTTTTATTAGGTGTAATGTTTTGTGTGTGATTTCTAAGAGATGTGTAATATATCACTACTTGTCAATGATAAGAGCAAGAGGAAGTAAGGGGAGTTATAACCAAACTGAGTGCTGGGAGCCATTGTCAGCCCAAAGAAGCACTGATACTTTATTCCCAACGAACCTGTTAGATTACCCAGCATGCAGGTGAACTGCTCCAAGCTGCTCCTCTTCTCCAGTCCATCTCTCCTTGTTTCAACCAGAAATTTGGCTCCTCTTCCTGGAAGTAAAAGGTTATTGCCTTCAGTCCCGTTTATTCCACCAAGGTGTCTATTGCACGCACACGTGCATGTCTTTGTTGCCTTAATGGACCATTGGTGCATGGAACTGAGTTCAGGAAGTCTGCTCACTCACTGACAAGAGTTGCAAGCCTGAGCTCCAGCTCCATGACTGCTTGTGGACATTTCTCTGTGTGCATTTTAGCTCACAATAAAAGCACATGTAAGTCCAGGCACTGTAACAAAATATTCCATGGATGTTTAACACTACAAATTCTGTACTCAAACCTTTTGGTGCTTTCTCTGTTTAGATATGGATACAGAATATCAAATGGCTGGATACCATTTGTGAAATAAAACTTTACCAAATGAAATACTTCAATTTAGGTAACTCTCAAGCAATTAGGCATTACACTCTTCAAATGCTCATGCCTACAAGTTAAGTGCATCTATATGTAAAAATATAATTTTAAATGTTTTCTGTCTGCCGCTGTCTGTCTGTCTGTCTTCCTATGCCTTTGCTAGTTCCAAGGCTTGAATTTTAGGCCTGTCACTCACTAGGCCTTGTGGTTCACATTGAGCTAAGTACACTTGAGCTATGGCTCCCGTCTAAGCTAGTTATTTTGGAGACAAAATCTCCTGGACTTTTCTACAAAACTGCATTTGAATAGCAATCCTTTGGTCTCAGCCTCTTCAGTAGCTAGTATTACAGGTGAAAGACACCAGTGCCCTGCTCAGGATTTACTTTTTCTACTGTGAATAAAAGAAATATATATGCAGGGATAATGTTTACTGCAGCTTGTATCCAGAATAAGGCTTCTCTCTGGCTTAGCATATTTGTTCTACAGAATTCTTTTCTTTTCTTTTTTTTTTTTTTTTTTGGTTTTGTACTTACATGACACATGAGGTCTGATGCTGTTTGGCACACACATAAGCCCAGAAATCTATCACGGAATGAGAATAATGAAAATATCCATCATCGCCAAAAGATTCATTACACATTTCTCTCCAAGCCACCTTGTGCTGTACCGTTCCCAAACAGAAATAAGATTTCTATCATCACAGATTCGTTTGAAGTTTATAGAATTTTACATAAATGAAAGTTACAAGATATGTACCCTGTACCATTTGGCTTTTTTTATCAGCAAAATTCTTTTCATATGTATCATGCCTTGTATATTATCAGTATTTTACATTTTATTGAATTAAACTAGTAGCAGAACTAGATTATCTGGTCATCGCTGTAGGTGTGGATTAAGTGATTCCAATACTGAATTGCAGCTTTTGAAGAATAACAGTTTTCCATTTTCACCAAGTTAATTTTATCAGTATTTTGTGGATGGAGTTGTTGGTGTTATGTCGAAAATGTCGATAGCTTTTCCTAATGTCACAAAAACTTAATGTTTATTTTAGCCTTTTATATGCATGCTTCTTTCTTTTATGTGTATAATCAATGTTAAGTGACTTGTATATGATGTCAGGTAAAATCAAATAATGGAGATATGTGTATGAGTGTCATATACATCTTCATTTTTGTGGATGTGTGTGCATGTTTGTGTAAGAGTGTATGGATGTATATTTGTGTGTATGCCTGTGAATATGAGTGTACATGTGTGTGACTCGTGAATTTGTGTGTGCATGTTTGTCTTATCCATCCTTTTTTGAGTGTGTGTTTTGTGTACATTATGTGATTTGTGTGTGTGTGTGTGTTTAGTGTACGTTGTGTATATGTGTGTTTGTGTGCATCTTGTGCATGGGTGTTTTTTGATTTGTGTCTGTGAGCATGATGTGTGTCTGTAATATTAGAGCATCATTTCTTAAACCTGTTTTCCTTTCTTTCCTGCATGGTCTTCCAGCTTTTGCAGAAGCAGTTGTGAGCTTTTTGTGTTTTTATATTCAATCGCATTGATGCATTTATCTAATCTTCGCAAATACCAAAGAGCCATGATTACTTTATGACTTTTATTAACTCAGGGGTATTTAGCTTTCAATTTTATTAATTAGTGTTTGATTGCGATTTTTTTCCTTTTTTCCCCCTTGTGGACAGCATCATCCCTTCTAATCTACATTGCTTTGAACTCAAGCTGTACCTGAACTTGTGCTATACTCAGAGTGCTGAGGTTACAAGGCACACACCATCATAGCTATTTTTCTGTAGTTTCCTCTTAATGGTTGCTTTGGCCAATCTATGTCATTTGCATTTCAACATGAACTACAGATGGACCCATTGCAACAATGAGATGTACAAGACGTTATGTCAAAAAACGAACTTTACAAGTTTGGCGCAGTGGTGGGAGGGGGGATGGAGGGGGGAATGGGAAGGGATGGGAATGGGAAACAAAGGAGGAGGAAGCAATGCTTGATAAGAAATGTACTCATTACCTTAACCATGAAATTATAACCCCTCTGTATGGTATTTAGACAATAATAATAATTACAAAAAATGTCTATAAAACTACATCTTTGCATGTAACTAAGAGTGTTGAGAGATCTATCTTTGGAGACTGAGAGTACTTCCTTCTTCAGACATGTGTAGAGAGAGTATCTGCACTTGTGAAGTTCCCCCTTTGTTTTTCTCAGCACTAATTGTCATATGTATTGCACAGATCTTTTGGCTGCTAATGGGGCTTGCATTCAGGGCTGTATATTGTTGCCTGGCTTTTTCATACTTGCCTGGAGGTCTACACTTGTGGCCTTTTCCTGGTTAGTTAGAGATAAGATTCTCACAGAGTTTTCTACCTGGGCTGGCTTTGAACTGTGATACTCAGAATTTAGCTTCCTGAGTGACTAGGATTACAGGCTTGAGCCAGGATTGTCTGGCCTGTAAGAATAGTTTTGTTTTCTTTATCAGGTATTGTTTTGTAGTTCTTTTGTTTCTTGCTGTTATCATTGTTTTATAATTTCATTTTCTGACCATGTTCAACTCTCTTTTTCTAACTTGTATTAGCTATTTGGGGTGGGGGGCTGCCAGATGTTTTAGTAGATTTGTGTCTTTGAAAATAAAGATCGATCTTGTCCATTTTCGCTTGGTAACTCACTCCCTGAGAGCAGGGGCCAAGTTTGTTTCTTCTATTTGTTTTTCAGGCCTTCCAGGATCGTCTGTCTATTTGGATGGTTTTGGATAGCCCCAGAATGATGCCAGAAACATGCAAATGACTCCCAATAGAAGGAACTGCTCCTCATGGTGGCTGGCGCCATATGGAATGGAAATGGGTGAACTGGGATTGTCTTTTTTCTAAACTCACAGGATGTGATGTACACTCAGCTAATATGCTCAAATTTATGTCAACTCTCAGATTTTTATTAATCTTTACTGAATGAAGAGGAGTTGTTCTATTGCTAATTATCTGGACAGGTTCTTTTTTTTTTTTGGTCGTTTTGTGCTGATACTGGGACTTGAACTCAGGGCCTCTAGTTCTCACTCAGCTTTCTTGCTTGTGGCTGACACTCTACCACTGGAACCACACCTCCAGACCCATTGTATGTTTTCAAGAGAGATAAAGACTGGATTTTCTCAAATGTTTGGTTTTCATCTATAGAAATAGCATAGGATAAGAAGATAAGAAATGTACTCATTACTTTGCCCATGTAATTGTAACCCCTCTGTATGGTATTTTGACCAAAAAAAAAAAAAAAGGAAAGGAAATAGCCATAGGTTAGCAGTTTTACTTTTGTAACATGGTGAAATCCATTTAAATGGTAAAATAATCTTTTCTACTTCTGAAAGAAGCTCCTTTGATGGTGATTTTTGTTATTTTCTCATTGGATTAAATTATAACTAAAATTACTCTCAGAGATTTGCCTTTTTATCTTCATGGAGTGACTTTCCTAATTCCAGATTCTTGTCTCTGGTGATGACTTTGATGTTAATGCAGGCATACTAGAATAATTTTCATTCATTATGATAGCATATCCTTTCCTGCCTTTATTTTTAACCTAATTAGATCTTTGTATTTAAATCATATATCAGAAACATATAGCTGATTGTTGCCTTTTTTTCAACTAATAAACTAACAGAAGATTTTTCTATCAGAGACTTGTGATTTGCATTCGTTGTGTGTGCTGAGGAATTTAGATAAACTTTACCATTTTACTGTTTTCAATTTGACCTCTCTGTGATTTAGAAAATGTTAAGAAACCTAAAATGAAGACACGCCTAATTTTAGCATGGAAGTGACTTGTATACAGCTTTCCTGTGTCCCTCTCTTTTCTTGTCTACATGTGCATACAGGAAAACCACTATGGGTACATATTGTTAGCAGTATTTTATTGTTATACAACATTTGATTTAATGGGTGGCGATTCATTAGCCTCATAACTACATGAACCCCTATGTACAATGTCCAATGTTACAAAAATGTCCAAAAACTGAAATGCTTTATATTATATGTGCTCTAAACTTGCATATTATATAAAACCATAGGTAGCTGTCACAGAATCACCTAGATTCTTGTGCTTTTACTTACTTATTTGAGATGTATTTATGATTTTTGGTAGTTTAAATAATATTGAAAACCAACATTCAACTGCATAATTCAAAACTCTTAGCCAGGCACCAGTGGCTCACACATGTAATCTTAGCTACTCAGGAGGCTGAGATCTGTGGATTACAGTTTAAAGCCAGCTAGGGCAGGAAAGTTTATAAAACTCTTATCTCCAATAAATTACACAGAAAAAGCCAGAAGTGGTGCTGTGGCTCAAGTGGTAGAGTGCTAGCCTTGAGTAAAAAGAAGGTCAGGGATAGTGCCCAAGCCCTGAGTTCAAGCCCCAGGACTGGCAAAAATAAAAGTGCCAAACAAAACAAAACAAAGCAAAAAAAAAAAACAACCCTCAAATCTCTCATGTCTGGCTTCCTTTCTTTTTTCCTCCCTTCTGTCCTCTTTCCCTCTTTCCCTTCCTCCTTTTCCCTCCCTTCCTTCTTTCCTTCCCTCTCTCCCTACCTCTCTCCCTCCCTCCTTCCTTCCCTCCCTCTCTCCCTCCTTCCCTTCCTCCTTCCTTCCTTTCTTCCTTCCTTCCTTCCCTCCCTCTCTCCCTCCCTCTCTCCCTCCCTCTCTCCCTCCCTCTCTCCTTCCCTCTCTCCTTTCCTCCTTCCTTCCTTCCTTCCTTCCTTCCTTCCTTCCTTCCTTCCTTCCTTCCTTCCTCCCTCCCTCCCTCCCTCTCTTCCTTCCTTCCTCCCTCCCTCCCTCCCTCCCTCCCTTCCTTCCTTCCTTCCTTCCTTCCTTCCTTCCTTCCTTCCTTCCTTCCTTCCTTCCTTCCTTCCCTTCTTCCTTTGTTCATTCCTGCCTTCCTTTCCACTTTCCCTCTCTCCCTCCTTCCTTCGTTCCTTCCTTCCTTCCTCCCTCCCTCCTTCCTCCCTCCCTTCTTCCTCCCTCTCTCCCTCCTTCTCTCCCCTTCCTTCCTCCCTCCCTCCTTCCTCCCTCCTTCCTCCCTCCTTCCTCCCTCCCTCCCTCCCTCCCTCCCTCCCTCCCTCCCTCCCTCCCTCCCTTCCTTCCTTCCTTCCTTCCTTCCTTCCTTCCTTCCTTCCTTCCTTCCTTCCTTCCTTCCTTCCCTGCTTCCCTCCTTCCTTCCCTACTTCCTTCCTTCCTTCCCTGCTTCCCTCCTTCCTTCTCCCTTTTTTTCTTCTCAGGATCTCTCCCTGAATAACTCAGCTGATCTTGCAGTCACTCTGGGATGCGAGCAGGCCATCTACCCCTGCCTCACCCTTTTGAATGCTGGGATGGTAGGAAAGTGCCACCCCTGGCAGAATGAATCCTTCAACCCTAAATTACTAGTCAAATCTCGGAACTTTGTAAATTTTGCACAACTTCATTAATTAAAAATTTTGAAAAATCTCAGGTGTTATGAAAGATAAGAAATCTCATTATTTCCATTTCTTTCTGTTGTTTATGCTGACAAGTTCATATATGTTTAATTGATAATCCTTTGCGCCTATGAATTTTCTGTCGTTGATATTTAACATATTTACCTCTTTCCATTGTGTCCCATTGGTTTGCAAGTTCACTTCAAATAGATCTTTGCTATAATAGTTATTTCTTTTGCTTTTTTTGGGCTCAGGAGTAAATATTTTAAACAATACTATATTCTATTCCTTCATCCTTTCAACTGTGTTTTCTTGTATAGTTTGACGCATTTCCCAAATTGTTTTCTTTCATTTTTTGCTTCTTATATTTTTAACCATTGAAATTAATTTTCCATCAAAACCACCATGAAATTAAATTTAGATTCATTATAATGTAAAAATAAATATAAATTCTCTTCCTATAACTCTTCCTATGACTAAAGTCAGTTGGACCTGGTGGTTCACACCCATAGTCCTAGTTACTCAGAAGGCTGAGATTTGAAGATCATAGTTTGGAGCCAGCCCAGGAAGGAAAGTAGGTGAGACTTTAATTAACCACCAAAAAGTTGAATACAGTTGTGGCTCAAAGGATAGAGCATGAGCTTTGAGTAGAAATGCTCATGACAGTGCCCAGGCCCTGAGTTCAAGCCCCAGTACCAGTAAAAGAAAAAAAAATCCCCAATTATATCCTGAATCCAATTTTTCTTAACAATACAATTGAGAAGAAATTGATTCATGTAGCAACTCTTGGACAAGCAGTATACATTTTACATTATTTCTTATTCCTTAGTAAAGTAATATTAATAATATGGCCTATTTATAAAATGAATCCTATAATTTTCCATTTACATTGTATACCTTTTGTCTTTTCCAAACTTTATTAATAAGTTTTTTTATTGTGAAAATACTGTACAGAGGAGTTACAATTACATGAGCAAGGTAATGAGTCCATTTCTTATCAAGCATTGTTGCCTCCTCCTTTGTTTCCCCTTCACATCCCTTCCCATCTCCCCCTGCCCCCCGCCCTCCCTGCCAAAGTTGTAAAGTTTGTTTTTCGACATAACATCTTGTACATCTCATTGTTGCAATGGGTCCACCTGTATCCCTATTTAAACAATTTGTTTTTCCCTTCCCTTCCACAAATTATACCAACATCAAATATAGTGAAAACAGGGGTTATAGCATGGGGGAGGGACATACAAAGCCACAAAGAAATCATATTATAAATATGTTAGAAACAATAGCAAGAAAGAAAAACCATTTGAGTCCTTATCTTGGAGTTCATTGCACGTAACATCAACTTATCTGACTGTTTCTGCTTATCTCAGACATATACTAGTTATTGCAAATAAGGGAAACCATGGGATCTAACATGATTAGTAGAAAGCCCATGGATTGGGAGAATATCTTCACTAGCCATACAATGGATAAAGGTCTCATATCTAAAATATTACCTGGAACTCAAAAAATTTAAATCCCCCAACAACGAATCCTCAAAGAAATAACTGCCCGATAAATAAGTGGTCTAAAGACTTACAGAGAAACTTCTCTGAAGAGGAAAGAAGGTTGGCCAATAGACACATGAAGAAATGCTCAACCTCCCTAGCCATAAATGAAATGCAAATCAAAAGAACACTGAGATACCTCACCCCAGTTAGAATGGCTTAATCAAGAACTTTAATAACAACAGATGTTGGAGGGGTTGTGGACAGAAGGGAACCTTACTGCATTGTTGGTGGACGAGTGTAAACTTGTTCAACCACTTTGGAAAGCAGTATGGAGGTTCTGCAAAAGACTCCACATAGAGCTCCCCTATGACCCAGCAATCCCACTTTTGGGCATTTAACCAAATGATCACAAACAAGACCACACTAAAGCTACCAGCACAACTATGTTTATTGCAGCATTATTTACCATAGCTAAGATATGGAACCAACCCAGATGCCCCTCAGTAGATGAATGGATGTTCAGTTTTATAGTAGCATGCGTGCTGGGCTCACCCTGACATTGGATCTATCTCATCATGATAGTTGCCACAATCACAGGAGCTTTCATCATCACGGCGACAACACAGATAAGCCTCACCCTTGTAAATCTAATGGTCTACAAAATACTCTTTTTTATTCTTTACTTAAAAATCTAATCTAGACCTCCATCAGAAAGAATGACATTGCCCCATTTGTTAGGAAATGGAAAGACTAGGAAAAATTATATTAAGTTAAGTAAGCCAGGCCCAAAGAAACATAGGTCCCATGGTTTTCCAAACTTTTTATGCCTTCATCGCTTAGTACAAAAAAAAAAGCCAACTATGAAACTGATAAAACGTCTGACTTTATTGAAGCAGGAACTTAAGGCTTCACGGAGAAAAATAACGAACGCTCTGAGGCTGAATTTAAATATACCACCTGGAGAAAAGACTGAGCAGCAGAGGTCACTACCAGGAGTGCAGAGCAGAACCGCCCTGCCTGAATTCATGTCCTGAGCTTTGCTGCGGGCAGCAGCTGACTCTTGCTAACCCTCACTTTCTGAGGGTCAAGAATAAGTAAGAGTGCTATGGTTTTATTTCTTAGTCCCTTTTTCTGTGCTGATTCTCTTCTTCCGTGAGGTTTTCTGGCTCCTCACTTCCTGGATGTGCAGTTTATAGCAGCGTGTGTGCTGGGCTCGGCCTGACATGGGATCTATCTCATCATGGTAGTTGCTCACAACTATAGGAGCTTTCATTATCATGGCGACGACACAGATAAGCCTCACCTTTGTAAATCCAATGGTCTACAAAATTCTCTTTTTTATTCTTTACTTAAAAACCTAATCTAGACCCACGATGTCAAGACCCAGCAAAGCTTCACTTCTTCGCCTCCTCGGCTTTTCTCTCTCAAAGGCACTGAGGTGTTCTGTTGTATTTTCTTTCAGTTGTCTACGGTTGCTTGTCTCAGCCTGACACCTGCCATCAGGTGACACAGTTCCAGCTCTGCAGGGATCCAGGGCTGTTTATTTCCTCCTTTCCACTCCAGAGCCCTGGTCCCAGACTAACCTAAGATTTGTCTCTTCTTCTGCTCATGTCTGATACTGCAATGCGTTCAGAGGGTGGGTGGACAGTCACAGGAGCTGCATCTCACAGGTGAGCAGTTGCTCCAGGCTGGTGGTCGGCCCATTCACTTCTCCATGGTCAGCTGCAGTGTGAACTTCCATGGAGAAAGCTACAACTGATATTGCCCTAATTTCCCGGCCTTGCTCCACTGGAGGCTGACCTTCTGTAGACCCCCTGCCCATGGCCTTGCCTTGTGGCCTTTTCTGCTCTGCTTCCTCTCATTGGTGATAGAAGGGGGTTCCAACCTCAGCCATGAGGTGAAAGAGTGTGTGGTTCATGTGCTAGAACTGGAATATGGAGAACAAAGTGTATAGAATATAGTGTGAACAAGAATTTAATTCTCCCTGCTCATACCCCCTTGAATTAGAGCTTTCAACTTCTGTAGGTATCACACACCTTCTTTTGCCTACTGAAGAGAAAGGCCTGTGATTCTGGGGATGGAGCTAGGAGGAGAAATAGATTTGCTTAAGTGACCCCCAGTACACTCCAGGTGAGAGCCCGAGTATTCACAGGGCAGAGTTTACCGGGAACAGGGACCTGCTTTCCTTTTCTGCACTTCATTATTTGATTCACTGTTTTTTCAAATATGCTCTTAATAAATCATTCTTATTAATTTCTATTAAAATATCTATTAATTTTAGGCATTAATACCTATTAATTCATCATAATAGGCCAATATCTATTTATTCATATCTGCAAAAGTGATCTATCTTTTTTCACTGTTCTTAAGGTCTATACTTTTCTGACACTTTTGGATATCTCATGGTAATGATGAACAAGAGTAGACAGACATACCCTAGTCACACAAAGCCATGTCAGAACTCAAAGTTATATTTAATAAAATCAGATGCTCTAAGAAAAGCTATGCATTTTCTCATGTACATTGGCAATAACGTCACTAATGTATGAAATATTAGCTCTACAGTACTCACAAATGACAGGAAGATTATGTGTAAGTAAAATAAATATCTTCCTATATTAAACTAGCAAATAGCAATAGATGTTTATGATTGAATAGTTGTGGCTTTTTGTTGTTGTTGTTGTTGCTTTTATTTTTATTTTTTTTGCCAGTCGTGGGGCTTGAACTCTGGGCCTGAGTGCTGTCCCTCAGCTATTCAGCTCAAGGTGAGTGCTCTACTACTTGATCCACAGCACCACTTCCAGTTTTCTGAGTGATATATTGGAGATAAGAGTCTCATGGACTTTCTTGCCCAGGCTGGCTTTGAACTGCAATCCTCAGATCTCAGCCTCCTTAGTAGTTAGGATTACAGGCATGAGCCACCAGCGCCTGGCTTATGGCTTTTTAAGAATTCAATTTGTGGGTGACAAGGGCTCGCACTTGTAATCCTAGCTGCTCTGGAGTCATGGATCTGAGAATCAAGGTTTAAAGATACCATAGGCAGAAGCCCATGACACTTAAATCTCCATTTTACCAGCGAAAAGCTGGAAGTAGAGCTGTGGCATTAGTGGTAGAGTACTAGGCTTGAGACCAAAAGTTAAGGGATAGAGCCCAGGCCCTGAGTTCAAGCCCCATTACAACATCTATGGACATTAGCGATAAGGCCTTGGACAGAAGAGTGGGTCAGGGACTTCCAGAAAGATCCAGCAGCTAGCCTGTGTTCTGAGACAATCCAATGCACTCTGAGCACTCAATACCTGACAAAGAAAACCGGAATGCTGCTTTGTCGTATACTTGCTCCGTGCCACTGTGTTTAATCAGAGGCAACTGCACCGGCAGGTCAATGCAAAGTACGCTGGGAGGGATCCTGAGAGATAGTGTTTCTAGTACCTTCTTCAAATCTATGCTGCAAATGGCTAAAGCTCAGAGCATTCTGGTAACACATAACATTTCTTCATTGTGCTGGTTTTAAAGATCTTTTCTCTGCCATCAATGCTGTGATAATGACAAAAAATTCATAAATAATTTACCATGTTCTGCAATACTTACATGGACAGCTCTCATCTTTCTTTTATTCTATTTGTGGTGTGTGTGTGTGTGTGCCCAAACCTGATCTTAAAGTCAGGGCCTGGCACTACTCTGTAGATTTTATCTCAAGTCTAGTGCTCTGCTCTACCACTTGAGCCACAGCTCTACTTCTGGCTCTTTGCTCATTAATTAGAGATTCGAATCTTGCCTGGTCTAATGCAATCTTCAGATCTCTGCCTCTTGAGTAGCTAGGATTACAGGTGTGAACCACCAACTCCCAACATAGTAAGGTATTTCTAAGATACCAGTTTGTTTATAAAGATGATACCCAAATTAACTCTGGTTGATTTAATGTTTACCAACTTCATGATGGTGTAAAAGTCACACTCATTTGGTGGTGGCTGTATTTCAGAGTTTACATTCGCTTCTTGACGCAGTGAGGACTCTCTCCTTCGAAAGCCCTCTCTTCATGTGGCAGGAGCAGTGGTTGGGCAACTGAGCACAAGGGCAGTGTGGACTACAGGGGAGAAAATTCTTCCAGGTTCAAGTGGGGATAGGTAGGATGTACCACGGAGCCCAAACCAACCATCCCTGGAATGACTTCTGAAATCTGTGACAAACACCTAAGATATCTAGAATATTTCCTTCATTCTCCATGTGGCCTTTCTTATTGATATTTAAAATGTTATTTTATTTTTTATCATCTCTAAATAGTTGTGCAAAGTGCTCTACTTTTCATCACATGGGGCAAAAGTACATATTATGAAATATGAAGTGAAAATATATTTATATACCATGTCATTTCTAGTCCTGACAAAGTTTCTATGAAAAAAATGTATATATTATTTATATATAAATACAAAATATACTGGACACACTAATTATAAATTAAGCTTTCCCCAAGATATAATAAGACTTTTTACTTGATTTCTATTCCAATAAGTATAATACATTTGGTGATGTATTTAAATTGAAAAAATATGCATTCTAATTTTAGGACCTTAATTTTCACTGAATAATTTTTCAGGTGGAGGGACTTGACCTTGTTTAGCTTGCGTGCACACTGGCACTCTACTTCTTGAGTCAGTCCTCCAGTCTAAATATTTGCTAGCTAATTGGAGATCAGAACCTTAAGCTCTTTTTATCAGAACCTTAAGCTCTTTTATGCCCAGGTTGGCTTTGAACCACAATCATTGAATCTCAGCCTCCTTAGTAGGCATGAGCCATTGGCTTCTGGCTCAGTAGATTTTAACTTAAAAGTTTAAAAAAAATTTAAAAAACATAGGTATAACCAATGTCCATACTTTGTGTCCTTCATTATTCTCCCTTCCAGATTTGCTAATGAACATTTTGAACTATTTCTTCTCCGGAGGGTGTGAAATGTTGAAGGGTGAAACGGTTCACGGCGCATTATATTCACACACTGCTTTGTTATCTATGCCAGTTCCTTGATACAACTATTAAGAGATAATCAAAGGTTCTTTTTGACAATTTCAGCTGTTTCCTCCACTGGTGCTGTGATAATTGCACAGAGGTGCATGGGGCGCGTAGGGTCAAGCAGGAACATCCTGGGAAGGTATTCTCTCCTGCGCTGGTTATAGTGTGGCCACTTAGGGCAGGCAGAGCACAGCTCTAAGAGGAATGGGAACACCCTGGGTACCACAGACAAGAGGCAGGGGTGCATTCTCTTGATGTTTCCAGACCTTTTAAAAAGCTGAAAATGAAGAATGACTCGGTGTTAATTAAGATCTGAAGTCCTCAGACAGAAGAGAAGAAGCACTTTTTGATGTTTGGCTAAGTTGATTATTAAGTAGCCAGGCCAGTTGCTGGAGATTAAGTACATAGCTACCATAGATCAACAATTCTCTTTGCTAACACAGCTTTTATTTTGCTCATCAGTTTTGCTAATTTGCTTGCTAGAAAAGAAAAGAAAACAACAACTCTGATGCTCAAGTTTTTGAATAAGTAATGAGTTTCCATAGTTCACCCTTGGAAGGGGTCTGAATTTGTAGGAAGTTCTCCTTCTGCTAATTGATAAGAATCAGTGCCTTCATTAAGTTTTTCCTTCCAGTCTTTTTACATCCAAAGCAAAGTTAACATGTGTAATTTTTTTCCAAGAGACTGAAGACTGCAAATAATAGTTATTAAGATTTAGATCACATTTCCTTCTTGGCTGAGTTAGGGTCTTCAATTTCTGACATATTTACTAAAAATTCTTCTCCCTTTTAGTTCACTAATTACCAGGGAAGTCCAGCCTGGCAAAAGAATACCATCATTGAGTGACTATCAGAAACAGATCTTGCCGGATACAAGCTGGGCTGTGCACAGCAAGGGCTGCTGGGCAGTTCCACAAGGCATGCAGAAAATGGCCTGGTACTGGCCAGTTCTCAGCAGGACTCTGTGGGAACTAAGAGAGAAAAGGAAGGAAAATAGCAGAAAAATTACCACCTCTGATTTATTGTTTTTGTTTTATCTTACCAGGCAAAAGTGCACCTAGCAGCTACCTTTGCTTGACTCCATGGCTTGTAAGTTAATGTCGTGATTTTAACTCTCTTGGGTCTGGTGGATTTGTGATATTTGTTATATTATGTCAGGGAGACCTCTGAATGAATTCATGTGTGTATGAGGGGGCGGGGAATAGAAGGAATAAGTAATTTCATTGCTATGAAATCATTATAGGAAGAAATAAAAGCATGAGACAGACCCATGTTAACTTGGAGAAGCAATTACTTCATACAAAAGAAAGGGGTTTATAGAAGATGCTTATATTTTCATAGCATCTATTATTTCATAGTTTTCAGTGAATTTTTTTGCAGAAAACTGAACAAGAAATGTCTTAAGTTGCAAAAATGAGAAAAGGAATACAAATATTTTTATTACCAAGATTTGTAGGCATAGAGAAATAAATAGAAACATTGTTCAAATATTAATAATGGCAGAGAGCTTTGGACTTTCATACTGTAACATTTTTATTGCAAACTATATAGTCTCACCAGTCACAACGTGTCTCGAATTACTGCAACTTTATGAAAGTCTTGAAATTCTCTTATGCTAAGTCTTCAAGTTTCTTATTTTGTTCATATTCAAGTTGGTTTATATTACAATGTAATCATTAGTCTTGCTAATTGATATTTGCAGCATAGTTTGCTGGGGGGTTTTTTGCTATTGTTGTTTTTGTTTTGCTGGTCCTGGGGCTTGAACTCAGGGCCTGGGCACTGTCCCTGAAATTTTTTGCTCAAGGCTAGTAGTTTACTTGAACCATAACCCCATATCCAGCTTTTTCTGAGAAGTTCATTGGAGATAAGAGTCTCATGGACTTGAACTCTGATCCTCAGATCTCAGCTTCCTGAAAAGCTAGGATTACAGGTGTGAGCCATCAGCACCCAGCTTAGTATGCTGGGTTTTTGTGTGGAACTGCAATAAATCTGTAGAGCGTTTTGAAAAGAAATGGCAATAATAAATAACGAGTTATATAGTTTATGACTATGTCATATCTCTCCATTCATTTAGTTCTTTTATTCCTTTCATAAGAGTTTCATAGTTTTATGCATCTACATCTGTATATATTTTAGTCAATTTACACCTATTTCATTTCCTTAGTGCTATTGTAAATGGCATTGTATGGTTCTGTTCTTTAATTATAAGTCTAGGTACAATTGTTCATTGCTAGCATATTGACAAGAGTGCATGCATACATGAGTGCATGCGTATCTTTGTGTGTGTGTGTGTGTGTGTGTGTGTGTATGTGTGTGTGTGTGTGTGTGTGTGTGTGTGTGTGTGTGTGTGTGTGTGTGTATGTTGGCTCAGGGCCTTTGCAGTGTACTTCTTTCTTACACAGATGAGAAAATTTTGTCCACTTAGAATGTGTTACCCAGGCTGGCTTTGAATTGCAGTCCTCCCGATCTCAACCTTGTAAATAGCTAGGATTCAGAAGTATGAGCCACTGGCAGTTAGCTTTTCATTTATTAATGTGTTTTTCCTTGTGGCTCTTCACCATTCTGATGTCTTCTTTGGGAAAAATAATTATTCAAGCACCTTGCTCAATTTATTTATTTATAAAATTAACTAGTTTATTTATATGCATGCCAGTACTAGGCCTCAAACTTGGAGGCCCATGCTTTCTCCTCCACTTAGCTTTTTCTCTCAAGGCTGGTGTTCTAACACTTGATCCAGGTCTCTAATTCCGACTTCTTGTTGCTTAATTGACGATAACAGACTTTCAGAATTTTTTCTGGGCTGGCTTCCAACATGAACCTAAAACCTCATTCACCAGAATAGTTAGAATTACAGGTGTGAACCAACTATACCCGACTGTCTTGCCTATATTTAATAGGGTTATTATATGTTGTTTTCTTCTGGGCAAGCTATTTGACTCATTTATTTTGTAAATTAGCTTCTTTTCAAACATGGGGCTTGCAAAGATTTTTCTCCTGAACTTACCTTGTCCCTTCTCTCTGCCCATTCTTGATTCTGCTGTGTAAAAGCTTTTTGTCTGATATAAATATGTTCTTGCTTTTCTTTTCTGTACTTTGGAGCTCAACACAGATGAGTGTCATGTGGTTTCTCCCCAGATAGTTTCTTCTAGTACTTCTAAAGGCTTGACTCTTATGGTTTATTTAACACAGGTGTTATTTTCATTCCACTCAATATAGGTATGTAGGTCTTTGAACAGCATTAATTTAAAATCCTGTCCTATTTCCCTTCATACACTTTGCCTCTGTTTAAAATCACTCGACATGTATTTGAGAGTTGATTTCTGGGTTATTTGTTCTATTGGGTGATGACATGTAAGCCCATTACCATTTTTCTCTGATAACCATTTTTTGTATAGTTTAAAATCAAGTTGTTGAGTGTCTCCAACTTTCCTCCTTTTGGTCACAATTTTCTTCAAGAGTAGAGCCTTTTTTTATCCTTTTTATTTGGATTTTAGGATTGCTTTTCCTATATCTAAGGAAAGCACTTGTCAAATTTAAATAAGAATTTCATTTCCTGCTCAATTGAGCAGTAGAGATATTTTAGCATACTTAATTCTTCTAATCCATAAGCCTAGGTCATCTTTCCAGTAATTTGTATCCCCTTCAATTACATGAATTCTTTATAGTTTTGGGCATACAGATCTTTTACCTCTTTGGTTAAATTTGTCTCTACGACTTGTCTTCTTTCTTTTTTTTTTTCTCTTTTTGGTAGCTGTTGTTTTGTTGTTTTGATTTCTTTTCAAAAATCCATGATTAATGTTTAGGAACGCTACTGCTATTTTATTGAAATTTTTAACCTGTAACTTCATAATTTGATCATTAGTTGTTTATGTATTTGATGTGAAGGGTTTGGGCAGGAAATAACGGTGGTGCTGACTCTCCTTACTTGCCTGCCTGCCTTTCTCTTGTCCATTTGCTCTATCTGAAACCTCTGTCCTACCAGCCACAGAGTGGTGAGCAAGAACCTTCTTGTCCTAGGTCTTAAAGGGAATTGAGCAAGAAGAATAAATACATAAACCAGGAATTTGTGGTTCATGCCAGAAATGCTAGCTACTCAAGAAGCTGAGATCTGAGGAAAGGTTCAAAATGAACCCAGGTAGGAAAGTCTGTGAGACACTTATTTCCAGTTAATCACCAAAAACACAGAAGTGGAACTATGGATCAAATAGTCGAGTGCTCATCTTGAGCAGAAAAGCTACAGGACAGCCTGTAGCAGACCCTGGTATCATCATTAAACAAATATGTAAAGAAAGACATAACAAACATGGCAAGAAAAATCAGATTAAAATAATAATACTAATCAGCATAATACAATCATGCCTGCTTATTGAAAGAGTGGATGTTATGCTTGAGAATCTGGACAGTCCAAAGCAACATAGCAGTTGGGTGCTGGTGGCTTAACGCTTATAATCCTAGTAACTCAAAAGGCTGAGTTCAAAGCCAGCTGGTTCAAAGTCATCCCAGGCAAAAACTCAGTGAGATTCTCATCAAATGTCTGGAAGTGGTATCATAACTTAAGGGGTGCAGCTCCAGTCTTTAAAAAGTAAGGGACAGTGCTCAGACCCTGAGTTCAAACCGTGTACACACACACACACACACACACACACACACACACACACACACACACACACACACACACACACACACAATAGATCCTTGCAATGGAGTGGACTGATGCCATAATGGCAAAAAAGAAATGTCAGCCAAACTAAGGAACACAGCTGTCACTACCACAGAGACCTCATTCATCATACGCACTGTGGTGGCAATGCTTCAAATCCTTTGATAAAGGTCAAGGACAAACGAAGCTTGAACACGAACCCCTCACACCCCCCACAGGGTGTTGTAGCAGGAGATGAGTCCAGGGAAGTCAGAATGAGGCCCTGGCTGTCCATCCTGCTGGCCAAAATAAGACTGAGTGTTTACTCCATGCGGCAGCACGGAATTCGCCTGGTGCTTGCCAGCACAGCCAGGCCATTGCAACCTGGCAAGCACTGACAGTGTCTTCAGAACATGGCAAAGTGGAGAATGCCAACTACTCCCTTAGAATTAAGGGCAGAGTAGCGGTTCTGAGTGTGAGTGGAAAGAAAGGCACGGTGGCTCATGAGATGGAAGGTTTTCTCATGGGCTGGTAGGCATATTACCCTGCCATTGAGAAGTGTAGGAAGGAAACACGCAAATCAGAGCAAAATAACTGCCCAGAAAAATGAAGAATAAGAGAGATAGATGCACCTCTGAGTGAGAATGAAGAGGCTTAAGGTCAAGTTAGAGTGACATAAACCAACTTCAGAAATCCGAACCAGATGACAGTTAAAAAGACACAACACCAGACCTGCAGGCATGTTGGTTTTGTTTTGTGGCTCATGTTTTTCTTGGTCATGTTGGTTTTGTTTTGTGGCTCATGTTTTTCTTGGTCTTGGGGCTTACACTCAGGCCTGGGCACTGTCTCTGAGCTCTTTTCGCTCAAGGTTAGCACTCTACCACTTTGAATCACAGTGCCACTTCCAGCTTTTGAGCCATTAACTGGGGATCAGAGATTCACAGGAAATTGTGTGCCGAGGCTGGCTTTGAAACACAATACTCAGATCTCGTCTCCTGAGTAGCTAGGATTACAGACTTGAGCCACCGGTGTTCAACTGAAGGAATTGTTTTTAGGCTGACCTAGATTCTCACTAAAAATAACATTTTTTGATATGGTAAAATGAGTAAGGAAAAGGACAGAGGCTGTGCTATAACAGCAAGAAATGGATGGTCTACACAGAGATGAAGTCTAAACGGTGGAAAGGACACTTATGTTAGAAATTTGTTACTTTTTTAAACTGCTACAACAATGCTTTTTGTTCCTAAAAATAAAGTTTGATGTTTGCTTCCTATTGTCATTTACTCAGTTAAGTATAAGTTTAATTCCTATTTTATTAAATGAAATAATTAACCAAAATACCTTAAATTTCTTAAAGAGCTAAAGCAGAATAAAATATCTCTACTAATACCACAAGCTACATACTGGGAATTTTATTATAAACTTTAGCACTGCTTGCAATCCTATCTACCCAGTATCAGGAGGGAAAAAAAAGAACTTAAGACTTCTAATTCATCATATTGTAATTCTTTTTATTTGTGACTTACAATACAGGACAATTTGGAAAAAGAATTTGCCTTGGTCCTTTTATAAACAGCATACTTATATGCCTCATTGATAAATCTTGGTTATGAATAACTTTTTACTAAAATTAAACCCACGCAAAAGTCTCAGTACACAGATTCTAAACATAATTTCTTTATGTTGATATGTATATTTATTTTTTGAAGCTAGGACTTGAGAAAATGAGTGACTTCATGCTGCCACTGTTCCATGTAACAGGCTTTATTTTTGTGAATTTATTTTTGAACTTACTGTGTAGACATAAAGAGTGAAGTATTTGTTTTCCAAGTCATCTTAAACTGCATGAAGGTGACAAAATAAATCAATTAAAGGATGGCACTTTTGATCTCTGTACTCCAAACTATTTATCTTTTTCCAAGATGGCTACTCTTCCTACTACATTTAGTATACATGAATAGCAGGCAACAATGCCTTCTATATCTAAACTCCCCAATATGAGAACCACAGAAAGCATTTTGCTGGGCTAACAGCCACCTTCTAAGCAGATAATGGCATGGAGAGACGGTTTTTGTATCCGACCCTGTGAAGGTTGGAGGATAGGATTTTCTCAGGCACATTTAGCCTGCTGAGCCCTTCCGGCATAATTTTCATGGCTAGGAGTGTAAGAAGAGACTCACTCTGCCACAACGAATGAGTTCCTTTCTAGAAGGGGTCTGCCTCCACCCCCCTCTAAGCACAGCAAGCCCAGGTCTTTGAATGCTTACCCACTCAGTCATTTCTAAACAAGACACATGATGAGCATGAACTATAAACCTGCCTTTCAATACTCTGAAGTTCAAAAACACAAGGATGAACATTTGCTGCAGTAACAATTCCCTTCTCTTCTAGGGCAGTACCAAGTAAGTATTCTAAATTAGCTGTGGAGTTATTTCCTTACTCCTCATGAAATGAATTTGTTGTTCACAGTGTTTGAGGTTTGTGGTTCAAGCTCACAGAAGCACACTATTCATTTAAAGAATTTTAGATGAAGTCTGGCAGTCCAATATATGTTGCTTGATATACACATATATAAATATTAGTAAACAGTTAAAGCGAGGTAAATAATATAGCATATGTTATATGTCGTAGCATAGGTGTCTATATAATACATGAATTTTGAACCAAAATATACCATGCTATTTGTGATTGATTATATGAGCAGGTGATATTAAGCGCAAAAGAAATGTAATGTCTTGATTTGCATTTCTTTTATGGCTAGAGAAGTTGAGCATTTTTTCATGTGTCTGTTGGCCATTTTTATTTCCTCTTCAGAGTAGTCTCTCTTAAGTCTTTAGCTCATTTATTAATTGGGCAGTTGTTTCTTTGAGAATTTGTTGTTGGGGGATTTTGTTTTTTGAGTTCTAAGTATATTTTAGATATGAGACTCTTGTCCATTGTATGACTAGTGAAGATTTTCTCCCAGTCTGTGGGCTTTCTATTGATCTTGCTAGCTATGTGCTTTGCCATGCAGAAGCTCTGCAGTTTCATGCAATCCCATTTGTCCAACCTTTCTTTGATTTGTTGTGCTTCTGGCTCTCTATTAAGAAAATTTTGGCCTGTGCCAAGGAGCCCTAGAGTTTCTCCTATTCCTTCCTGTAATGTTTTCAGGGAGTCTCTTTTTATTTCGAGGTCTTTGATCCATTTGGAGTTGATTCTGGTGGAGGGTGATATATACGGATTTAGCTTTAGTTTTCTACAAGTGTTTAACCAATTTTGCCAGCAACATTTACTGAAAATGCTGTTTTCCTTCCATTCTATTTCTTTAGCTCCCTTGTGAAAGATTATGTGGCACCTCACCCCAGTTAGAATGGCTATAATCAAGAAATCTAGTAACAACCGATGCTGGAGGGGATGTGGCCAAAAGGCAACCCTACTGCATTGTTGGTGGGAGTGTAAACTTGTTCAGCCAATCTGAAAAGCAGTATGGAGGTTCCTCAAAAGACTCCACATAGAGCTCCCCTATGACCCAGCAATCCCACTTTTGGGCATTTACCCAAATGATCACAAACAAGGTCATACCAAAGCTACCAGCACAACTATGTTTATTGCAACATTATTTACCATAGCTATGATAAGGAACCAACTCTGATGCCCCTCAGTAGATGAATGGATCAGTATACACACACACACACACACACACACACACACACACACACACACACACACACACACACACAATGGAATTCTTTGCCTCCATCAGAAAGAATGACATTGCCTCTGTTAGGAAATGAAAGACTTGGAAAAAATTATATTAAGTGAAGTAAGCCAGGCCCAAAGAAACATAGTTCTCATGGTTTCCCTTGTTTGCAATGACTAGTACATGTCTAGGACAAGCAGAGAAGGTCAAAGGCTATGCACAGATGACCACATGAGATAATGTTAAGCAAAATGTACCCCAATACAGGGACACAGTGGTTTTTTTCCTTCTTGCTAGTGTTTTTTAACGTACTTATAATGCATTATGTGATTCTTTCGTTTCTTTTATATGTTCTTCCCCCATGGTATAACCCCTGTTTTCACTGGATTTGATGCCAATGTTCTGCATGTTGTATATATATATATATATATTTGTAATTTGGGGAGGGGAAGGGATATTGCAGAATGCTTAAATGGGGATGCAGGCTGACCCATTGTGATGATGAGATGTAACACGAACTTTACAATGTTGGGGCGGGGGGGGGGCGGGCAGGAGGAATTGAGGAGGTGGGGAGGGAAGTGATGGTAGGGGGAAAACAAAGGAGGAGGTAACAATGCTCATTACGAAATGTACTCATCACCCTACCCATGTAACTGTGACCCTCTGTACAACATTTTTACAATAAATAATATATAAAAATAATTATAAATATCACAAAAAAGAAATGTAATGTCTAAGAAAGTTTCAGCAAATGAAACCCTGTAGAGCTGCCTTTATTTACAGTTCATTGAGAGACTATGTGTGCCCAGGAGTGGGATTACTAAACATAGGGGAGCTCTATGTTTAGTCTTTTGAGGAACCTCCATAATGCTTTCCAGAGTGGTTGAAGTAGTTTACATTCCCACCAATAACGTAGGGTGACATATAAGGATATAGTCGCAGTTTTCTGCACATATAGGGCCAATTCTGCCACACTATTTATTGAATAGGCTGTCTTTCTTCCATCATGTGCTTTTGGCTTCCCATCAAATAATTGGTGGCTATAGGTCTATAGGTTTATTTCTGGGTCTTCTATTCTGTTCCATTGTTGCTGGTGCCTATTCTTATACCAGTACAAAGCTGTTTGTGTAACTATGGCTTTGTAATAGAGTTTAGTTTGGTATTGATATTCTCCAAACAATGTTCTTCCATTTAATACATTAGAAGGATTGATATTTTAAAATTTGTACTAGAAAGACTTGGAGAAAATTATATTATTGAAGTAAGCCAGACACAGAGAAGCATAGATTGCATGATTTGCCTAATTTGTGGTTACTATAATATGCCTTTAAATCTACAAATAAACATAAACAAACTGGATGGTAAAAGAAAAAATACACTTGGACATGATAAATTATACAGGACTTTAAACATTCACACAATGAGAACAAAGGAGGATATTCTTAGGAGAAGATCACATAGACACAATAGCTCTGTGCAAATATCATCATATTTATCGAAATGAGCTACAAGAAATACAAACAAGAGGTTTCTTTTCTTCTTCGCAACTGATTTTGTTTTCATTCTCTTTTGGTCTGGTTTGTTCTTTTTATCTGTCTTTGGGAGGGTAAGGGGGAACATAGAAATGGAGGGACAAATGCAGTGGTACTCACTATTTATGTTGAAAATAAAATATACAACTTGTGGGTGGAAATGGGAGGGAAAACTGGGGAAAGCAAGGAAAGGGCTGACATTGTCTAAAAAGACATGTACTCATTATCCAATTTAGTTATCTGTATCCTCTCTGTATCCTCCACAATACAATAACAGTAAATAAATTTTAAACAATTTTAAGAGAGCATGGTCTACTTATTATAAATTCAGAATTTCTTTTTGCTTCTACATCTCTGTGTGTGTGTATATGAGTGCACACACACATGCATACATCAGTCCTGAGGTTTGAACTTGGCTTGGGCACTGTCCCTGAGCTTTTGTCCTGAAGGCTAGTACTCTACCCCTTGCACCACAACTCTACTTCCAGGTTTTTGTGACAAATTGGAGATAAGAATCTCATGGACTTTCCTGATCTAGCTGGCTTTAAACTGTAGTCCTCAGATCTCAGACAACTGAGTAGCTAGGATTTAAGGCGTAATGCTCTGGTGCACAATATTTTCACATCTTTAACTTTTATCCAAACTAAATTCTTTCTAAGAACACATATTCCCTTAAACTAATTGAGAGCATTATGGCATCACCATTGGCTTTGTGAAAAAAGACCAAGTAACCTCTTTTTTAGTAGTTTCAATTGAAGTAGTTTCAATTGAAATCAGAAGCTAACTAGAATGTTACAATCCAAATAATAAATTTTCATCTTACAGGAGTTCCAGTTGTCCTACTGTACATATTTTGTTTTGTAAGAAAGGATGAATTTTGCAACTCTTCAAAAGAGAGGTATCAGTATGGTTTTGAGGTATGCTGCCAGTTGGATCCCCGGAACTTCTCTTCCTGTCACTTTTATTAGCATCATTTTATAGTTTTGAAAAGATCAATACTTCATAAATACTGCTGACACCTGAAAAAATTTCAGGTTTCATAGAACTATGGTTTTATGCATGTTGATAATACAATTTTATTATCACCTGTCATAAATTTGTTTTTTGATGCCCTGGGTAAAGAAGTAAGGAACTGTCCAGGTTACTGTTTTGCTGTGCACATCACACCTAGAAGGGAGTGATGGTTCATCAGCTGTTTGCTTACATGATATCAAACTTTGGTCTAATTATTTTCAATATAGTTTTGATTTAATTGGCTTCCTGAGTAATTCAATTTCATATTCTTCAAGGACAAGCTCACCCATTTATCTTATAAAGCACCTCCTTTCCCCAAAGCAATATGTCAAATCATTTCTAAGTTCAAAATGCTAAAGTAATATTCACATTATTTTATTTCTTCTACATATTTGGTTTGAACTGAGATTATTCTAAAGAACAGAAATTTATTTAAGCACTATTTTCATTTTCTTTAGTCTTTCTAATGTCCTTGTTAATTGGACATTTTTAAGCAAATCACTGTTCTATTTTTAAATTTTATAAACATCAAAACAACAAAAAAAAGAAAGCAAGGGGGTAGGGAATCAAAAAACAGATCCAACTTTTTGTTGTACTCAGAGAATAAAGTAAGAGAAAAAGGTAGTTGCAGTCAAAACAGATGGGAGGATTTATGTGTCTTTGTGTCTTATAAACCAGTACAAATAGCAAGATTTCCTGAGATATTGATGTGATCATGACTTGTAAACACAAGTACTATAGATCCCAGGTGTGGCTCCAACTGAGGAGCCTGGAAACTGCTCATGGGCAGAGGCAGCAAATCTTTCCCTAGGACCATGGACAGCTCCTGGCAGAAGGGCCGCTGCCCCTGGATCTCCAGATCAGGTCTACCTACCTTCATGTTTGCCAAAAGCAGGAATTTTTAATTTCATACAATACTTCTAAGTTTTAAATGTGAGGATATATTACATCTATTATTCTTTATTCTCTTAATTTTATTTTTCTTCCTTCCTTCCTTCCTTCTTTCTTTCTTTTCCTCATCACTGTATATATTCAGACCAGAACCTATTGATCTGAGGAGAACCTTGACTAATAAAAGTCACTTGGTTTTTCTATTATCTCACCTTTCAGTGTATGTTAAAACATTTGTATATGTTCAAATATAAATACATTTATACATGTACAATATATGCATCCAAAATATATACTGTATATACGTAGTAAATAAGATATGTAATATATGTATGTGCACATAAATAAGAATTTCATATAAGTATATGCATATACCTATGTGTTGTATGGATATTCAAATGCAGTTATATGCACATAATGCATATATAAATATATATCATATTTATGAACTTAATGTAGATGAAATAGAACACCTATACATATAAATTAACCAATATACATACATTAAATATATGTGTCTATATATTTTGCTTTACTTCAGAATGAGAAGGCAGCTTCTGCCTAGTAGATTGCATGCTGTCTGTGTTCCTGTCTCCAACCTTGGGGAGCCTGTCACCTGCTTTTCTTTGATTAATTTTATTCTGAAGATATAATCTCAGACGCCTTATAAGCCACAGTATTTTCCCAGGTATTATTAGTCTCATAATTCTTCAAGATAGAGAACCAAAGTAATTTGTAATCTTATTGGAAATTTTCTAGTCAGCTATAACTCCATGGCTTTTTATTGAAATACAAATATAAAATCATCCAGGAAAGCACTGATAAGCCTGGCTTGCTTCAAGGCCATGGTGAACTGGAGCTAAATCAAGCCTTCATTCCCAACATCTGCCCTGTGAAAAGATCCTTACTGGAGTTCATACAATTTCCTGTGCTATTGGTATGATTGTAATTCCAGCTAATTCCTAATTTACATGTCCAGGCTTGATTACATAAGTTCACCTTTAGCAAATTGCTTAGATATCTCTTTCTCTTTCTCTAAATAATATAAAAGAGATAAATGTAGACACATCTGGGTATCCAGTCTATTTATCCAGATAGACTGGAAGATAGATGATAGATAGATAGATAAAAAAACAGATAGATAGATGGATGATAGGTAGATAGACAGATATTCTCTCTTAGAGGCAAACAGACCACTGAAGTTGTTAATCTGCTGATTAACATAAAACCAGATGTAGAATATGGTAAATACTTGCTAGGTTGCTTTTTAATGTCTCAGTTATCTTGATATTTACCCTTATTACATTTTCCTTATTATAGTTATCCAAAATAAATCCAATTTTAGCTTACTTTCTATAACAACAGGTCCATAATGTTAAGATTTAGACAGATTCATTTAATTGATCCCTCTTCCCCATTTCCCTCCCCGCTGAAACCTTGGCTGGGCCGATGTTTTAGCTCGGAACGCAGCTCGCCACCGTGTCAGTAGCGTAGCTGGCAGCATATCCCCTGGGTGCAGTTCAAGACTGGCACACACAGGCATGGCTGGGGCAGAGCTCGGCAGCGACTTTCATTCCACTGCACACAAGGAAAGCCCCAGCCCGAGGCTGTTCTTTTCCTGGGATGGCCATGGTCCAGGAAGTGACCAGCCCTGGGGGCAGAGCGCCAGTCCCTGGCCCCAGCAGGAGGCGGCAGTCAGCCTCAGAGCTGCAGGGCCCTGCTCTCCAAGCCCAGTCTGATTCCTCTTCCTTTGCAAAGGCATTTTCTTTATTTCTTCAATTTTTAAAATTACCTTTGACTAGCCATTCAAAGGAGTTGCCATTTAGCAAGAAGTTGATTAACACAGTGCGTCCTGATTACTGTCACCCCTTTTGACATTCTCAGCCATCCCTTCCACCCTCCCCCCCCTCCGCTTCTTAATTGTGTAGGATGCGCATTAGGTTTGAACTGTCTTCTCTCTGATGGCCCTAATGCAGGCTATATTCAAGGGTTCCAGCCAGATTCCTGTGCCGTGCCTACTATTACATAACAGCATTCGTATACATATTATATATATATATATATATATACTTATTATGTGATGTGATTATCATGTAATTTTTGATTATAGGTTATAGTATACATAATATATACTATGCAACATATATATTTATACATAACAACATTTGTATCCATATATATATATATTATATACTTATGTGATGTGAGTATTATGCAATATATGTATTGTAGGTTATACTATACATAATATGTACTATGTAACATATATTTATATATAACAGGATTTGTATCCATATTATATATAATATACTTATTATGTGATGTGATTATCATGTATCATATTTATTATAGGCTATATTATACATAATATAAACTATGTAACATATATAGCTATACATACACAACACATATTTTTCCAAATCCTCATCACCTTCAGAACTCTCTTGAATGGCGAATGCATTGACCTCATGTCTGTCCATCAGCACTAGTGAGGAAGTTATTTTCTGTCAAAACAAGTGCCCAAGGAACCAACAGTTCACCATCCCATAATTGTGATTGTTTTCTACTGTAGGAGATCTGTTGTTAAATATTGAACATCTATGTATTGAGCCATTTTCCACTTGGCTGGAACAAGCAATTCATTTTTTGAATGCTCGGGTAATGAGAAGATGAGACATGGTGAGGTCTGCTTTGGAGTGGTTACTAACTGAGCAGATGACTTGGGCCACGCCACCGTTCCTGTCACTGTGTGGAGGGAGGAACTGGGAGTCTTTGGAGCTGGGACTCCTTGGGGCTAGGACTACTTGGGGCTGGTAGTCCTTAGAGCTGAGAATCTTTGGGGCGAAAGAGGGGGCCACCAGTACCCACCAGTACCCAGCCAATCAGTCTGTGTGTGTGTGTGTGTGTGTGTGTGTGTGTGTGTGTGTGTGTGTGTGTGTGTGTGTGTGTGTGTGTGTGTGTGTGTGATGGAATTTGCACTCTGGGTCTGGGATCTGTTCTAGAGCTCTTCAGCTCAAAACATATGCTATACCTACTTTTCTTTATGCTAAGATTCTTTTTAGTCATGACTCTAACTTAGGCAAATATTTCTAAAGCCAATTGACATTACCAAAAATTAATCAATTATCAAGTTTATTTTATTCATTGATCTTGTTAATTTATACATGTGTTCACAATTAATTGTATGAGATTATATTTGTTACTTTTGTGTGGTACCAGTGCCAGGCACTCTCTGTTAGCTTTTTCATTCAAGGCTGGCAGTCTACCACTTGAGCTACATCTCCACTTCCAGCCTTGTGGTGGTTAATTGGAAATTAAAGTTACTGCTTTGCTGTATTATAAAATGAAATAAAAGTATGGGAAATAGTGAGTACAAAATCTTAGAAACAAATTAGCAATCTTTCAGGAAGCAGTTATTATTAAACAGCCTAGGGTGTAATATTAAAATATTGTCAAGAAAAGGCCTGGCTGAGCAGCTAGCTTCAACTCAGGCCTTGGAAGAGAACAAGTCATTTATCAGGTCACTGGAACCAAACCTGACCTGCCAGACTCAGCTCCACCCAGGGAAAAGTCAACCAGCTCAGGCCGCCAGCCCCATGAGTGGCTTTCTTCACTGGATAAACAGAGCCAGAGGCTGCCCCTCCCTACAGCAGTCTTGACAATCAAGGGTAAACAAAGGAGGAGGCTGCAATGCTTGGTAAGAAATGTATGCATTATCCTGCCCATGTAATTGTAGCCCCTTTGTACAGTATGTTCTCAAATAAAATAAAATACAATTTAAAAAAAAAAAAAAGAAATTCAGTAAACATAAACCCTGAGAATAGCTCCAGGCTGGGCTCTGTGAGTGTCTCAGAAGCTAGCCCCTCAGGGAAAAGCTACTGTTTGCTGAAAGGCCTCAACTCTACACAGAACCTAGCTGCATCACAGCATCTCCAAACTAGAGGAAACAGCCATCTCCCTCTTTTGTGATACTCAAAGCAGATCTACCTCCCATTGAACTAGCCTGGGAGGAGAATCACAGAATCCTGGGTAAAGCATAGCATTTTTCTGCCTGCTCAAACTAACCAACTTAAGAAACCAACCAAGCCACAGGAAAATCAAACACCATAAGCAGACCAGAGACTCCAACTAGAGACTGGTTACAGACACAAGGGATCTTCCCATCCCCCCAAAAAATCAAAGAACTCTTTTTTTGTTCCTTTTATAAAAAATTTTTTTCTAAAACTTTTTTTTTAATTTTTAATTTTTAACTTAAAAATTTGTTTTCTATTTTTTTTCTTCCTCTTATAATTTTTATTTTAGGGGTATAAGTGTGTGTGCTTTTTTGTCTCTTTTCTTCTATTTCTTTTTTCTTTTTCTTTTTTTTCTCTTAAAAAGTTTTTTTTTTAGCTCTACTGACCCTTTGAACCTCTTATTTTCTTTCCTTCTCATTCTTTTTACCTTTTCTTCTCTTTTGTTCTTCTTTGCATGACTTAATTGCTGTTCTGCTCATCCTCAGATATACACATAGTCAATTATTAGATCTTATCCCCCATTGTGAACACACTTAATCCAGAAATTTATTACTCAATTCAAAACCTTTTAGACTTAAATTCCTTAATAGCAGTACTACCTCTTATATAATACCTATATAATATTTTAAGCATTTTTATTTTTAAATTTTTCACGTCTCCTTTCTATCTCTACCCTTATCTTATCCTATCCACATTCTTCTCTGAATATTACATATTTACATTTGCATAATTTTAAAGTTTTTAAGTGTTTCACTTTTCAATTTTTAATATTTGTTTTTCTATTTTTTCTTGTCTCTTTTTCTCTTCTCTTCTTCTTTTTTTGTCTTTCTGTATGATCATTCTATCCAACCTATTTCCCGCTTTGAGATTAGGACTTAGTTGAATTAACTCACCCTCTGCCTTTCCTTCCTCTCTTCCTATTTTTACCCACATCTCTCCCTATACCTAATAATTTCTGGTTTGCCAAATTCTTCTTTGCGGTTCATAGCCCATTAATACATAGTTGTTTGATGTTGAATAGATATATCTGTTGAACTAGAGTGTATCTGCAGTCTTTTGACTGTGCAACTACAGACTTATGTTGATGCTTACCTTAAGATAGTGTTCTAGCACAAAACTGGTGTTACTTTCATCCCAAATGGGCAGGGCAAGCCGGAAAAACATAAGAAAAATGGCAAGTCTGGGTATCTCAACTCCCACTCATGATAATCAGGGGACAGAACAGATAATGAATAATCCAGTGGAGAGTTCCCAAAAAGCTCTACAAATACTACTGGTAAACATGGTAAATGAAAAGATTGAAAACCTGCAAAGGACTCTGTATGAGCATGATAGGGAGAGAGAGGAGGCAATCCAAAGGTCAATACAGGAATATCCTGAGCTTGAGGAAGCTACTCAAAGATTGATACAAGAATTGTGTGAGCAGCTTGAGAACATTCAAAGAGAAATAAAGGAATGGCGTGAGCAGGCTAAGATCAGTCAAAGAGATAGACAGGCATTGTGGGAGCTGGCTGAGAACAGACAAAGAGAAAGTTAGGAATGGCATGAGCAGTCCAAAAACACTCAAAGAGAGCTACAGAAATCGTGTGAACGTGAGGAAGTTAATCAAAGAGTTATACAAGAATTGAGAGAGCAGGATGAGAATACACAAAGATCACTAAAGGCATTCATGGAATCCATAAACAGAGAGCTGAAAGAACTCAGGGAGTCCACAAAGGGAATGCTGAATGGAACCCAACAGAAGGAATGGGAGTCCAAGGAAACCATAACCAATCAACTAAGTGATTTGAGAATAAACACTGAGCACTAAATTAAGGAAGTAAAGTAGTTCATACAAGATCTAAAACAAAGCTCCAACAAAGAATTTGAACCCATCAAAGCTGACCAACTAGAAGGAAAACAAATAAAAAAAAAAGTAGAAAGTCTTGATAGTGGGTGAGACCATGCAGAAGATCGAATCTCGGGGATTGAAGACAGCCTAGATATTATAGAGAAAGAACATACAGCCATCCAAGACAAATCCAAGAAATATGATAGATCTATTCAACACTTGGAAGACACTATCAGAAGGCCCAATCTGAGGATAATGGGTATAGAGGAGCACCTAGAGACAGAAGTTAATGTTCTAGAAAATTTGTTTAACAGGATCCTAGCAGAGAACTTCCCAAACATGCAAAAAGATAGGCCTATTCAGATACAAGAAGCTTTTAGACCTCCAAATAGACCAGACCAGAACAGGACATCCCATCATCACATTATAATGTGTACAGGATCAATTTAGACCAAGGCAAAGATCCTTAAAGCTGTCAAGGAGAAATCACCCACCTATTAAGGGAAACTAATTAGAATCACCTCAGATTTCTCAGCAGAGACAATCAAAGCAAGAAGGGCCTGGAATGATGTATGCCATACCCTAAAGACAAACAACTATCAACCAAGAATACTGTACCTAGCTAAACTCTCCTTCAGAACCAAAGGTCAAATAAAAACCTCCCATAGCAAAGAAAAATTGAAACAATATATCTCTACCAAACCAACCCTACAAAAGATTCTTAAAGATGTCTTACACATAGAAAACCAACAAGACCACAACAAAGGCCAAGAAACTGCACCCAAACTGAGAATCCAAGAACCACAGAAGATCCCAGTTGCCTCAGCCTTCAAGTAGGTGGATAAAATGGCAGGAATTCCCAAATACCTCTCAGTCCTATATCTCAACATTAATGGACTTAACTCTTCAATTAAGTGACGTAGACTATCTAGTTGGATTAAAAAGCAAGATCCTTCTATCTGCTGCCTTCAGGAGTCACATCTTGCCCATAAAAACAAACACATTTCAATGTGAAAGGCTGGTACAAAATCTATCAAGCAAATGGCCCCCATAAACAGGTGGAAGTTGCAATCCTAATATCAGATAAAATAGACTTCAAATTAAAATTAGTAAGAAGAGATAAAGAAGGTCCCTACATACTGATTAAGGGATCTCACCATCAGGAGGATATTACAATTCTAAATATCTATTCACCAAACAACAGAGCACCCAAATTTATCCAAGAAACACTACTTTCCCTCAAATCCCACATAGATCCAAAGACATTAATTGTTGGGGACTTTAACACACCACTTTCTCCAATAGATAGATCAACTCAGCAAAAACCCAACAGAGAAACCACAGATCTAAACAACTGCATAGATCAACTACCGAATATTTCATCCAACAGCATCAGAATACATGTTTTTCTCAGCTGCACATGGAACATTTTTCAAAATAGACCACATTATAGGCCACAAAGCAAACTTGTACAAATTCAAAAACATTGAACTTATACGTTGCATTCTCTCAGACTACAAGGGAATAAAATTAGAACTCAACACCAAAAGCCACCAAAGAAAGTCCGACATCACATGGAGGCTGAACAACACACTGCTGAATCACAAGTGGGTCATGGAAGAGATTAGAAAGGAAATTCAAATGTTCATGATATTCAACAAAAATGAACATACAAACTACCAGCTCCTCTGGGACACAGCAAAGGCAGTACTCAGGTGCAAGTTTATAGTTCTGAGTTCCTACACCAATAAATTGGAGAGATCTGAAACCAACAATTTAATGAGGCATCTGATCCTCCTTGAAAAAGAGCAGCAAGATAAACCCCAATCCAGTAGATGGAAAGAAATAATCAAAATTAAATCATAATTAAATGAATTAGAATCTAAAAAAATCATAGAAAGAATCAATAAAACAAACAGCTGCTTCTCTGAAAAAATTAACAAGATTGACAGACCCTTAGCAAATCTTATCAGAAAAAGAAGAGAACACACACAAATAAATAAACTCAGAGAAGAGAATGGAAACATCACCACAGAAACATCCAAGATTCAGAACATTATAAGGGAATATTTCTCAAACCTTTATGCTAATAAGTTTGAGAATTTGGCAGAAATGGACCTTTTCCTAGCAAGTATTGACATGCCAAAACTAAACCAAGATAAGTTAAACCATCTTAACAGGCCCATATCCAGTATTGAAATAGAAACAGAAATAAGACCTCCCATTTAAGAAAAGACCAGGACCAGGTGGTTTTACAGCAGAATTCTACAAGGCCTTCAAAGCAGAGCTCACATCAATACTCCTTCAACTCTTCAATGAAATTGAATGAGAAAGTTCACTACAGAACTCATTCTATGAAGCCATAATAACCCTCATCCTCAAGCCAGGCAAGGACTAATCAAAGAAAGAGAACTATAGACCCATTTCTTTGATGAACATTGATGCAAAACTTCTCAACAAAATTTTGGCCAATCGGCTTCAACAATTCATCCAAAAATCATACACCACGATCAAACAGGATTCATTTCAGGGAAGCAAAGCTGTTTTAATATACACAAATCAATTAATATAATTCATCACATCAACAGGAGCAAGGATAAGAACCACATGGTTATCTCAATAGATGCAGAAAAAGCATTTGACAAGATGCAACACCCCTTTATGATGAAGTTTGTGGAAAAATTAGGAATCCATGGAACATTCCTCAATACAATAAAGGCTGTATATGACAAAAATACAGCCAGCATTGAACTTAATGTTGAAAAACTAAAGCCATTTCCTCTTAACTCAGGAATGAGTCAAAGAAGTCCACTCTCTCCACTTCTCTTCAATCTAGTATTAGAATGCCTAGCTACAGCAATAAGACAAGATGCAAACATAAAGGGGATCCAAATAGGGAAAGATGAAGTAAAAGTCTCCCTCTTTGCAGATGACATGATCTTGTATTTAAAGAATCCCACAGACTCCACTCCCAAATTACTCAAGCTGATTCAAAACTTCAGCAAAGTAGCAGGGTATAAAATTAACTCTCAAAAATCAATGGCTTTTCTGTATGCCAACAGTGAGAAAAGTGTGGCTGAAATTAGGAAAGCAACTCCATTTGTAATAGCCCCACAAAAAATAAAATACTTGGGAATTAGCTTAATCAAAGAAGTGAATGACCCCTATGATGAAAACATTAAAAACTTGAAAAAGGAAATCAAAACAGAACTTAGAAAGTGGCAAAAACTCCCATGCTCCTGGATTGGAAAGATCAACATCGTGAAAATGGCAATACTTCCCAAGGCTATCTACAAATTCAATGCCATATGTATCAATATACCAACCTCATTCTTCAAGGAAATAGAAGAGGCAATCCAAAAATTCATATGTAACAATAAAAGACCCCAAATAGCAAAAACGATCCTAAACAGAAAGAACACTGCTGGAGGAATATCAATATCAAATTTCAAACTCTACTATAAAGCCATAGTAATCAAAACAGCTTGGTACTGGCTCAAGAACAGACCTCAGGACCAATGGAATAGAATTGAAAACCCAGAAATGAACCTACAGACCTATAACCATCTAATTTTTGATAAGGGAGCTAAAAAAAATAGAATAGAAGAAAGACAGCCTCTTTAGTAAATGGTGCTGGCAAAATTGGTTAAATACTTGTAGAAAACTAAAGCTAGATCCTTATATATCACCCTGCACCAGAATCAACTCCAAATGGATCAAAGACCTCGGAGTCAAAGCAGACACTCTGAAAACATTACAGAATGGAATAGGAGAAACCCTAGGACTCCTTGGCACAGGCCAAAATTTTCCTAATAGGGACCCAGAAACAACAAGTCAAAGAAAGGTTGGACAAATGGGATTGCATAAGGTTGCAGAGCTTATGCATGGCAAAGGACACAGCCAGCAAGATTGATAGAAAGCCCATGGATTGGAAGAAGATCTTCACTAGGCCTACAGCAGACAAGGGTCTCATATCTAAAATATACCTGGAACTCAAAAAATTAAATCCCCCAACAACAAATCTTCAAAGAAACAACTTCCCAATAAATAAGTGGGCTAAAGACTTAAAGATAAACTTCTCTGAAGAGGAGAGAAGGATGGCCAATAGACACATGAAGAAATGCTCAACCTCCCTAGCCATAAAAGAAATGCAAATCAAAACAACATTGAGATACCACCTCACTCCAGTTAGAATGGCTATAATCAAGAACACTAATAACAACAGATGCTGGAGGGGATGTGGACAGAAGGGAACCTTACTGCATTGTTGGTGGGAGTGTAAACTTGTTCAACCACTTTGGAAAGCAGTATGGAGGTTCCTCAAAAGACTCCACATAGAGCTCCCCTATGACCCTGCAATCCCATTTTTGGGCATTTACCCAAATGATCACAAACAAGGTCACACTAAAGCTACCAGCATGACTATGTTTATTGCAACATTATTTACCATAGCTAAGATATGGAACCAACTCAGATGCCCCTCAGTAAATGAATGCATCAAGAAAATGTGGTATATATACACAATGGAATTCTATGCCTCCATCAGAAAGAATGACATTGCCCCATTTGTTAGGAAATGAAAAAACTTGGAAAAAATTTTATTAAGTGAAGTAAGCTAGGCCTAAAGAAACTTAGGTCCCATGGTTTCCCTTATTTGCAATAACTAGTATATGTCTGAGTCAAGCAGAAAAGGTCAGATAAGGTGATGTTAGGGAAATGAACCCTAAGATATGTATTCAAATGTTTTTTTCTTTCAGGTGATTGTTTCTAACACATTTATAAGATTATTTCTTTGTTGCTTTGTATGTCCCTCCCCCATGATATAACCCCTGCTTTCACTGTATTTGAGGTTGGTATAATTTGTGGAGGGGAAGGGAAAAAACAAATTGCTTTAATAGGGATACAGGTGGATCCATTGCAACAACGAGATGTACAAGTTGTTATGTGGAAAAACGAACTTTACAACTTTGGTGGGGGGGGTGGAGGGTTAGGTAGTGGGGTGGGGAGAGGATGAAAAGGAATGGGAAGGGGAAACAAAGGAGGAGGCTACAATGCTTGATAAGAAATGTACTCATTATCTTGCCCATGTAATTGTAACCCCTCTGTACAGTATTTTCACAATTAAAAAAAAGAAAAAAATGTTGTCAAGCTCCTTGGTAGCTACAGTGATTATGAGAATTAGCTGAATCACAACTCTCCTGACTAGTGACAGGGAAGGAAAGCAGGGTTCTCCAGGGATGCTCTTTGCTTTGTAAACAGCTGTGACAAATTTCTACTTGCAGTTTTGTTACACTATATCAATTCTTGAGGAACACTAGAAATATTTTGGGCTGTGGACTCTCCAGGCTTTGCAGTCCTAGGGTGATGTCTCTGGATTAATATTATTCAAATACACTTAAACATTGCAGCAAATACTTGTGAAATTCAAAGAGTAATTCATACTAAGGGCAGCCAGTAAAGCGTCATGCACTTTTTGGAGGATGGGTTGAAGAGGCAGCTGGGGCTTGGTGATTGTCTCCTGAGTGTATTCTCCCAACTACGAGAGTGCATACTTTATGCAAAGACCCATCCACTACCTGGGAAGGAATAAACATGCTGAGCAGTGTACTGGGTGTTGGGATTGCTTTATTTTGAATGTGTTGGAGGTCAACTATATGACGCTACATGGAAATTCTAGTAGAATAAATTGAGGAATAATTTCCATTTATCTTCAAAATACTTTTGGCCTTCCAAATACAATAGAGAAGTTTCCAAATAAGAAAATTGTCCACATATGAAAATATCATACCATATCTCAATCACATGTATAAATAATGCACATGACTAAAAATATGAATTATATTAAAATATCTAGTAAAAATAGTCATCCTAAAGCTTGTTCCAAGGCAAGATTTTAAATGTATATATAATATACATATTTTATATTATATATAATATATATATTTTATATTATATATATAACTCAGAATCTGATTCCGTGGCTCATAGGCTGGCCCACTACCAACTAAGCCACACTTCCAGCCCCTAGAATGAGTTTAAATATTGAATATGTAAAGTTGTAGGGGATAATTAATGCAACATCAACATGGTAGCAATATTATGGAAAAAAAGCTCAACAAAGTTTCTGGATATAAATCTTCAATATATAAGTCAATTGTCCTCATTCCTAATGAAATTGTTTTTAATATTGGCTTCCTGAATGCTTAAAAGAATGTCATCAAATAGCAGAGATGTTGCAAGGAAGCTTGCCAAAATTATTGAAGAACTGAGAAAGAAATATAAGTAAAAATTTTTATAGATCTAGTCAGATTTTCTCCCACCTCATTGGATAGTGGATAGTGAATTCAGTATAATATTCATGGATAGAAGTTTTGTGAATGGATTTAGAAACATGACTGGCATGTATTTCTGCCCTTTGATGTGTAATAATTGTTAAACTCATATTGCTTAGCTTGCTGTGTACAACATCCATAATTTCTGAATTAGCTGGTGTGTGGTGGGGCTTAGAAGTTGTATTTAAAAAGAATTCTCAAGAGGTATTGATATTCTTGTCCTAGGAAATTGTTATTTCTCTCTTATAGGTTTCCCAACTATTTCAAATTCACCATCTTTTAGCTCTGAACATGCTTGCTTACATATGAGAGGAAATTAATCTTGATGATTATCTTATTCTAAAATATTCCATAATAGTTAAAGAAGTCATTTGTTTTTTATGACTTAAATATAATTTCCATTTTTGTTTTATGTTCCATTAACATAAATCATCACTTCACTTTTGTTTGATTTTTCATAATCTTGATATTATTTAAAGAACATAAGCATGTACAACAGTGAAATGTGTCTTGGTCTTGATATGTCATCGGAACTAATGAAATTGTGGATTATAATTGGTTCACCTACCACCCATACAACAAGACAGAAAACCAGCCAGAGAACACACTAAAGAAAATGGAAGATTAAATCATTTAATTTATAATTCATCAGTTAAATAACAACATCTGAATTTTAAATGACAGCTCTGAATTTTTGCTTGCTTTTTTAAGGTAATCTTTTTACACTTAAAAAATTTTTATTGTAAAAGTGCTATGCAGAGGGTTTCGGTTATGTAAGCCAAGTAATGAGTACATTTCTTTTTGAACAGTGTCACCTCTTCCCACATTTTCTCCCAGTTTTTTCTTCCCTCCTCCCCTTCTCCATGAGTTGTATAATTCATTACCAGAACAGTATCTACTGAGTATCACTACTATGTATTTTTTGTTTGTTTTTCCCCTTTTGTGACTGTTTTTGATTTCTGTACTTGTTGTCTTGTACGTGAGTGTATCTGATTTGGGCAGGGTAAGGACATGAAATCATGGGACAAAAGTTAATACGTTTTCTGTATGTTTTTAGATTAGGCTCCAGTGGTTTGTGTCTGTAACCCCAGCTACTAGGGAAGCAGGCAAGAGTGGGTCCTGGTTTGAGGCTAGCCCAAGGTAAAGCTCAAGGAAACCAGTCTCAGCCAGTCAAAGCTGGGCAGTGCAGCATGTACCTGACATCTCAGCTGCGTAGGAAGTATAAATAGGATCATGGTCTTGGCTGGTTCAGGCATTAAGAATCATACACTATTGATCAAAATAAAGCAAAATGGCTGCAGACACAGCATGTGTAATGTGTATTACCACCCTAGGTTCTCTGCCATCAGCCATTTTCACCCAGTTCCACCCTGATCACACGGAAGCAGGGGCCAGCTTTCTCTGTCCCTTTATTCATGTGGCTGTTTCTGGAGGACTCTTGTCCTTGAGCACATTTTTAGAGTGTATCCGCAGGAGATGACTTGCTGGGGCAGAAGATCATGGGCATTATGGACACCTGTGCACTGGCCGAGTCACTCAGCTTTCCTCCCAACTTTTTCTTTAATACCAAAGTCAGCACTCTCGGGGGTCATGGACTAATTACTGCTTGTTTCATCGTCAATCTTCACTGATTTTAATTTAGGAATAAGAAAACATAAATGGGTTCAAGCTTGCAGAGCATTTTAGGTAGTGGTCCTTAAGCTTTTTTTTAATGCCTTCCTGGGGCTTGAACTCAGGGCCTGGGCACTGTGCCTGGGCTTTCTTTGCTCCAGGCTGCCAGTCTGCCACTTGAACCACTGCTCCATTTGGTGTTGTTTATTGGAGATAAGAATCTCACACCTTTTTGATGGTTTATTGGGATTAAGAGTCTCATGGGCTTGCCTGACTAGTTTGAATCATGCTCCTTAGTTAGATGTAAACTGCCTGAGCAGCTGGGATAATAGGCCTAAGCCACCAGTGCCTGGCTCCTGGCCTTCTTTTATATACATTATTTAAGCAACTTCATATAATTCTATGTCTTCAATTACTTTCTTATACATAAGTTAGCTCTACTATATTGCTTACAGTATATCTGCAAACCTCCGCTTGAACTCTCCAAAAACTCCATTGGATTCTGAATAGTCCTCTGAAAATCTGTCTAAACCAACGTTCTCCCTTGTACTCACACTGGTCCTTGACATCTCCCAAGAGTGTGTCTCCTGCATTAAAAGGGGCCCACCCTGATTGCCCCAGCTCAGAATCTATCTCCTTTGTGAGGCCTTTCCGCTGAGGCAGAACCCTCCAGGTCTGGCAAACCCTGCTAAACAGCCCCTCCGTCACTCACATCTTGCACAGATCTCTCCTCTCCCAGTGGGATTGCACACAAACATCCTGAGTCGGTCTCCTGCTCACAGACCAGCTCAGGGAGAGCTGTCCCAGACCAGGCCCAGTGTAGATCATGGCTCTGGTCCAAGTTAAGGTAAAGGTCACGGTACTGTAAGGTAATGCAATGGACACAGAAATCACATTTTGAGGGGTTGAATTGGGAATCTTTATTGGAGAGCCAGTGGCTGCAGGTGGGCTCCTGTCTCAAAGACCAGCAGCCCAGAACAGAGCTTGAACTAAGCTTTTAAAGACAAGAACCACATGCATGGGGTGTGGACCAAGCCTTAACAACAGCAGACCTCGTACGGACCTGCTCAGGTACAAGCTCAGGTACCAGTGAACTTTCCCATCTAGGGAAGGCACACCCCAGCCTTCCATAGAGGGTATACTCAGAGGCTCCTGGGGGCTGGTGATCAGGCCACTGAGGGAGGTAATCCAGGCAGAAGCAGAGCATTCTCTATGCAAAGCTTTCCTAGGCTAAGCAGCAGGACTGACCTTTGAAATTCAATGCATGGCTGGGCCTCTCTTACCTCTAGGCTTTTCAGCTCTGGGTGGAACAACATGCCCCACACATACCAGCAAACTCCTCCTTCCACACACACCCCGCCCCATCAGGATGGCTGTGAGAAGTTTCTATCCTCAGCCTCCTCATTTCAGCAGCAGTGATGTATGCCAGCTCAGTGAAGTTCACGCCACTGTCCAATATCTCCCCTGAAACTCAGAGCGTTGGCCAGACAGCAAGAACACCAGGAATGCTCAAACCGAGTGGGATTCCATCAGTTACCCAGAGGCCCTGTCAAGGTCAGACAGAAAAGACCAGCTGGGTAAGACCAGCTGGGTAAACGATCACCTGAGTTGATGCTGGAGGCCGGTAGGGGAATGATCTGAATGGGATCCTCAGTCAGAGAAAGGGGTGGGAAGCCTCAGGAAGGTCTCTATGTCAGGTAACAGGATTGTACCAGTGACCATTCTTAACTTTGATCAACATGTGCTAAGGTTATTTAAAATGCCATTAGAAGACACTGAGTAAAGGTAAGTTGAAAGAGTCTCAGCTCTTAGGAGACCATTGCCAGGGTGAAGGCATGGCTCAGTAGGTACAGTACTGGCTCATGAGTGCAATGAGTGTTCAAGTCCAGGTCATGGAACTGGGAAAAAAATAAAGAAATCACCATTGTAAATCTAAACTTTGTGTGTGTGTGTGTGTGTGTGTGTGTGTGTGTGTGTGTGTGTGTGTGTAGGTGTGTTTGTGTGTGTGTGTGTAGGGCCTGTACTAGGACTTGAACTCACAACCTGGGGACTATCCCTGAGCTTTTTCACTCAAGGCTGATGCTATACCACTTGAGCCACAGTTCCACTTCTGGCTTTTTGCTGAATCCCATAAATTTTCCTGCCTAAGCTGGCTCTGAACCAAGATCCTTAGATCTCAGCCTCCTGTGTAGCTTGGATTCCAGGCCTGAAACCCTGGTGCCTTGGCCTGCATTCATTTTAAACTAAACATCTGAAAGATCTTTTGGGGGCTGCTTGGGAGTGGGCACAGACCTGAGCTGTGGGGGTCATCTGCCCCAGCCATCCCTCTGTCCAATCTGATCATTCCTCAAGCCCCAGCTCCTCCTTGCCCCCCCCCCCATCCTTAGCTCTCCTAAACCTGTGGCGAAGCTCAGCCTCACAATTGAGCTGGCCCTGCAATTTCTTGCTCCAGGTTTCTGCGTGGCTCTGTACTTTGCACCCTACAGGATAACCTCTGCTCAAATGTGTCTTAGAACACGGTTCTATTTCTTCACCCTTGTCAAGAACTGTATCTCCCATCAGCGACTAGACTGCTCACTTCCCTTTGTTTTGCTGGCTGTCCCTAGTGAATATCTAGGTGATTATTTGTGTCCATGTCCATTGTTTTCCTCATGCTGTCCTGGGACCTTGATCTACACATTCTCTGCTCTGCCCTTCTAGGACATGGGATTCCCTTAGCTAGGATATAGTCAATGAGTACTTGTAAGAACAAATGCATCTCGTTAAATGGAGATAAGAGTCTCAGGGACTTTTTTTTCTTTGCACAGGATAGTTCCAACCAGGATCCTCAGAGCTCAGCCTCCTGAGTAGCCCAGATTGTGGGCATGAGCCAAGAGCCCCTGAAATCCATGAGGACTTCAACCCAGTGCTGAGCTGTCTTCTGCAGGGAGCTGTGGGTTGTGTCAGCTGGAGGCTTTAGTAGGCTCAGGAGTTAACTTAGACTCACGAGGCAATTAGCCACTGTTGTTAAAAAGTGATGGCTAATTTAACTAATGGTGAATAGAGCCTAGTAAAACCGTCGGGGTTGATGATCCCCGGGAGATTATGTGTGGGAGCACACGCTGATATTGGGGTTCGCTCTCTCCTTGTAGGGCTGAATCCACGCCTGAGACAAGGCATGCACATTGTTACACTGGTGGGCCCCAAAATATGGTAGAGACTTTTTACTCCTTTAAAATGTCACTATGAGTAATAACTAACAAGAAGGCAAATTTGTCACTGAACATATTGTGTGTGTCACAAAAGCATGCCCAGATAATCCCCAAGAAAGCATATTTTTCTATGACGGTTAGGGTAAATAGAACTTCAATAGCAATAAATAAGATCTTTCTTTCCTTTGTAATGTGAAAATACAGCAAAAACTCTATTGAGGATGTATTGAATGACAATGGAACAGAATTAAATGACCCAATGGTTGAAATGAAATGAAGGGATTTAGAGAAGGTAGATTTGTGAGCTGTCTTTCAAGAGGGTTAGAACAGAACAACAATGTCTGCTAAACAACACTTCTGAATCTCTTAGCTAAAGGGCAATGCACCGATCTTTATGGGCCTCATGTTTTATTCATAAAACAGTTTGAGCTTGTAGAAGAGGCTGTGTTTTTTTCCACACAGTTTATGTTATAGATCTTTTTACTCCAGGAAAACTCAGCTTCCTACTGTGAGAAATTCACTTGTCTCCCAAGTAGCAAATTTAGGTAATGCATGAGAAAGTGGACTTATGTACCAAAGAAAAGAGAAAATACTCTGCAAAGAACTTAAAATGATAGCCAAGGAAGAAAAGCAGCAATTAGATGATGTCAGCAAGGTTGAGGACAGCTCTAGTTCACAGTAAAAAGAACACCCTCCCCCAGCCTGGGCCTGACTGCAAGAATTTCTTATTGACAGTTATCTGAATTAAACTTTTGGCAATTTGGTAATAGCGAGAGCAAAGGTAAGTGAGAGGCTGAAGAAGCAAGATACTGAGTTCCACACCACTCTGGTAACAGAGGGAGGTCCTGTCTCAGTATGAAATCTGATACAAGGGCTGGCTGGAGATGTAGCTCAGTGCTACAGCTTCTGCCTAGAATGTGTCAGACCCTGAGATCCAGTCATATTAGCAGAAAACACATACACACACACACACACACACACACACACACACACACACACACACGCACACACATACTCAATGACAAGCACTGCTTAAAATAACCAGAGACAGGGCTGGGCAAGTGGCTCAGTGGTAGAGCACTTGCCTTGCATGCATGAGGCCCTGGTTTCGATTCCTCAGCACCACATAAGCAAAAAGAAAAAAGCCAGAAGTGGCGCTGTGGCTCAAGTGGTAGGGTGCTAGCCTTGAGCTGAAGAGCTGAGGGACAGCACCCCGGCCCAGGCCCCACGACCGGACCCAAAAATAACCAGAGACATATTTTCCTGCCTAGCTCTACCACAAAAATACATAGCACCAAAACTTTCATCTTATATGAAAAAGTAGACAATATTACTAATGGCAGGAGATAAAACAAGTCACACAGAATAAATGACCAGAATGTGTTCAAGGTCATATTTGAACCTTCTAAAATCTGGGTTTGTCAGAATACTTTTTTACAAATAACTAAAAATATGAACTTGATGTATGGAAATTCTGCACTTATGTACTGATACATGCTTAGTGGAGATGATAGATAGATGGATGGAAGGATAGATGGATGGGTAGATAGATAGACAGATAGTTGGATAGATAGATAAGCAGATGGATAGAGCCTACAAAGGCATATGAGAAGACTTTGGAGTGCATATACATGTACATAATGATATATTACCTTTTTTTAATAAGAAAGAGCATAATAACCTTTATAATAGAGACTAACTTTGCAAAGTCCTAGATTAGAGAGTAAGTTTGCTTTAAATTTTTAATGAATAACATGGTTTCTCTCATTTGTGGTAGCTAGAATGTGCCTATAAATCTACAAGTAAACACATTGGGTGGTGAATACAAATGAACAAACTGGAGTGGATTAGACTCTATGGAGAGTACAAGTAGTATAATTCATTTAAAAGGCTAAGTCAAGGCCCAACCAGAAAGTGAGTATTTGCAAGAGGGGAGGCTGGGGCCAAGGGACGAGGGTGGAGGAATCAAGAGGAGGAGGTAGAAAAAGACTGGCAAGAATCCATTGTATTTACCACAGAATTGAGTGTTATAAGCAAAGGGGTGGGTGGAAGGAGGTGAAGATGCTGGAGTCATGACACAGATCAAGACGCCTTGTTGAAAGGGGAAAAAATTAGTTCTATAACCTGAAATTAAGATACGTAATGGAAGAGGTGGGTTGAGAGGGATGGGGAAAAGGTTAAAAGGGGTGACATTGATCAAGATACACTGTGTTCATAAACTTCCTGCAGTGAGTGACACCTCCTTTGTACAAATACTCTAAGATAATAGCAATATTTTCAAAAAGGTGAAGCCAACCAGAAAATCTCTTATGTGAATGTGTTTAGCTAGTGACAGCTACATAACTGTCTTTTTGTAAATAAAGTTACATTAAATGGCTGCTTTTTACAAAACAGTGGAAGGGTTTTAGAGCCTCTGAGGGAAGGTCATTCCGGTAGGAATTTAGACCTTTGATCATGATAGGAACAATGGACTAGCTAAGTAGTTACTTATTCATTAACAATATAATCAGGAAATACTTATTTTCAGAAAGGATAGTGTAATCTAGAGATAAAAGGGTAAATGCAGTCTAAGGAGGTATTTGCACTTAAGAAAATGTAACAAAATAGGAGTTTAAGCTGTAATCGGAGCTGAAGATCAAGGTTCAAAGTCAACTTGGGCTAAAATGTCCATGAGACTCTTACCTCTAGTTAACTAGTGAAGAGCCAGAAGAGGAGGCATGACTCCAGAATGGAGAGAAAAGGCAGTATCAGAGCAGGGGGGTCTCCAGGACAGGTCCCAGGGCTGTTACAAAGTAACAAAGAATAGAGCACAGTGAATGTGTGTTGTAAGCGTCAATGATGAGTTCAAATCCACAAAGAAAATGCTTTGACTCCCCTTTTCTATCCAAAGTCCACAATCTTTCATGTGTGCTACTTTTCTACCATGTAAGCAACGTGATTGGCCTGAGTATCTTATCTGGGAAATATTTTTCTCTCCACTAGGCTGATGAAGGACCAGTTAGATGGCACCATAAGTTCATGGAGTTAGGTTGTGGAGATGGTTAATACTTGAGCAGACAGGGAAAAGTGTGTGGAATAATCTTCTATCCACAGATGGTGCTGGAGGTCCAGAGGTGCACAAACAAGTCCCTTCCTTCCCAACACCACTGCGTCCACACAGACTAGTAGACAACGGTAGGAACAGAAGATGGAAGTAGGTGGAAATATTTACCTCAGTGTGATCTTAGAATTTGGAGCACATATATATGGAAATATATTTAGATGAATTAGGTCAATGTGTTAGCTCAAAACAGGTCAGAAGACTACATGATGTGGGAAATATGTAAAATATCTTAAGTATACTCTTGAAAACAACAACATGATTATCATCACAGCTATGGAAGTACACAAATGCATCTTGGATAGGATGGAAGGTGAAAATATTGATTCATTCACTTCTTTCTCTCTCCTTTCCCCTGCAGTTTTATATGGCAAATATTATCAGAGACACAATGTATTTAGTGCTTACCAAGAGTTATATTTATATTCTACCATTTTGTTTTTGCTCAATGCAAGATGCATATTACAGTTATGACTGAAAGAGCGTTTTATTCCTTTCTTTCTTAATAGTATGTCTAATACTCGTGAATTTTCCTCTGATGGTGATTTTGATGAGATGGAACATTGCCTGTGGTTTGTCCATTATTTTCTGGTCTGAAAGATTTGTTATCTGATGAAATTCACATAGCTAGTTTCATGGCAAAATATATGAAACAAGTCATGTTTAATTTCAAAGTCCTCTATTCAACCAGCAAGAGGAAATGGTAAGCAAATAAATCTGCAATTTTAAAACCTTTGAGTGTTCTATAGAGAAAACCCTTCTGAGTCTTTATCCAGAATTTTCTATCTATCTACATAGCAGAGTGTTTTCTCCACATAATTGTGCTGGTACTAGGTCTTAAATTCTGTGCCTGTGCTCAAGTCTAGTGCTTTACCATTTGAAGAACAGCTTCATATCTACCTTTTTGGTGGTTAACTGAAGAAGAGATTCTCATGGACTTTCCTGTCCAGGCTGGCTTCAAGTCTCAATTCTCTGACCACAAGCCCCTGAGTAGCTAGAATTACAGTTCAAGCCACCAGTGTCAAGAACAATATTTAAATATTTGTAGCAATTAAGCATTCCTTCCAGATAGATTTATAAAACACTATTGGGGCTAGTTGCCAGTGGTTCACACTTGTAATCCTAGCCACTCAGGAGGCTGAGATCTGAGGATACAGTTCAAAGCCAGGAAAATCCTTGAGACTTAGTTCCAATTAACAACCAGAAAACCAGAAGGAGCGCTGTGTTCTTGAGTGGTAGAGCACTAGCCTTGAGCAGAAAAGCTCAGAACAGTGCCTAAGCCCCAAGTTCAAGGTCCACAACAGATAAAAAAAAAACCACTATTGGGACTTCAACAAAATGGGAACTTAAATTCATCAAAAAGAATGTATAGTTTCCTTCCTGAGAAATGTAGAATTGCTTTATATTTATTGTTTAAAAAAAGGATATGGGGCCGGGCGCCGGCGGCTCACGCCTGTAATCCTAGCTACTCGGAAGGCAGAGATCTGAGAATCACGGTTCAAAGCCATCCTGGGCAGGAAAGACCGTGAGACTCCTATCTCCAATAAACCACTAGAAAACTGAAAGTGGCGCTGTAGCTCAAGTGGTAGAGCGCTCGCCTTGAGCTGAAGAGCTGAGGGATAGCGCCCAGGCCCAGAGTTCAAGCCCCATGACCGACAAAAAAACAAAAAACAAACAAACAAAAAAGGATATGGGGTGTTTTATCATATCAAAATGTGTTCCATTGACAATATTATTTGAAGGCAATGCTTGGATGTATATGTGCCCAGAATACAGTCACAATGAAGGAAAGGTTGCTTTTGCTGGCCACATGTACACAGCAGAGAGCAGTGCACAACGTGAATCACTCAGAAAAACACAACTTCATGATTTTTTGTAAGAAATTTAACATCAGTAGAGAGTAGAAAGGCACCTGGGGGGTTGGGTGATAGAGACAAAGATGACATCAGGAAAAGCCTACAACTTTTAGCCATGAAAATAAATAGGGATTCATGGTTCAACTAGTAGAATAGTGAACACTGTGTTATATTCTTGAAAGTTACCAAAACAGTGGATTGCATTTGTTCTCAACAACAAACACATTAATAAATAACATATGGGAAGATAAATCTGTTGATTCACTTGATTATGGAGATAATTCAACAAAATAATACCTACAAAGTGTGTGTGTGTGTGTGTGTGTGTGTGTGTGTGTGTGTGTGTGTGTGTGTATGCACGTGCATGCCTGTGCTTTTCCTGGGCTTGGATTCAGGGCCTGGATGCTTTCTCTGAGCATTTTAGCTCAAGGCTAGTGCTCTGTTACTTGAGTCAGCTCCACTTCCAACTTTTTGGTGGTTAATTGGAAATAAGTATCTCATAGACTTTTCTTCCCAGGCTGGCTTTGAACTAGCCTCTCTAGTAGCTAAAATTATGTCATGAATCACTGCATGAACAAGACTCGTATTTCCAATTAAATAGCAAAGCTCTGAAGTGTGGCTCAAGTTGTGGAGTGCCAGACTTGAATGGATGTTTAAACACCCAGGCCCTGTGATCAGTCCCCAGCCTGAACACAAAAAGCAAACACTAAACAAAATAACAACTCAGTAAGATGGCTCAGGTATTGCCAAGAGTACTCTTCAATAATGGATTGGACATGGACAGGGAATTTACCAATAGACCAAAACTCTGCCACTCAGGTGTTTCCAATGAAAGCTCCACTGGAATATAAACAAACCTAATTGTTTCTGCATTTTCCGTGGCTACTTGCAGGTGCAGTGGTAGAGTTGGGGAAGTAGGATTTCATCCTGAGGAACAGGGATTTTTTTTTTTGGGGGGGGGGTCTGGTTGTGGGGCCTGAACTCTGGGCCTGGGAGCTGTCCCTCAGCTGAAGTGCTAGTGCTCTACCACTTGAGTCACAGCACCACTTGCGGCTTTTTTCTTATGTGGTGCTGAGGAATCGAACCCAGGGCCTCATGCATGCAAGGCAAGCTCTCTACCAGTGAGCCACCTTCCCAGCCCCGAACAGGGATTATTTATTCTCTAAATTTAATATGAGAATTTCCCAGTAAAATACCTTGGGGGACAATGTGCAAAAGAAAAAGCAAGGAATATAAATCACAAATGGCATTCACATTTGGCCTTTGTTTGGGAAGCAATTTTTTAAGAAAACATTTTGATTATCTTCTCCGCTGGACATCACTCTACACAGTAACATTGACCTTGATGCCAGCCAGATCCTAACCAAGCCAGGAACTGAGCCAGGTCTGGCGGCTCACAGCTGCAACTCAACTACTCTACAGGCTGAGATCGGAGGGTCAAAGTGAAGTCCAAATCCAGCCCAGGCAGACAAGTCCAAGAGATTCTTTTGTCTAATTAACTAGTGCAAAGTTAAAAATGGAAGTGTGTCTCAAGTGGTAAAGCAACAGTCATGGGCAAAAATGGTGACAGTGCCTAAGCCTTGGATTAAAGAAGTCCCAGTACTGGTGTACACACACACACACACACACACACACACACACACACACACACACACACACACACACACACACACACACACGAGCGCGCACACACATACACACACACACACATATACACACACTTCTTGGACTGTAGTATGGATGAGTGTTCTAGACACTCCTAAATTAATACTTGGCAATGCTCACAAACATTACCTCTGAAGGTCATTGAAGTGTATAATGTATACTTTTGAATTCCAGGTTTGGATAAATTTTCTTAAAACAGCTAAAGTAATACCTCGATCAATGCAAATTCAATCTCCTGGATTTACTTTGTTATTTAATCAAATCTCTGCCACAATTTCACTATAATTGGTTTTGAAGGCAGTGGCTAAGGCACATACAAAATGTATAAAATGTTGTTTCTTAATAAATTTCCATAGAAATGATTCCCAGGTACAATTTTATTTCTTCAGGCCTTTGACTACAACAACACCTTGTGCTGTGGCATTTATGGATGCTTTGTAATAATACATATTTATTTTCTGGAAATGAAGCACTCTTCCTAGACTATAATTTATTTTATTCCATACCAAGCTCTACTTTTCTGATTGATGGTTTATTTAATTTGGGAGGCCATTTAATACAGTGACTGAATTATTGTGGTTTGCATTTTGTAAATAATTCTCAATTTCCATAATATAGCTTGAGATTTTTTTGTAAACAAGCATACTGAAGTTCTTAAGCTTCACCTTTAATATATATACATACATATGTATATACAGATATAAACACATAGACATATAAGTGTATAGATAAGCATATGTGTGTATATGTTAATATATATCAAATTAATCAGAGATTCTAGGAGTAAACAGCTAGAAGAAACAAGGCAACATTAATAAAATACTAAAGAAATAAAAAGAAACTTAGAATTTTATGTCTAGAAAGTTATCCTACAAAAATGGCATCTGTGGGACTTCCCAGATGTACCTTTGCTGAGAGTCTTCTTGGTAGACTTAGACTACAGAACCATTCACTTTCCACCCTAGGAAATTAGTGGAACCCATTCAAAGTTGTATTTACACAAACAAAGACCATGAAAACACAAAAGATCATGGTAAAGATTTGAATTCTATCTTGTTTCAACTGAGTTAGATGGTAACTGATAGTTTAATAGCAATAGTCTATGTATAAAGGAACAATTAATTTCTATAAGTGGGCTATAGTCTGATTGTATAAAAATGCAAGCCTATGACAATACTGAACCATATGCCTATGCATGGGTAATGCCTTTTATTTTGTGCATAAATGTGCCTACATAAGTTTATCCATTAAATTTTAATATTACCAGTGTATTTAATCTAGGCATGACACAAAGCAATTTTCTGGATACATGCATGCCACTTAAAATATTTAAGGATTACTGGTTGATTGCAACAAAAGAAACAACCTTATTAGGTTATAAAATAGGAGCCAGAGCATGGTAGGCGTCTTGGGTGGTTATATTGTCTCTATCTACTTCATGACTTAAGAAAGTCCATCCTTGAGATCTCTGGAAAGACCTGAGAGAGTGACACACACAATAAGCCATGGCAGGGAAGCACAAAGGACACTTGGCTTGCCTGCCTTGGTACAGGTGTGGTGAGCAGACCTAGATCTAGGGCCTGGAACCAGAGGACCTGTGTTTGCATGTATATACCATGGGTGGTTTATTCTAAGGCCAAATGCAGAGTTGAAGAGATGAGAAAGAAATCCAGTGACCTGCAAAGCTGAAAGTATTCACTAGCTGGGCCTTTAGGTGATTTAAGTAATAATAATAAGTGTTATATAACATTGCATGACATGTTCATTGATATCTACAACCTCACGTATCCACGGAATGAACAATGAAAATCATATCTCTTGGTAGTGTGCAGATGTTAGCTTGGGGAGGATCCTTCACCCTTGGACTCCCATCTTAACTGTCTTTCTCGGTTACATACCTTTGTGTCTCTCATATCTCTGTAAGTGTCCATATTTGGAATTCAGTATTGTGAGACTTGGAATTTGAGATGCCTTTGGGCATTCTGTGGTGATATTCAGAGCTTCCTCCAGTTAGCAATCTACAGTAATTATTACAAGACACAAGCAAGGTAGAAGCAGGTAGAACATGCCAATCTAATTTCTTCCTCCCTTCCCTCCCACATTAGAAGATTAGAACATCTGGCTATTCAAACTGTTATGCAGAGTTCACTTTGCAATTAATTATGATATAGAAAAAAATCTATTTTGGTCATGAAATGTTACCGCTTTTGTTTCAAAAGTTTGATTTTGATGACAATTTTGAAATAGTCACACTTCTCAAAAACATACATTGCAGCAATTCCTACTAATAGTCTACCATATAAAGAAAGATCCTAGTAATATCCACATTAACCATCACAAGGATTTCACCTTGTATTTATTTTCCACCAAGCTTGTGATGGATCTTTTAAAAGAAGGGTTGACATTATTTGCTTTCTTTGTGGGTCACTTTTTCCATATAAAGGAGATTATGACGTACATGCCTACTGACAAGACTTTGTCTAGAACAATGTCACCTCTGTTTATACAAATAAGAGTACAGTTGTGGACTGCGCAAATCCATGGTGAACACAGACCCATCCCAGTAAAAGTCCCTCAAATCAAGCATGCTGCAATGATTGAATGCTCATTTAAAACACAAATAAGTGAAAATAAATGTGAGTACAACTTTTCTCTTTGCAATTTTTAACAGGAATTTGTTTCTTTAATACAAAATTTTCTCTAAAAATCTGGAAAATAATTCAATAGATATTGAATAAGTTAGGCACTGGTGGCTGATACTTATAATCCCAGCTCTTTAGGAGTCTGAGACCTGAGGATCTAAGTTCAAAGCTGGCCTAAGTAGACAGATATCTGAGACTATCTCAAAATCACATACAAAAATAAAAATAAAAAAATCTAGAAGTGGAGACATGGTCGAAGAAGGTTCATGCCACTATTGAACAAAAAAACCCAAGCAACTAAGAAATTTCAAGCATCCCCCAAAGAGACCTGCTACCTGCTGATCATCTTTACATATCTCCTGTCCAGTTGAAAATGAGGGATTGTTTGGGGACAGATTCAACCATGAAAGTATCATTTCTACTCAATTGCCCTGTAAAAATGAAGAATTCCCCTGCAAAAATAAGAAATTAAGCCAGAGTGCTGGGAGCAAATTATTAATAACTGTTTGGGGATTTGATTGGCTCATAAATGATTGACTGTCAATGAAGCATTGCTTTATGTGGAAGGTGTAAGATTCACAGAATGATTTCAAATTAGTTACCCAAGCTAGTGAAGAAGAAACAAAGAAAAGCAAAACAGGCTTTGGAAGACAGAGGAAGCTCACTTTGTGTTTGTGGACATAAAGGGAAAAAGGAGAAAGCAGAGAAATAAAGTCAAAGGAGAAGGAATAAAATCAGTGTTGTTCTGATGCATGGAGAGAGACATAAACCAAAGCAACCTAGGGCACTGCAAAGTTTTACTAGAACATTCTAGACTATATTATCTATAGGAAGCATCACATTGTGAAAGTATCAATATTTTCTTATATTATGATAAAGAAATATAAAGGTTAGGTACAGTGGTTCACACCTATAATCCCAGCTATATGAGAGGTGAATATAGGAAAAACTTGGCCCAGTGACAGAAAAGACAGGAAACTCTGTCTAAAACCAAAACTAAAGCAAAAATATCTGGAGCATGACACAAGCACTGGAACCCTTGTCTAAGCGTGCAAGGCCCCAAGATTCAATCTCCAGCACCACAAAAGGCTTTTGTGAACAGGACTAGAGCTGGGTTTTGGAGCTGTGTCCTAAGTCATCTTAACAGTGAGAGTTCAGAGAGAAAAAAAAAACAATAATTCGTATATCTAAGAAAAATTATGTATTAAATAAATAATCCCTGCTTGAGTTGCTATTATTAAATGCAATATATCTAAAAGTTACCAGTGTAGGCAAAAAGAAAGAAAAAGGGATTTAAAAAGGATACCTTTAAAATTACAGCTCCTTAATTTCACCATCAAAAAGGCATCCTAAGTTTGGAAATGTTCAAGGATAAAAATCAAATATGCTTCTTGATGAATTAAGAAAAACACAAAGTAATTTAGAAATTAAAACATTGCTCTTGATTTTAAAAATGGTGTAGGATTTGTCAAGTCTTTCATGTATAAAAAAGCAGAAAATAAAGGTAATTCAAGAAATTTCATGGTTAAAATATTTTAAATATGTATTTTTATTTTTCTAAGAGGTTTAAGTTTATAAAGTAGTTTTTATTACCTTAAACTTTAATGTCCAAATTATTATTTATCCTTCTTAGACAGACAAAAGAAATTACATTCATGTGAAATTCATGGAACTCTGCTGTCAGTGTAATTATGTGCTTGTTTTACTATCAATCCAGTCTTGTTTAACTTCATTTCACCAAAGTCTTATAATTGTATAGAGTCTAGTATAGCTCATGTCATTACTGGATGAATCACATTGTGTGTGTGTGTGTGTGTGTGTGTGTGTGTGTGTCTGTCTGTCTGTCTGTCTGTCTGTCTGTCTGTGTGTTCTGAGGTTTAAACTGAGGGCCTTGAGCTCTAGTTTAGCTGGTTTGTTCAAGGCTAGCACCCTATCACTGGAGCCATACCCCTACTTCTGGCTTTTTGCTAGTTAATTAGAGATAAGAGTGTCATGGACTTTTCTGTCCAGCCTGGCTTTGAACCATAATTCTCAGATCTCAGCCTCCTGAGTAGCTAGGATTAAAAGTGTGAGGCACTAGCATGGGCTAACATTCTTTTTTATCTTAAGTCAGGATAGACTTTTTATCTTTGAATATTTTTAAAGATAAAAATATTTATTGACTGCTAATACACTGGCACTTGAATATTACAAAGATTTTTCTCTACTATTTTGATATATAAGTCAGGTAAGAGTACATTTCCTTTTCAACCATCTTCCTTCTTTCCTTGTGCCCTCCCAGTTTTTCCTTCCTGGCCCCACCCACAAGTTGTATTCTTCGTTTTATTTTATTTTATTTTATTTTATTTTATTTGAGAACATACTGTACAGAGGGGTTACAATTACATGGGCAGGATAATGCATACATTTCTTACCAAGCATTGCAGCCTCCTCCTTTGTTTACCCTTCACCTTCCTTCCCAGCCTTCCCCCTCCCCCCCATCCAATCATACACCCCTCTGAGTACCAGTGCTGCATCTGTTCACCTTTTGTCTCTCCATTTCTGTGCAGCCTTTCCCCCTCCAAGAGATACAAACAAACAAGAAAAAAGGAAAAAATAACAGAAACAATAACAAAGAAAAAAAACTCCTTTCCGTTTCCTGTAGTTCCTTTTGACAAATATTATTTTATATGATCAGATGCACATAGCTATTGTGCCTTTCTGATCCTCTCCTAAGAATATGCTCTTTTAGTCTCACTCCGTATGAATGTGTAAATATTTGTATAGTTTATCATGTCCCAGTGTAATTTTTCCTAAGTAAATATCCAGAATCACAGCAAATCAAAGAAAGACTTGACAAATGGCATGTTATCAAACTGAAGAGTTTCTGCATGGCAAAGGACATACTAGTAAGATAAAGAGAAGTCTATAGAATGGGAGAAGTTTTTCACCAGCTATGCACCATACAAGGGCCTCATATCTGAAATACATTTGTAGCTTAAAAAATTAACTCCCTCACTAAAATAAACTCTCAAAGAAACAGCAACACAAATTAATAAATGGGCTATAAAAACTTAAGAACAGACTTTTAAGAGAACTAAGAATGACCACTAGACACTTGGAATGTTCAACATCTCCGGCCACACAAGACACTATATTGGAAATGAACTTCACAACTTGGAGTGGGGGAGGAGTAAAGGAGGTGACAGAGGGAAGGGATAGCGGGAGAACAACAAGGGAAGGAACAACACTGGACAAAAAATGTACTCATTGCCTTACTCTTGTAACTGTAACCCCTCTGCACAGCAACTTTACAATAAAATACAATTCAAAAAAATCTAAAAAAAAAGAAATGCAAATCAAAACAGCATTGAGATTCCACCTCACCTCAGTTAGAATGGCCATTATAAGAAAAACAAAACTAACAATAACAGATGCTGGTGGGGATATGGCCAAAAGAGAACTCCATTACACTGTTGGTGAGAATTGTAACCCTGCAATTGCTCTTAACTTTCTTCTTTTGCAGAGCTCAGAGGGACCAAGTCAGCTCCTAGGAATTCTTCCACCCTTGGTACTCAAAGTATCTCTGATGCTTCAGTCTCACGTCTAAGGATGTCTAAGTTCTTAGCATTGGAATCCTTGGTGCCTGGAGGAGAATTTCCTGAACAGGAGTAGCATTGAATATACAACTGTTTTCCTCAGCTAAAGCTGTATTGTGTCACCTTGGATTGGCCACCCTCCCTCTGCTTTGGAATCTGTCATTCCTTCTGAGTGAAAATTGTTTAAAATTTACACCAAATTGGGGGTAAAAGCGTTTCAACCATTTAAAGAAAACTCTGCATGTCTCCACAACCTTCTCTGTGTCTTGTATTCCCAGGGCAGTCTGAGAGCTAACAGAATCTATTTGGCTGTTTTGGTCCTGGGTTGCTACAACACAAGCACTACAGTCTTACAACACCCAGAAATCTTGGTGGAGTCTGAGCGATTGTGGCATCTGCTGAGGAGCTGTTTCCTGCTCAAAGCCTGCAGCGCTCTGTGAGCCTCCAGGGCCAAGCAGGGCAGATGTAGTAAGGTTGGCCAGAGAGCTTGCATGTGTGACATTCCATATGGTTTTCAGCATCTCCACTGCCTACAAGGTTAGTGGTGAGCAGCTTTACTGTCATAGTAGAGCCTCTGGCATGTTTCTCCTCTAATCCATATTTCTTTCCAATCTGTATTTTTCCCCCTGCAGTGTTTAGTTTCCTCCAGAATGGGCAAAGTTTGTACCTGCTGAAATCAAATATTCACTTGTATCTATAGATACTGCTTTATTTAATCTTTAACGCATTGAATCTTTCTGATTGTTCAATCCTTTGAATGCTTAAAATTGCATTTATTAATTACAAAAAATCTTTGTGTTTCTAATTTGATGGTATGTTATAATCCTGAAGCCAGCATTACACTAAAAATCTGAATTTCTTCAAACATTTGGGTTCTTAATTAGAGATGTGTTACCCCAGAGTTTCAAGAAAAACATTTCGTTGTGTGGTATGATCCGTATTCATTTTCTAACAACTATTTCTTTTTCTTTGATTAGCTTGAGACAGGTGATAACTTTAATCACTAGGCATTATCTTATATTCATTCCATAGCATTTTACAGAGTTTTTCTATCACACTGTCATGAGGAGGACTCTATCAAGTCTTTTTGTGGTTCACATTGTAAGAAATGGCAGCTGTTATTGCTCAAGGAGGTATTTAATCTGAGAACAGTGTTACTGGATGAATAACTGAACAAGGCATTTGTTTTGTTCCTCATAATTCATTTGTGATACTTACAAGTACAAAATTAGTTATATACTGAGCCCAAGAATTACTTTTAACTGTGGAATATATCATTTAAATGTGAAAATACAAGTCACGCAAGAGTATGTAGAGAAGAGATTCTTTATTTCTTTATAGATAAGCATTGGAGTGGTTATACAAAATGTGAAAATTAGATAACATCACTGAAATTCATAAAAGCTTCCAATTAAGCCATAAAGAGCTTCCATATGTGTTTGCAATTATGACTTCAGAGAAATAAAGAGCAACATACATATTAGCTTTTGCAAAACAATAATAATAGGTTGACTAGGATCAGTCAAAATACTTTTTCATTCAGTTAGTGGTCTGGGTTATGGAGATTATTTATGAGCTCAAAGTAACAAACTAAAAACATTTTCATATGTGATAAATAATTGGGTTTCTTCCATATTAAAAATATAGTTCTTGTCCTTGCATGTTGTGATTACATACGAGGTTGAAATAAGTTGGAAGGGTTAATGTTGGTTAAGAAGAGAGACTCCTGGAGAGGGAGAAAATGGCTTCTCAAGTTTTATGTTCTGTTACTCCAAATCCATCTTCTCTTCCCAGAGGGATGGGAACTAAGTGGAAAACAAATATATAATCCCAGTCTTATTAGTTGTTAAATATATTTTGTCTAGTCAGACTATTCCAAGACCTCCTGAACCTTTTGATTAAAGAAATCTTAGAGCAATACAATATGATTTTCATACTTTACCAAGAAATTATAGCCTCCAGGTAGAGATAAGAGTAAATGTATTGGGATAAGTAGAATATGAATACAAACTCTTAAAAAAAACCTCCAATGGATAAAAATATATCTAATGCATGGACACAACTGTTCTACTAAGAAAGATGTAAAGGGGAGAAAGTTTTCAGAAAATGGCAGAATGAGAACAGGGAACAACCTAAGCTCTCTCCAAAGAAGCAGAGTTTTAGGGTTCCAATAGGCACTCCACATCTAAAGAGTCACTCCAAGTAATCTAGAATTGTAGAGAGATACACACCAAAAAAGATCAGAAACTGCTTGTGAAAGAATAGGAGCCCAAAGCCAAACTGGCCACTGTCCGACACAGTGACAATGTGCCATATCATGGATGGTCTGAAGTAACACTGAGAGCCATGAGTGTGCCACGAAAGACATTCCCACCCCCAGAACCCCAGAACAGCATCTGGACGGGAACCCCTTCCCTCACCGGAGAGGAGCTCTGGTTTTGGAAGTGACAAACAGGCATCCAGAAGACCTGGCCTGAGAGCTTGCTGGAGGAGCAGCACCATTTTGGATAGAGGCAAAGGGCTCTGATCTCCTTGCACTAGCCCTCTTTGATGGCCATCAAAAGCCCAGCCCGGTGCAAGGCAACCTTATCCTGCAGCAGTGAGCTAGGACAAGGTAGGCATTCTGGCCAAGTTCCAGCCTGGCCCTGGGCCAGTCCAGCACCCTGAAATTACAAATCAGAAACTCTCTAAAATCTCCCTGAAGAAAGAAACAAAAAACAAAAAGCAAAAAACAGACAGGTCTTTAAAAGACAGAGTACAATTCCAGGCTGAGAGTGGGAACCCAAGTTCTCACCACATCTATATATCCCATCACTACAGATTGCACTTGTGCACAGCCCGCCACATGCAAGCACTCTCCAGAAGAGCCATCTCCTACCGGTGAAAACTAAGGAGCCACACCTCCCAGGGCTGCCTAATCTGGGTTGGGAAGCAAGCTGTAGAGAAGCTTGCTTAAGAAGTTCTTGCTTAAGAAGTTCTTATTAGGAAGAACATTTTTCTGGCAACTCCAACAAACTGATTAGAGAATTCATCTTTTCTCTTTGATTTATAAGCCACAGGCAGGCCTTCAAATCCTAGCTTCTACCTAGCAGCCACATTCCCAGATCATGAAAGCTTCAGAATTCAACTATGCCCCAGACTGTTGTACTTAAGCAACGTGGATTCTACACACATCAGAGATGCCTCTATCCTGTGAAATAAGGAACTGTACCCTCTGGATATGCCCAGATCTTAGTTACAAGGATCACTGCAGATCTCAGTAATTAAAACAGAAACTCCACTAAGTACTGCATCTCAGACATCAGACATCCCCGATCCCATTGGAGGACTCATTTGCTTGTTTTTGTCTTTTTTTTCTTTCTTTCTATTTTTTTTTTGTTATTTTGTGGTTTTGTTTAGTCATCGATGTTTATAATTCTTTATGCTTTTTTATTCCTCTTTATTTTTTTAATTTTATTTTTGTTTGTTGTCTTTTTTCTGATCTTTGTCATTTTCTTTCTTTTCTTTGTTCATCTGTTTCCGTATTGTTTGTTTGCTTGATTGTCTTTGTTTCCATTTTGATTCTATCTGGTTGGCTCATTCAGTTATCTTTTGGTTTGGTTTGGTTTATCCTGATTCTTATAACAGGTTTTCTCACTGCCTACAAATGTATATAACATATTTTTCAACACCATAATACTCCTACCTAAACAAATATGAAAGCTTATTTAGATACAGGAATACCTATTTGTCATTTAAAACCTCTGATTTAAAGTGTAAGCAGTTGTGGATATCTGTGTTTGTTTTCAACTTCATATTATGTCCTTCTGTACTTGGAGTGACTTTTTTAACAAATGGGAAGAATAAACCATAGAGACACTAGAAAAATAAGTCAAAGAAACTTAACTCCCACAGAAAATGATGAGGCAATAGATCAGAAAATGAAGAACCTAGAAGATAGTCCTCAAAATGCTTTAAAAACACTGCTGACAAATATGTTTAATGAAAAGATAGGAGCCCTCCACAAGGCTAGGCATGAGTATGGTGAGACTAACTGAAGATTAGAAAAGTTCATGGAGGCCACAAACAGAAATCTAAATGAATTCCTAGAGAAGGAAAGGGATATGTGAGAAGACACAGGTACATAAGCAGGAAGTCCAAACAAGACTTAACAGAAAGTGTCAATGTAATGATAGAAGCCATAGAAAGTGATTAATTAGAAGTAAGGGCAATAAAGAACAAGGGAGAATGTCTTGACAGACTGAAGATCAATTAGATATTATAGAGAAAAAGGAGACAATTATCCAGACAAATTCAAGAAACAAGAAACTTGGTTGAAAGAACTCTAGGTTTCGATCAGAAGACGTAATTTAAGACTGGTAGTCTGAAGAGAGATAGAAGGCAACTAAAGGGATAGGAAAGATATTTAACAGAATTTTGGCGGAAAACTTCTCAAACATCCAAAATAATAGAACCACTCAGATACAAGAAGTCTTAAGAACTCCAAACAAACTGGATCAGAAAAGAACATCAAACCACACATTGTAATCCACACAAGATCAATAGAGACCAAGGAAAGGATCCTTCAAAATGTTAGAGGGAAAAGATTAATTATCTACAAAGGAAAGCCAATCAGAATAACTATAGAATTCTCAGCAGAGAGCATGAAGACAAGGAGAGCCTGGAATGAGGTATGCCACGCCTTTAATAAAAACAAATATCAACCAAGAATACTGTCTGAGCAAAGCTCTTCTTTATAACTGGGGATCAAATAAGGACTTTTCATGACAAGGAAAAATTCAAACAATTTATATCCACCAAACCAACACTACAGAAGATTAACTTAAAGACATCCTACAAATAGAAAAACAACAAGAACACAATCGTGGCAGAGAAAAGGTTTGCTAGAGAACTAGACAAATACAGTAAGAAAAGTTGAGGTGCAGCTACTACAAAATTGCTTGACAGGGCAGAATTACAAAACACTTCTCAGCCCTTACTATCAATACTAATGGACTTAACTCTTGGATTAAATGACAAAGATTGACTAGTTGGATTGCAAAGCAAGACCCATCCATCTGCTGTCTTCAGCAGACAGACCTTGCCCACAAAAACAAACATAGTCTGAAAGCGAAAGGCTGGAATAAAATCTTTAAGCAAACGGCCCCCAAAACAAGCCAGAGTAGCAATACTAATAACAGATAAAAGGACTTCAAATTAAAATTAGTGAGGAGAGACAAAGAACATAACATACTTATAAAAGGACCTTTACTAAAGGAGGAGATAGCAATTCTAAATATGTATACACCGAATGCTGAAGCATCCAACTTCATCAAAAACTATTTAACCTAAAACACACATAGGTCCAAACACATCCCTTATTGGTGACTTCACCACATCACTGTCACCTCTGAATAGATAATCCCAGCAAAACTCAACAGAGAAATCCTAGACCTACATAATTGCTTTGATGAATTAGACTTAACAGACATCTACAGTCTATTTCACCCAGCAGCATATTCTCAGCATCTCATGGAACATTATCCAAAATAGATCATATTTTAGGTCATAAAGCAAGCCCATACAAATTCACGAAATTGAAACTATCCCCTCCATCCTGTGAATAATGAAATAGAAATGAGAATAAAAGATTAACCTATCCAAAAAACCCCCAGGACCAGATGGATTCACAGCTGAATTCTATAAGGTTTTCAGAGGAGAACTCACTCTGATACTCCACAACTCTTCAATGAAATTCAAAAGGAAAGATTACTACCAAACTCATTCTATGAATCCAGCATAACATCTCAAAACAAGATAGGGACTAATCAAAGAAAGAGCACTATTGACCCATCTCTTTGATGAGCATTGATGCAAAATTTCCCAATAAAATTCTACCCAATCATATTCAACAACTAACCAAAAAAATACATTATGATCAAATGGGATTCATTTTAGGGATACAAATTTGTTTCAATGTACGTGAGTCAACATAATTCAGCATATCAACAGAAGCAAGGACAGTAACAACATGATCATTTCAATACATGCTGAAAAATATTTGACAAGATCCAACACCCTTTTGTAATAAGCTCTCGAGAAGCTAGGAATCCATGGAACATTCCTTAATATAATAACACCAGCATAATGCTTAATGGTGAAAACTTAAAACCATTTCCTCTAAAATCAGGAACAAGAAAAGGATGTCTACTCTCTCCATTCCTCTTCAGTGTAGTACTGGTATTCCTAGCAAGAGCAATAAGTCAAAAGACAAACATAAAGAGGATCCAAATAGGGAAAGAAGTAAAACTCTCCCTCCTTGCAGATGATGTGATCCTGTATTTAAAGAGCCTTGTAGATTCCTCTCCCAAGTTACTGGAACTGATCTGAAATTTTTGCAAAGTAGCAAGGTATAAAATGAACCCATGAAAATCAGTAGCTTTTCTATATGCAAACCAATGAGAAGTTTGAGACTGAAAGCAGGAAAGCAGCTCCTTTTTTAATAGCTCAAAAAAGAAAAGAAAAGAAAAGAAAAGAAAAGTAAAACCTAGTAATTGACCAAAGCTGTGAAGGACCTCTGTGATGAAAACTTTAAAAATCTGGAAAAAGGAATTAAAGTAGATTTAAGAAATTAAAAAAATACTTTCATATTTCTTGATTAGAATATGATTGATTAACATTGTGAAAATGGCAATACTTCCCCAAAGCTATCTACAAATTCAGTGCGATACCCATCAATTTCCCAACAATATTTTCAGTGATATAGAGGAAGAAATTCAATAATTCATATGGATTAATACAAGACCCATGACAAAAAAAACAATCCTTAGCAGGAAGAACCATGCTGGAGGAACATCAAAACCAAATTTCAAACTATTACAAAGCTGTAGTAATAAAAACAGCTTCATACTGACAGAAGAATTGGCCTGAGTTCTAATGAAATAGAATAGAAGACCCAGAAATGAACCCAGAAACCACTAGCAATCTAATATTTGATATGAGAGCCAAAACACAGAATGGAGGAAGCTTCTTCAACAAATGATGCTGGCAGATTTGGCTATACATGTACACAAATATGCAGCTAGATCCTTATATATCCCCCTGCCCCCGAATCAATTCCAAACAGATCAAAGACCTCAATATAAGACCAGATACCCTGAAAATATTACAGGAAGCAATCAAGGACACATTAGGGCTTCTAGGTACAGGCCAAAACTTCCTAAGCAAAGATCCAGAATCACAACAAATCAAGAAAAGACTGGTAAATGGAGTTACATTAAATTGAAAAGTTTCACATTGTGAAGGACATAACCAGCAAGTAAGTAGAACTATCCACAGGATGGGAAATTCTCACTAGTTATGCATCAGGCAAGAGCCTCATATCTAAAACATACTTAAGAGCTCAAAAAGTAACCCTCCATAACAAACTCACACAGAAATAATAAACCAATTAGTAAATGGGATAAAGATTTAAGGACAAATTGCTAAGAAGAAGTAAGAATGGCCAATAGACACATGCAGAGATGCTCATCATGTCTGGCCATAAAAGAAATGTCAATCAAAGTAACTGAGATTTCATCTCCCCCAGTTATATTCACCATTATCAAGAAAACTAACAATAGCAGATGCTGGCAGGGATGTGGCCCAAAGGAAACACTAGTACACTGTTGCTGGGAATGTAAACTTGTTCAACCACTCTGGAAAGCAGTATGGAGATTCCTCAAGAATCTAAACCTAGAATTTCCTGTGACCCAGCAATTCCACTCTTGGGCATTTATCCAATAGAACACAAACAAGGCCACACTAAAGTTATCAGGACAACCATGTTCATTACAGCCTTGGTTACCATAGCCAAGATATGCAGTTAATCCAGATGCCCCTCAGTGGATGAATGGATCAAGGAAATGTGGTATATATACACAATGGAATTCTACTCATCTATCAGAAAGAATGATATTCTCTTATTCATAAGGAAATGGAAAAACTTGAAGCAATTACATTAACTGAAGTAAGCCAGATCAAAGAAACATAGGTTTCATGATTTCCCCCATTTTTAGTAATTAGAATATGCCTATAAATCTATAAGTAAACAGTAGACACAATGGATGGCAGCAGACAAAAAAAATCACACTTGGACATGATAAATTAAATAGGACTCTAATTATTCACACAGTGAGACCAAAGGAGGATATTCTTAGGAGAGAAACACAAAGGCTCAATAGCTATGTGCATATGATCCTATAAAATGATGTTTATTGAAATGAACTCAAGAAATGGATACAAGAGTTTTCCCCCCACCTTGGGAGAGATTTGTCTATCCTCATTGTCACTGTTTTTTATTTCTGTACTTTTTGTATTGTATCTAAGTTTATTTGTTTTGAGGAGGGTAAGAGGAATCACAGAAATGGTAGGATAAAAGGTAAACTGATTCATCAGTGTTACTTACTAAACACTGTTGAAAATGAACTGTACAATGTATGGTGTCAGGAGGGCAAAAACTGGGAGAAAAAGAGACATACTTATTATCTGACCTATGTGACTGTAACCCCTCTGTAGATCATCTTTACAAAAAATACATTAAAAAATAAAAAAGCTGCAAGGGACAGAAGACTTGTCCAGAAAGACCTCTTATGTGCTATTTAATTTATACAGAATAGCTATGAAGAAAGAATGCCGGCATTTCCACAAAACCACCATGGTGATGAACATGAAGACTTGCTTATGCTAGGAACTAGAAATGGAATCCAAACAGAAAAGGAATGAACCAACCAATGGATAGTTCCATTGCAGCATTGATATCTAGAGTACTAGCTGTAGTTCATGTTACCTAAAAACCTATCTTCTTGCAGTCTAGTAAAAAAACAAGGTAAGACTTGTCAAATACTTGTACAAATGTAAGAAATCATCTCAAAATATGAGAGAATACTTGGTAATTGTTAGTTATGCATACTCAGCAGTTAACCAAGTCTAAGGATGTGGAGAAAGGAAATATGCCAGCGTACCCCAAGGACTAAGGAAGTCTAGGCATTCCCAAAGCGTGGGCCAAATATATGTGTTGATAAGAGCTAAATGACATGGTAATTCCTGAAAGATGTGTGAGTGTGTGTCTAGATTGCGCCGTAATTCTGAGAATATTAATTGACAGCTATTCTGCTTTGTAAATTTAGGACACTCAGTGGATTAGCAGATTATGTGGCCGCTTTAAGATACACTGGCTACACGTAGTACACAAACTCTACTAAAGGAGGGAAAATCTGATTATCTGCCTCTCAGGGAGATCTAAACAACAGATAACATTGATCTTGCAAAACCTCTAGTGGGAATGTGGTATGGAATTTAAGTTGTTCATTAGTCTTTTATTAGAGCCATCTCATCTGTTGCTATGGAGTAGGCAACAGGGTACAGAAGTGTAGAAGACATTATTATTCTAGTGGTAATAGACAAGCACTTAATACACTATGCATTTAACATAGTATGATTTACACAAATTACCCTGGGTTTCATTCCCAGGAGACATGTCTTGGCATCTCCGAGAAGCAAAGATGAGCACATCTGTGCCGTTACTGCACAGTTCAATCCCTCGAAGTCGTTCTTCAGCAAAACCATATGGAGGAAATGCTTTAACGTTCTTTTTCATCCATTAGATGTTACACGAAAAGATCTGTGTAATTGCTAGAGAAAAACAGGAGCGAACAAGCCAACTTGTAGCATATGCATTCATCCATTTCCTTGGTGATAATATGAAGATAGTATTTATTTTGTCCTTTGCATGTGTATTAGTTATAAAAATTACTCAGACTTGTTGTTCAGTGAAAGATGGCAAAGGATAAAGTTGGATAACTACAAGAATGAAGATAAATGCTAAGACTTTGCACCAACTACCGTAGGCCTGGCCCTGATCCAAACAGTTCCTATGGAGTAACTCATTCACCTGATGTCCATGCCAACATTCTCTCACTCTATCATGAGATTTCCACACATCCTCACAATAGACTTGGATCTTTTCATTCCTCAACTACCCTGTACTCCAAAGATAACATGACCTCTGTGGGTTGCCATCTTTCGGTTTGTGTATAGATTTAGAGCCCAGCACTTATGGGACATGTAAAGTATTTGTCTTTCTGAGTCTAGCTTATTTCTCCTAATGATCTTCAGTTCCCATTCCTTCCACTTTCCTGGAGACCACATTATTCCATTCTTCTTTAAGACAGAACAAACCTCCATTGTTTACACATAAAGAATATTATTTTACATTCATCTGCTGATGAACATACAGGTTGAAACCATAACTTGGCTAAAGTAGTTTGTTTGTGAGGGAACTTCATCCTTGTTTTGTAATCACTGCATTAATTTGTATTCCTGCCATCAATGTGTAATGATTCATTTATCCCAGCTCTGCTAGCATTTGCTGTTGTTTGCTTACTTGGTGATTGCTGGTCTGATTGGGATAAGGTGAGGTCTCATTGTTTTAATTTATACTTCCTTATGGCTAAGGATATTGAATATGGCCCTCTTCCTCTCCTTTGCTTACCTGCTATGTCCCTTTCCCTGTCCCTCTGCTTGTCCTCCTTTTTCTTTTTCCTTTTCCTCCTCCTCCTTCTTTTATTTTCTAGTACTGGGGCTTGAATTAAAACCCAGAATGCTTTCTTCTAACTCATTGCCTATGCTTATTTTTATTTTTATGTTTTGTTGGTCATGAGGCTTGAACTCAGGGTAAGGGCACTGTCTCTGAGCTCTTTTGCAAGGCTAGAGCTCTGCCACTTTGAACCACAGCTCCAATTCTGTTTTTTTTACTGGTTAATCTTCACAGAGTTATCTCCTGAGTAGCCAGAATTACAGGCTTGAGCCAGCAATGTCCAGCTTATGCCTATATTTTAAATTGTTTTCCCTGTTTCTTTTTCCATCTGTTAGCGAAATTTAATTTCCTACATTAAGATCTGTGATCTACTTTGAACAACTTTTAGTACAGGGTGACAAATGGGGTCTGGTTTCAGCCTTCTTTCCCCATGTGGAGATCCAGTTTGGTCATGGTTTGTTGAAGCTACCATCTCTGGCTGGGCACAAGGACCAGCGCTGATTCGCTTTGTTGACATTCAGTACCATTCTCCATGGTCCCTGTCTCTTCTGTTACTCATAGTAGAGGCAGACTGCACAATTACCAATAACCCAGAAATACACTGGGTATTTAAATGTAGTCTAAAACAACTGTATACATGAGCTACACTCCAACAAGGATGTTCATGGACAACACCATAATTCAAAAGCTGCCAGATGTGGAGATATTAATAATTAGAAGCTAAAAAAGAGAAGGAAAAATGGAGAAAGGAAAAGAATGAGAAGGAGAAACAACATAGGAAGGAGAGGAAGAGACTGAAGGGTGACGTGTAAGGAAACACAGAGTAATAGTGAGAAAGAATGTGGTACAACGCATACAATAAAAGATAAATGATTAAAAGGGAAAAGAGAAAGAAAATGAACAAACCCATAACTACAGAGATCCAACTACAGTGGAAGATATACAAGAAGAAGAAAACAAGTTAGTATAGAGCAGGCAGTGTTTCTTCTTTGTGGTTCAGGTAAACAAGGGTAGACTTCTATCCACCTTTGCCCATCTTGTCTTTTCAGCCTTGTCTCTGTGGCAGGACAGCCTTTTCTTTGTTGTTGATTTTATTTTTCCCCTTAGAATTTACAAGAAGTCAGAGCTGGGGTGGGTTGGAGGGCTGAGTTCTTTAGCTGGTCTTTTGGCTGGGTTGGAGCAGGTGGCTGGTGGAATAACTGTCCTTGGCTGCTCTGTGGGGGAGTGGAGGCCTCCCTGGGTGGACGGCTCTGTGATTACCAAGGGGAATAAATGCCAGAGCCAGAGCTGGTCCACCCACGTCTCTGGTAATAGTTGGTACCGACTGGACCAGCCAAGGGCTGCTGGGTGATTCTCACTGCTTTCCCTTCACCAGTGTCTGTCTCTCCACGGACCTCTGAAGTCCCTTCTTTCCCTGGAGTTGAGAGATTTGGTGTGAGCGATCTCCCTCTGCAGTGGGCACAGGAGTCCTCGGTACCAGGTAGGCTCACATTGACTATTGTGTGGATGCCTTTTGCCTTTGACTAAAGCTGAGACCCTTTCACAGACCCTGGACCCCATCAACTCTGCTGGTGAAGCTGAGCTGGCCTGCTCATTCTGTGGGAGGGGAAGTCTTTGTATCTGTAGAAAGAGAGGCAGGCTCTCTCCCTCCTCCGAACGCTGGGCAGTAAATCGATCTCCCGCCTTGGCTTTTATTTTTGTAGAATGCCAGATGGTGTCTGCCTGAAGATGTTCGGAGGCTCGGATTCTTTTATAAATCTGAAGTTCAGTGTTTCTGGATTCTTCTGGATTCTGCGTGCAGTCACTGCTGCTTACTTCCCTCTTCTTGGACACTGTCTCTACCTGCCAGGCTCCTGCAGGGCCACAGCCCTGTACCTGCCATCTCTGATTCTGGCACCCTGTCATCTTCAGTCCTTCCCGTTAGCCTCCTGCGGAGGTGTGGGTCTGGGCCCAGAGGTCGAGTGCTCTCATACACTGCGGCAACAGTCAAGTGCTGGTCCTTCATCACTGTTCCTTTATTAATAAGAAAAAAGAATTTTCCCAAGCACTATAGTACTACTCACTTTTTGATTAAAAAATACAATGAGTTTCCTCGTTTTTCATTTTTAAGGACGTATTGTGAACACTAAGGCAACACTCCAAGCTGTCTTTTGGTCATCTGCTCAAATCCAGACTTACCTTAAAATACATGTGTAAACCTATCTTTCCCAAGAGTTTTCAAGATACTCAGCAATGGTTCCTACCCAAAGAGTTATGACAACTTAAAGAATGAATGCCTGTGGTAGCAATGCAAAGTCTAGAGTTGCACTTAATTTGGCTTATTTAAAATTCTAGTGAGTTTTCAAATTTTCCTTTTTTTCCTTCTTTTGTGTGTGTGTGTGTGTGTGTGTGAATCTGTGTGTCTATGTGTGTGTCTCTGTGTTTGTGTGTGAGTGTATATGTATGTCTGTGTGAATGTGTGTATGTATGTGTGTGTGTGTGTGTGTGTGTGAGTGTGTGAGTATTTGTGCCAGCACAAATACTCTTGCTTTTGTTTGACTTTTTTTCTTTTTTGCTCAAGGCTGGCTCTCTACTATGTGAGCCACACGTCTACTTCAAGCTTTATGCTAGTTAGTAGGAAATTAATATTCTCTTAGATTTGTCTGCCCAGCCTGTGTTTGAACCTCCATCCTCATATCTCAGCCTCTGACACAGCTAGTATTAAGTAGTGAGCTATGAGGGCCTGGCTAACTATTCAAAATTCAAAGGTACACTTTCCTGTGTTAACACCATCAGAAACATTAATTACAATTATCCTAAATTTCCTATTGTCTTCTTAGTGTGTTCATTATGTTTTCTTTTGCTGTCTAATCCACACGTGAAAAGATTATCTCCCTATCTATTCGGGCATACAACCTTTGGCTGCAGACTAATCCAGCTTTTCCTGGTGTCTATATTTATTCCAGTGTGAACTGGAAGCCTGGGCTTTCCCAGTCTCTGTGGATGTCATTTCTACCTGAGCTGTCCCAAGCCAGCGAAGTTCTCAACAGTGACAAGGCCATATTTCATTGTTCAGATTAAGTAATTAATCTTCTTATACATGTTGATGTTTTAAATTGTTAAGGGTGTGATTGCTAATATTATTGTTGTTATTTTGTATTGATGGGCTCAAAAGAAAAAATATAACCCTATACTCTCCAGAGGAAGGAATAAATTCAGTGTAGAAACATAGTTAGAGGCAGAATGGTTCATCTCCATTAAGAGATTCCCAATGACAAAGACCAAACAGCCACCGCGCTGATGATTGTAAGCAATGGAGTCCAAGTCTGCTAGGGTTTACAGAAGCTATTGAAAAGATACAGAAGGGAAAGGAAAGCACACATAATGAATCTTAATATTTTCAGAATTTGCATTTAGTGAGCGACTTGCTGGAATTAGCATTGTTCTACATGAGAGCTAGAACATATGTGAAAAATATCAGAATGAAAACCCAGATCCTTACTAATATAACAATTTAGTATTAAAAAGTAGGGGAAAAAACCTCCTCTATTTCTCCTCTCTCCTCTCTTTTTCACACATACATGAACACACAATTTAATCTTAGACAACTCTAATCAAATTTTAGAAATCATCTGGCTCTCCACTCACCTACCCATCCATCGGCCTACTCATCCATCCACCCATCCATGCACCCATCCATGCACCCATCTATCCATTCATCCATGCACACACACACACACACACACACACACACACACACACACACACACACACACACACTACAATTTAAGCTTAGTCAGCTCTAATCAAATTTTAGGAACTCATTTGTTTATTCATCCATCTACACATTTATCTATTCACCCACACCCCCTCTGTCTACACATTTCACATTTTATGTATTTTTTTCATTTTGTATCTTTAAAGAAGTATCAGGTTGCTCCTGCATGTGAGAGAATGTTTTACTATTTGGCATGGACATGGTCCTCTAGGTCCTTTCTGCCATCAACGTTGCTTGGCTTAATAGAGCCTCGGATTCATGGACAAATGTCATCTTGAGTCTATAAAAATATCAGCTACATCAAGTGCTCCTATTAAGCACAATTAAGTGTCTGGCACCTCCATAAGTTTACAGTCCCTATCACTGTTCAGCAATAACTGGTTACTTGTCCTGGCACCTCAGCCCAGCTCTATCTTTTCCTTTTATCTCCATCTTCCTCTTGCTCAGGTCAATTTTATTACAAGCATTTCATAACACATACAAATAGTATGCATTTGACTGAACAGAATCTTTATAAATTCTGACCCTGTTAAATTTATACTTTAGATCTCTCCGGGCACCTCACCTGCCTTGGGTCTTCCCCTTCGAGATAGTCAAGAGAAAGAATGAACAGCAGGGAAATCCTTCACACCAGGGGCTCAATGTTGCTTTGGGAGGAAATTACACTGAGAAGCATGTTGCCTGTAGGTAAATTCGAACGTAGTTTTTGCCAGCACAGACTTCTTTTACTTAGAGGTAACACCAAAGTTCAGTGACCTCTGGTGCAGAGTAACTAGGAAGGAATGTGTGAAGGATGCTCCTTATGATCTTCCACACAATCAGAACTTACATTCCTGTGGTCACCCACACACGAATCTGAACAGACTTAGAGGGGAGAAAACACAGTCATTTGCATAGAAATAGAAGAACATTCAGTGAACATGATTGAAAATAATTATGTTTTTGTGAGTTAGAAGGTTTTGCAGTTTTGCTGCTAGCATAGTTTGTTCCAATTTAGAATCACCTAGCTCAACTGGAGTTTTGTGCAGTCCTTCAAGCAATAGTAAATCAGCCTTAAGCATCTCTGGCTCTTCGGATGATGGAAAGCCCACAAACACTGAAAATCAGGGTCATGCACCATGAATATTTCCTTTTAAAAGCAAAGTCGTGATTTTTATCATTTTTCACACGGCTTGGGTGAGTGTTGTTTATTGTAATAGTCTCTCTAAGATTCGATTTCACTTTGGAAAGCGTGAAATCACTGAGCACCTTTGGGCCAGGGACTACCCTCTTTTTCTTGAGTTGTAAAAACAGAATCAGACTTATTTCCTGTGGTAGAGACTGCCTCGGACCCAAGTGACATTATTTCTACGTGTTATCTTGTCCCTGCACTGCACTCTCAAAGATAGAGATAAATTCTTGGGTAGCTTACACATCCCTCCTATCTATCCATCTCTTCTTGCAGGCTCAAAGCTCAACTCTACCTTGCAACGTTTCTGCTATTTTCTGTTCTGTGAACATGTTCCCCACACCTGTTTCTCTGTTCTATCTTGGCTCTTGTGTCTGCTCCGAAACAGATCGCTTCATCTTTTAGCCTACTTATAATTTCTTTATGTGGATCTATCACTACCCCATTCTCTTTGGTAACCATGATATGGAAACACGTATATCTTTCTTACTGGTTATTCCATTAAGATCCCCAAGGTCAGTCACTAGACAGGATTCATCTTCCTCTCCTCAATGCTGAGCACAGAGGACAGAGATGATGAACACTCATGGAACAATGAAAGAAGGGGAAGGCAGAAGGAAAGAATTATTGTGGGAACTATTTGAAATGGACCATTTAGAGAACAGAGAGGATACATAGATCTCTGTCTCAGACAACATACAAAATACATATTTTTAGGAAAGAAAATGAGAGCCATTTCTGGCCTACATTCATCCATAAAAATTCAACGATTTCAAAACAACCATCTACTAGCCAAGATGATGGAAGGAAACGAAATTTAAGTTTATTTTTATGTCCTTTCAGCAAAAACCCTGAAATCTTAATTTGGCTTCCAAGAGGTTTTTTTAAACTTTTTATGCTCACTTATAGCTTTGGTATATGTGAGAGCTACATGTATTTTAACGATAAAAACTAATTGAATAAATGCAAATAACATGCTAAACTTTCAAACTTACTGCTAAATTTATTATAAATTAATTTCTAAAATACCTCAACATTTCTAAAATTTTACATTGTCTATATAAATATCTCTAGTTGTTAATGAACTCCTTTACAAGACGATGCCACTTTAGATTAAAAGGAAGCTCCAAACTGAAGGTTTAACATATTGTAGAGCCTTTCATATTGTTATTTAACATACATAAAAATCTTTTTAACATGTTTATATGATTCAACATGATTACACGTTATGTATTCGGATTGCTTCCTTTTCATTATTTGTGACTTGTTTTCCATTTTTAACGTTTTGCTGTTTCTGTTGTTATGAGAATTTACTTATTTATTTTTTAAACCTTTGTTATTCATAGTTTACTCACTTAGGAAACATTGAATTTTCATTTCATTCTCATCACTGAATTTTGGAGGCAATCATTCCAGTGACATCGAGAAATGCACGCGTGTCTTGTCTAGTAAAACTGAGCCACAAGAATCATGTGCATGGATTTTATCTTCTTTTTCTTCCCTCTGTCACATTATCTCCTATGTGTTATCACCCACAGCCCTGATTCCCCTCACCCTCTCTGCCTTTCCCCTCTGGCATTTCCCCTCCCTGTGTAGCTGAGCTGTGCCTGGCTGGAGCTCTGGTTTGGTCTCTTCTTATGACCACTGGCCTGTGAGATGACTTCTCTGTCTTCTGATGTTCCCTGGTTTCTGATCATGACTTTGTCCTTATTAGCAGTATCTGTGCTTCTTTGTTTCTTTCTTTCACTTCTAAATTCCTGCCCTCATTCTTCTTTTACACTTAGACCACACTCCTTCCATACAACGAACTCATTTCTTCACATTGGGGAGTGTGGTGAACCCATCCTGGAAACTTCCCTGAGCACCTGCCTTATGTACCTGTGCTGGAGCTCACTTCTGTCTTCCTAGCTGCTCAGGAGACAGAGATTCAAGAATCAAAGTTCAAAGCCAACACAGGCAAAAAGTCCTTGAGACCTTTCCCTCCCCTTTTGTCCTTGAGCTTTTCTGCTCAAGAGTGGCACTCTACCACTTGAACCACAGTTTCACTTCTGGCATTTTTGGGTGGTTAATGGGAGATAAGAGTCCCAAGGACTTTTCTACCTGGCCTGGCTTTGAACTGCGATGCTAGATTTCAGCCTTCTGAATAGCTAAGAATAGAAGTTGCGACTCTGGTGCCTGGCAAGAGGCTCAGAGAAGTGGAGATTTGGCTCAAGTGATAGAACACAAGCTTTAAATGGAGAAAGCCAAGTGAAAGCCCTTGACCATGAAGTCAAGTCCCAGTACCAGCATATGCATGCACACGTGAACACACACACACACACACACACACACACACACACACACACACACAAACACACATATCTGCCTTGTATTCTGATAATAGATAAACTCGTGGGTCACTGCAGAAGTCAACTGGCCACTTGGTCACCAATTATGGCTGGCAATTTTATTTTGAGTCATTCAAAGCCAAGCTTTGTATTTACAAATTGGTTGGGCTCAGAGTTCAATGTGTTTAAAGAAACTGGCTGGTCCACAAGCTATTCTGTAGATGATCAGGACAATGAGTTATTCAGTTGTGCTGGGAAATATAACTGAAAGGCAGACTAACAACCTGTCTCTGGGCAGCTTATCCTGACATGACCCGAACATCAAAGGGCACTAAGAGCTAACTGACCAATTCAGAGTGAGAGCAAAAGAGGTATCAATGATGTATGAAGTGTGTGGGTTTCATGTTCACATCTGGATGAGCTGAGCACATGTGGACTCCGCCAAGCCAGCAGCTTAATCAAGGCTCTGAGTTAGATGACCTGCAGCGATTACAGGTCTCTCTAGGCCACATCATCTGATTACTAGAAACACACACACGCTGACCTCTTTCTTTCCAAGGGGAGAAGGTTCTGCCTCTGATAGCAACTGTCTCATTCACTGATTCCCGAGATTATAAAAATATCCTGTCTATCCACACATGTTCCTGACTCATTGCAATTCATGGATTCAAATTTACTAGATAGCGTCAACAGATTTCCTAGCTGCTCTCAGATAATGGTTTCCTTGCCATAGGAATGCATGTTGACGAACAGAACAGGAAGACAGCTGTAAGCTGAGCCACTCTAATGTGAGCTCCGTAAATTCCTTAGGCTTTGATTTTTGCCAGTTCCCTGGTTCCCCTCTGCTTCCATAATCAATCAATTCTCTAGGACCCTACATTCTGACTTTTAATTCTTTATCAATATAATATTTTATCTAATCTCTCGAGGTCAGGAGAACAGCAAAGAAAAACAACCTGTCTTAAAACAAGTCAATATGTGCTCTTGTGTTATGTTTACTACAACAAGGCTTGAAAAATATATTAATTCTTGCAATGACCAGTGCAAAGAAGACAGAATATATCCATTATTCTACATAATTTTTCTGTACTAAATTGTAGCCATTTTTTCAAGAGAAAATTACATTCTGATTTTTTCAATTCAAGTTAATTCTTTCCATAGTTATATTTCCTATATATTCAGTTATGCTGCAGATATTTGTACTTCACATTGTCCACTCAAGATTAGTTTTGAATATTATACATCAGGTTGCCTGTACCCAAATTCCATGATTTTCTTTTGCTGAGTGATATTATAATTGCATAAATATATTATGATATGTGAGTCAAGCTTCCTCATAATAGCTACTGAAGTTGTTTTCTGATTTCAGGCATTATATTGGAATATATTGGGGCATTATTCTCCAGTAAGATTTTGGACATAGTTTCACTAATATTGGATACATTTTTGACAACAGAGTTGTTAAGATACAGGGCAAACATACATCCAGGGGCCAAATTGTTTCTGTTAGGGATGCAACATTGTATTACCACCAGTTCTGTATCAGGTTTCAACTTTATTTTGTCTTAAAGTTTTTCTATTATCCTTAAATAATGGTGTCAAGGGCTTTCAGTTCAACATGTTAGTATTACTTGCACACCCTTGTTCATGGTCATACTGTTCACCATAATCAAGATATGGAAACAGCCCCAGGGCCCTCAGTAGATGAATGCCTCAAGAAAAGGTGCTGCTTACACAATGGAATTTTATTATGCATCAGGAAGAATGATATTGTGCCATTAGTAGGGAAATAGATATATCTCAGGAAAAAAAACTTATGTGAACAGACTCAGAAGAGGAAATATATTAAATCTATACAGAGCCACATGCATGTATACACAAACATTAACTAAGTATGATATGTTCAGGGGAGGATTCCAATGGTGTAACTCCTTTGAACCATGAACTTATGGTTTAACAAAATGAACACCAGGGAGCTGAAAAACCTGAGGAGGCCGGGAGTGGGGAGAAAGAGAGGTGAAGAGATGGGGACAGAATGGAGAGAGGAAGGCAAGAGGAACACGAGAAAATGGAGCTGGGTCCCTGGAGGGGAAGGGTGGGAGAGATGGAGGAGCACAATGGAAGGGTGACATGGGTCAAGACACAGTCTAAGGATTCTACTTGGAGAGGAAAAACTGGGAGAGAGAAAGGGAAGGGATGACATTGTCCAAAAGGAAATGTGCTCTTTACCCAACTTACGTAACTGTAACCCCTCTGTACTTCATGTTTACGTTAACAATAAAAAAATTCTACTTTCTACTCATTCTCTCCAATAGTCAATGTCTTTCTTTCCTTTTTAGATATTTAAGCACACTCAGAGAGCAATAAAAGCCAGCTAACAATATTTTTTATTTTCCTTTTCCCAATGACAAATAATGCTGAGAACTTTATTATGAATGTATTACCCAAAGTTACATTTATATAATAGAACTATTTGATTTTGTTTATTCAGGACACATATTTCAATATATAATATATTATAATATATAAAAATAAAAAAACACATAATATAAAATAAAAAATAAATTAAACAGTATTATAATAATAATAGTTACAATATCTAATAATCTAACAAAATGAAATAAAATAAAAACTACATAATATATAATAAATATGTAAATAAATATGTGTGGCTTGCCTATTTTTCTTCTTCAGGGTGAATTTTAAGAAAGCAACCATGATTGTCAAATTTCTATCACTTCAACAAGAAGAACTTTAAGGGAGAGCTAGGCTGGGCTCACAGTTCTGAGGTCTTGCCCATGGGTAAGCTGCTCTATCACTTCTATGCCCCCAGCGTCATAGTTATAGTACCAAGAAACAGACAGAGCGAAGCAGGTACTGGGAACCAACAGCAGCCTTCACCAGCCATTCTTCCCGACTGAGTTCCACTCTCTGGCTCTCTCTTCACGAGCCATTTGTCTGCATTTATCAGGGGACTGTGTGGAAGGGGTGAGCACTGATAATCTGACCCCCTCTCCACGGCTGGGCTGGCTGAGGACCAGCATGTGTGCAGCACACACACAGCTTGCTGGCAGCAACTCCATACGCAAACCCCAGCAGCAGTGATGGACAATCACTCCAAAGTCTAATTTATGCTGTCTTCATTTAAAGTCCTGGTGCTTTGGTAACCTAAGAAGGTATACGAGTTACTCTATTACCATTGACAAGATCATTGATCCTTTCCAAAGCTCTAATATTCTTTTAAATCTGTTCACTGGGTTTAAAAAAAAAAAAAACTCTGATACTGTATTTTTCCAGATATGATTAAACTTTTATACTATTATCTCTAATTAGTACTATTAATAATTATATAATTGTTTTTCTTTTTTATATTATTCATCCTTTGACTGAAAAAAATCTTCCTTTCTCAAGTGCTGTCCATCTATTTCTTTTTTTTTTTTTTGGTCGGTCATGGGGCTTGAACTCTGGGCGTGGACGCTGTCCCTGCGCTCTTCAGCTCAAGGCGAGCTCTTTACTGCTTGAGCCACAGTTCCACTTCCAGTTTTCTAGTGGTTCATTGGAGATAAGAGTCTCATGGGCTTTCCTGCCCAGGCTGGCTTTGAACCTCGATCCTCAGATCTCAGCCTCCTGAGTAGCTAGGATAACAGGCTTGAGCCACCGGTGCCCGGCTTGTCCATCTATTTCAACAGAGTCACTTACTAATTTTTCATCATTCACTTTGATTTTTGTGCTGGACTTGGAGATTGAACTCAGGGCCTTATGTTCTTGCTATAATAGTATATGCATAATATAATGAATATATCATATAATACATATATTACATGCTATAATATATACAATACACTGTGGGCTGTTATGTATAATACTATATAATATAAAATGCAAAACTATAGCATCTAGGGGCTAAGAAGGTGGCTCAGTGGTAGAACACTTGCCTTGCATGCATGAAGCCCTGAGTTCAATTCCTCAGCACCACATAAGCAAAAAGAAAAAAGCCCGAAGTGCTGCTGTGGCTCAAGTGGTAGAGCGCTAGCCTTGAGCTGAAGAGCTGAGGGACAGTGCCCAGGTCCAGAGTTCAGGCCCCACAACCGGACCCAAAAAAAAAAACTATAGCATCTATAATTTTTGTTTTTATTAAACACATGGTGCATACTACAGGCAGTTCATACCTGTAATCATGGCTACTCAGGAAGCTCAGAAGTGAGGATCATGATTTGAAGCCAGCCAGAGCAAAAAAGTTCATGAGACTCTTCCTTATAGCTAACCAGCAAAAGGCTGGAAGAATGGGTGTGGCTCAAATGGTACAGCACCAGCCTTGAGCAAAAGAATGAAGCAAGAACAAGAGGTTCTGAGTGCAAGCCTCAGTACCGGCACACACACACACACACACACACACACACACACACACACACACACACACACACACACACATCATCATCATCATCATCACTATCATCATCATTATGATCTGAGTTCTTTCCATCCATGCTGGCAGAGAACCCTGGACCTTACACAAAGTAGGCCAGGACTTTGCCATCATCTGCCTGCCAAGCAAAATGAACATGATTTTGGTGGCAGTTGGTGCTTCAAGTCAGGACATTCCTAGTAATTTAATTTTTTTGTTAGAAACAAGGAAAAGCACACAGTATTGCCTTAATTTTGCTGTGATAAAACAAGGGCAGAGGAGGTGTTAGAAGAGATGCAAATGAACTCCCCATAGACAGCCCAGAGAGTCACAAGAGAAGGGAAGCTGTGGCATGTATTGCTGCAAACACGGCTTGTGTGTTTAATGAGACGTTGTTTATGAAAACAAGTGAAAGCGTTTCTTTTTGCAATTTGCATTTGGCTATCAATCAGCAAGCTTGCCTGGTAGATTTAATAGAAGAGATGTAAGTAATTATCTAATGTGTTAGGGAAAGAAGAATGGGCGGCAGTGTATTTGGCTGTGTTCTAACACACCTATTTGACTTTTCCAATTAGAACTACTTAATCTCTGCCTACTAATTAAGCCTCCCCTCCACAGACAAGAGGAGCATTTGAACAGAACAAGAGCAGAAAAAGCCCTCAAGATGATGACTCTGAATTTTAGAATTTTGAGACATTTGAAAGCTTGAGAACTTTGCCTAAAACACATAATTATTTTGTTTTGCTCAAACAAAGTTAGTAATCCTTCTTCCAATTACGCTCCGTTTTATTGTCTTGATACTGAGGTTTAATCTCAGGGTTTCTCCCTTGTTAGGCAGGAACTGTACAATAGATATTTAGACTGATGTGACCCAAAGAGACAAGGTAGAGAAAATTGTTTTGCACATTTCTTTTTAGGAAATGGATCATCTCAATTGTTAATTTAGTTAGTTAGTGCCTATACTGGGGCTTGAACTCAAACCACAGAGGCTCCCTTGGCTTTTTCGGACATGGGTGGCACTCCACCACTTGAGCTACAGTTCCACTTCTGGCTTTTTGATGGTGAATTGGAAATAAGAGTGTCATAGACCTTCCTACCCTGGCTGTCTAGGAGCCAAAAATCTCTTCAGGTGTTAGCCTCCTGAGTAGGCAACAAATATCTGAGAGAATCTCTCTTCTCTCTCTTTCCTCTCTCTCTCATACACACATACATAACACAACACAGGAAATGTGTCTGTTCTTTCCATCATCATCATTATGATTGTAGACAACTATTAAACATTAGTATTTTTACTCACAGTATATTGACTTCAAATTAAAGACCTCCCACTTGGAATCGATTGTCTAGAAAATAATTCCACCATGCAAGGGGGCAGTCTCAAGTTGGTCCTGGAGGCAATATCAGGCTACTGATAGATCTGAACTGAGCAGAGCTGGACAAGGTCAGAATGACACTTAAGAGCGAGCAATTTGCTGGCAGATTGTTGGAAGGGGAAGAAGAGGATGAGTTCAGCCCATCAATATATATCTTGAAGTCTAGACTGGTCACGCAGCTGGTGTTTGTCAGGACAAATGAATTCAGGAAAAACCATTTTAGCTTACGATGGGCGTTTCTGTTGGAGGATGAGCTAGTTGACCTGGGGAATGTGAATGTGTCCATCATTGTCCCACTACCCCATGCTACACACTCATGGCATGCCTGGGCACTTCTGGCCGGGACTCTGGCCCACTTCAGGCCAGCTGCTCCTCTGTCACCTCCATCCCAGCCATCCCACCTGGCTCCTGGGACTAGCCCAGCTCGGGTTCACAGTCTGCAACAGGTTGTCCTCATTAGTGGGCACTGAACGCCATTGAAATTAAAGAGTTTGTAACAGAATTTTCTTAACCTGGGTATAGCTCAAAAAGAATGTAACTGAAATTTAATCAACAAAGCCCAAGTAAGAACCTCTCAGATCAACAATTCTCACAAGATGGACAGACAGCAAGTGATCCACCTTGACATAAAAGATGGCTTTTCTTACTAGGCCATGAGTTCAAACCCCAATTCCAGATTTAAAAATAGGAATGACTTATCACTCAAAAGAAGTCTATGTCTAGGACAAGCAGAAAAGGTCAAGAGCTATGTACATATGACCCTATAAGATGATGCTAAGTGAAATGAACCCCAAGATAGGGACACAAAATATTTATTTTATCTTTATTGCTGTTGTTTTTTTAATGTACTTATGATGTACTTATGATTCTTTTTGTTTCTTTTGTATGTTCTTCCTCCTTGGTATAATCCCTGTTTTAGCTTTATTTGATTCTGGTGTCCTGCATCTTGTATATACATTTTTCTAATTTGGGGAGGGGAAGGGAAATAACAAAATGCTGAAATAAGGATACAGGTTGACCCATTGTAACAATGACATGTACAAGACACTATGTTGGAAACAAACTTTACAACTTGGGTGGGGGAGTTGTGGAGGTGGGGAGGAAAGGGATAGTAGTGGAAAAACAAAGGAGGAGGTAACAATGCTCGATAGGACTCATTACCTTACTCATGTAAGTGTAATTTCTCTGTACATATATTAAAAAATGAAAAACATAAAAAATATACTGTAAATTTCTATAGTAAGTGCAATAGTACTTAATTGAAATGTATCTGTTTCAAATTAACCAGTTGATGAGCTGGCTAAATTGTGAGTAATTTCATATAGAGATTTGTGGCTTTCTTGTTTTGTTCCTCAAGCCACAGCCTTAGCCTCCTGAGATTACAGGAGAGCACAGCCATACCTGCTTGAGATGGCTTTCATACATATATTTCTTGTGGCACTTACCCAATGAAGAGTGAAGGATACAAGAACGTTTTGGACAGTTTCTATCCATTGCAGGGGATAAATACTCTGAAATCTGTCAATGAATTTATTGCTGTTCAATTATTGATTTAAATAAAATAAGAATATGATTCCTGTTTTTATTTCTCAGTATACTTGAGTTCCACATGCCTGGAATATCTTGAATTTTGATTTGAAGCTGATTTGATTTATCTGCATTGCATTTTGTAATGTACAATATGTTCTACCTTACTTTATCATTACTAAGAATTTCTAATTTTTACATGAAAACATCTGAGTCACATGAATCATACTCACAGACTGCTTAATTAATGATCTGAGCCAAGCTACAGAAACACTCTGAAAGATGCGTGCAGTGTAGGGAGTCAATTACCCAGTAGGCTCTGCTCCTTTGCTTTGAGGAGAGAGACCACCAATCCTAGGGGACATCAAGAGGATGGTTTTGCCAACACCACAGAGGTCACAGCACCATGACAATCAGAAAATACAATCTGATTAAAAACACAATGCCACTGCCTGGCGGCCATGGCTAGCATCTGTCATTCTAGCTACTCAGGAAGCTGAGATCTGGGGACACTAGTTTGAAGCCAGCTTGGGCAGGAAAGTCTGCCCAGAATCCTATCTTCAATGAATTACCCAGATATTGAGGCATGGCTCAAGTGGTAGAGCACCAGCCTTCAGTGAAATAGCCGAGCGTGCCTAGGCTCGGAGTTCACATTCCTATCCTGACACACATACTCAGAAAAATGAATTGTTCCTATTACAGACCAACTACTGAGACACAAATGTGTAAACCAACCATTCACACGAAACCTGGCAGAGACGCGGTGATGATCACGAGTTCCATGACTTCTCACGGAAGTGTGCTGTGCCAGTTCTTGTGCACTGAAGGGGAACAACTAATAGAGATTGGCTTGGCACCAGTTTTAACTCCTCCCTCATAGAACGCCTAGGCACAAGCCCTGTACAGCCCTGTGGACTCTTGGATAGTCCCTTCTAGAGACACAGGATCACTATCTTGCAAGATGGATGACACGTAAAAGCAACTCTTTCAAGATACTGGAGAGCAACTAATTCGTATGGCTCTGTGTGTGTGTGTGTGTGTGTGTGTGTGTGTGTGTGTGTGTGTGTGTGTGCGTGTGTGTGTGTGTGTGCGCATGCTGGTACTGGAGCTGTGTGTGCACACGTGCATGCACACTGGTACTGGGGCTGGATGCATATGTGTGCATGCATGCTAGTACTGTGTGTGTGTGTGTGTGTGTGTGTGTGTGTGTGTGCATGTGTGCATGCACACTGGTACTGAGGCTGGAACTCACAGGACCTCACACTCCCACTGGGGAGACATGCTTCCACCTCCAGATTTTTGCTGGTTAATTTCAGAGTCTTTTAGACTTACTTGCCTGGAGCTGGCTTCAAATTATGATCCTTAGATTTCAGACTCCTGAGTCTAGAATTACAGCGTGATTTATCAGTACCCAGGCACCATGACATTTTAAAGATTAACATCATATTTTAACAAAGGGTAAATTATCTCAATTATCTCTGACCTAATGCTTAAGTTTAACTTCAGTATAAGACAAATAACACCTATGTTCTATGAAATAAACAATGCAAAACATACATTAGCCTTCACATCATGAAAATATCTTTTTTGTTCCAAGCTTTTCAAAAGGTGAAAAGTAATTTAACTCTTGTTCAGTCCTTATGTGACACTGAGAATATTCTTACAATGATTTTTATCTCATTCCTCATTTCAGCAGTATCAGACATCTAATTAAGTAACGTGTCATAATTTATGATTAGGTAAGTACAGAAAAACAGAGAGCTATACCTCACAGGCCAAAAGTACATTTTTAGAAAAGTAGACTTCTACTAAAAAGCATTAACTGAGCAAGAAATGTAAACAAATAAATGAATTTGAAGTAAATATTTCTGTATTAATAATAAAGTATTGACCTTGGGTCAATAATTAACATTCTAATATATATTATTCATTGGATATAATATAGCATATAATATATTATGTAACATTATTATATAATACTGTATTTTACATATTATATAGCATTGTATATTAGTGATATCTTAAAATATATCAATAATCAATTATATGTTGATGATATAGCATTAGTAGTATATTAACTATTTCTTATAATAATCCATCAACCTTGACCAGGATGCCTTGTACTCTTAAACTGACATGTACAACTATTTGAAGACAACAGACAAAAGTTAAATAGAATTTAAAAATAAAGCATTGACCAAATCTAGCTTGAGAAGCACTCTGTTCAGGAATTCAGGTGTATCTGGCCTTATTGGAATGGCAACTTCAGTTTAAGCAATTTAAGATTAAAGGACACTTGTCATTGCACAGAGAATGTCACACTCATGATTAAAAAAGTAATCTGTCTTGTATATAGGTGAGATTGACCTTAGAGAAGTCTACAGATTGACATGAATCTGAACAGCACTATAGAATTTCTCTAGAATTACTATGGAGTGTGTGTGTGTGTGTGTGTATGTGTGTGTGTGTGTGTGTGTGTGTGTGCATGTGTGTGTGTGTACCAGTTCTTGGTGTTAAAATAAGGGCCTGTCGCACTTTCTTGTCTTTTATATTCAAGGCTGAGATGTACCACTTAAGTAACACCTCCATTTCTGGCTTCTTGCTGGATCATTGAGCACAAGATCTTGTTGGATTTGTCTGCCGTTGGCCTAGAACCAGGATCTTCAGATGCCAGCCTACAAAGCATCTAGAATTACAGGCAAGAAGCACCAGTGCCCAGCTCTTACCTCATTTATAAAAGCAGATATGGACCTAAAAATGTAATACAAATTGTCTATGGTGCAAAAATAATCATGAAGAACTGTAAAAAAAAAAAAAAAAAAGCAACCAGCTCTCTTGGAGAACTAATTAGTAAGAATGTAAAACAGCACAACTCAGTTGTGTGTATGTGTGCATGCACATTCTCTGTGTGCAGATGTGCATGTAAGAATGTAGCTATTCCTTTACACACTTAGACTAAGATGAAGCTTTCATCCATCACAAGTCTGGCCACAACAGACGTGATCCCATTCTCCTGGTGTTGTGACCCTGGGCTAGTGGCTGATAATTATGTGTGCAGTATTGGCTTGTGTTGGCATGTGAGAGCAGTCACCTAGGGACCCAAAGTCCCTGGAAACACACAGGAAGAAAGTAAACCTAGCAAAGTTATAGCATCTCAGACTTGAGATTTACTCACAGAAAATATCTTCGATCTCTCTAAAAGGATTCTCAGCTTTGCTGTGACAGTAGCTTGCCAAATTCAAGATGTTTTTGTTTCTTTCTTTAAAATCTATTATTGGAAAGTGGAGGTATGGCTGATGGTAGAACTTCATCCTTAAGCAGAAGAAACAGAACAAGTGTGTGAGGCCTGAATTCAAGTCTCACTACAGGCACACACACACACACACACACACACACACACACACACACACACACACACACACACACACAATCTCTAATTGTATAATGCCGTTTTCCCTCAGAAGAGTGTGTGAAAAGCACATCATTGGTTGTGATTATATGGAATAATGAGTTGGCTTCCATGTATATAGGGTAGGGTAGATAAATTCACAAAACAACTACATTGTGTGTAACATTTTAATTCATAAAACATGATAAATTAATGTAATAGCTTCAGAATTTCAAATGAAATCTTTATAATAGTGAAATGTTTGAATAATGTTCAACTTGTTATAATGCATAGAAACAATATATGTGTGCCAGTAATAAGGCCTGAAGGATTTCCAATTCTTGCTCAACTTTTAGCTCAAGACAGATGCTCTACCACTTGAGACTTGACTCCAGTCTAACATTTTGCTGGTTAATTGGAAATTGAGTCACTCAAACTTTTCTTCCCAGGTTGACTGTGACCTATGATCCTCAGATCTCAGCCTCCCGAGGAGCCAGGATCATAGTTTTTAGCACAAGTGACTGGTGTGATTTTCATTATATCATTAACTTCTAACTAAACATTTAGTGTATATTATTGAATTGTTTACAAAATCATATCAGATAATAATCTGTTTGATTAATGTAAGCTTGAACTTTACGGGCTTTGCTTATTTTTTCTTCCTGTTTTATATCACTTGGACTTTTTAAAACCTATTTTACCTCTCCGTCTGAATAAATCTTTGTTTATAATATCACTGTTTGAGTAATATCGCATAAACCTTTAAAATATGAAGTTTGTGCCTAATTGACTCATAATTAATTTCCCCTACAATGTCAGTAGTTAGAAAAATCAATGATTTGAATTCTCTTTTACTAAATGAGAGCAGTGCCACAGCTCTTAAAAACAAGGAAAACTCAATATATTTGATTAATTCAAGCTTCACCAAGATTTAGAAAAATATAATTTAGTGATCAAACTTTCTCATGAATAGTTTTTATTGGCATAAATTAACTGCACACAGGAATTTTACAGTGTTATTTCTACCCATGCGTTAAGTGTACTTTAATCAAACTTAGCCCACGCATTACCTCTTTTCCCCCTTTCCCTCCCCACCACAGACTTCTTTCTTAGCATACATATGTGTGTGTGTGTGTGTGTGTGTGTTGATCATTTTCATCCCTGTTATCATCCTACCATTTTATTGTTATTTTGTACATACAGATTCTACCTAGGAGCAAAATTATGTGGTATTTGTCATTCTGACACTCAATTTTTCACTCAATGTAAGCATCACCAGTCTGAATACTAACAGAAATGCTGGGACCTAACTTCTGGATAGTAGGATGAAATGTTAGAACATCCTAACTGGCCAAAACATCTCTTACCTAATGGGTTAGGGATGAGTGCTTTCCAAGACATAAAGTATTAATTTAGGGAGTGCTTGTACTAGGTCTTGAACTTATTATCTGGGCACTGTCCCTTAAGTTTTTTGCTCCACTTCCAGCTGTTTGGTAGTTAATAGATGAGTCTTACAGACTTTTCGAATCATGGTCCTCACCTCTCAGCCTCCTATGTAGCTAGGATTACAGACATCAGCCACTGTGCCCAATTTCATACCATATTGCTGATCTCACAGGGAAAGTATTTAGTTTTATACTGTTAAAGTCTATTAAATACACTGGTATATATTGTTATTGGAGACATTTTTGTTAAATAGAAATAGTCTGAATTGCTTTAAAAGTAATGCTTGGATGTTGGACTTTATCAAATGCTTTTGGTGGCTCTATCAGTGAGGTCCTAAGAGTTTTCTTCTTCAGCCACTTGACAGAGCAGATGGCAATGACCAACCTGCAAACCTTGTTAGGTGTGGATGCTGTAATCCCTTCTCCTTGTTGTTCATACTTGCTTTACCTATTACCAGACTCACTTGCTAATTTAACAAAAGGCCACATTTCATTCAAGGTGCATTCTTACTCAAAAAGTGTAGGAAAGATATAGTTGTGTTTTGTTGAGATTTTTTTATTCAGTAAAATAAGTGGGTATATTGGCTTTTATAAAGGAATGTACTTTTTTTGTCAGTTGTGGGGCTTGAACTCTGGGCCTGGGCGCTGTTCCTCAGCTCTTCAGCTCAAGGATAGTGCTCTACCACTTGAGCCACAGTGTCACTTTTCTGCTAATGTGGTGCTGAGGAATCAAACCCAGGACCTCATGCACACAAGACAAGCACTCTACCACCGAGCCACCTTCCCAGCCCAAGGAATGTGCTTTTTTATATAGTTAAGATGTATTTTATATTGTTACTGACAAATATGTGTATATATATCATCTATAATATATACACATTTATACCTATACCTATATTTTTATCTACCTGCCTGTATCTATAACTATATATCTCTATCTATATCTATCTTACCATTCTCTCTTCCTCTCTCATATATGTGTCTATATATGTATGTGTGTGTGTGTGTGTGTGTGTGTGTGTATAAATATAAACCATCATTTTACTCCACATCTGAGGAAATTAAATAGATGTTCTTCACTGTCTACTTTATTCCCTTTTCTCTGTCTGTCTTCTTGTCTTTGTATTTATTTATTTTACTCAAATTCTTTTTAATAAGTTTCAGTTAACTTCAAGGTCATTTCACAAGTAGGAATACAAATAAGCAAAATCACGATCATTGCAAGTATAAGAAAAAACATGATCCTCTTTCTCTTTTCCTCTACTGTGCTTGTTTCTAGGATAAGATGGCAGAGTGGCTCTGCCATGGTCCAGGGGAGTGAATGAAGACTTGAACTGTGTCTGGGAAGAGAGCACAGGGCATGCTGATGCCACCAGGCAGAAAATCAACTCTCCCTTGCTTGTGGACGGCCATGGCCTCCCTGTGTGCTGGGCTGTGGCTGAGGGGCTGTGCATGTCCAGCAGCTCCGTCTTACCATGACTCCAATCTGGCTGCTTGGACCAGCTTGGCCATCAATCCTGCCGTCACAACGAACCAGGTGCCATGTGTGGGCTTTAGAAACCAAACTCTTCTCCAGCGCTTCAAGTGTATTACAACTGTCTGAACAACTTCTTAAAGTTCACTCGAAGATAAGTCAAAATGACTTAATGGGGCTTTGCTAACCTTTCCTGACAGAGTGCCCTGAAATGAGTGCTACAGTGAGAAATTCCATCTCAAGGAACGTCTGTGTGCCTTAGAGAAGGGACTGCTGAAATGTGTGTGTGTGCGTGTGTGTGCACACGCGTGCATGTGCATTTTTTGTCAAAGATAGCTGGAGATTTCTTTTTAAGAATGATAGAACTTACTGAATCCAAATCATGTCACTAAACATTTTTGTTCTTACATAAACACTCACAAACATTGTTCTTATTGTGTCTTTATAAGTAGTTTACTAACGATTTTTTATTCAATTTTTTTTGAACACAGGGATTTGAACACAGGGTCTCATGCACTCTAGGCCTGAGACTATAGCCCACTTGCCAGCCCTATCATGTATCTCTTAATAAAATGTTGACAGTGGTTCGGTGCAATGCTATCTGGGATAATTATGTCTGAGAAGTACATTTAAATTGAATATCTGATAAATTGATTCTTGCTACTTTATTTATATACACATCCATGAATATTCTGGTTATGAATAATATTAGTCAGTTAGCACATAAATACTAGAAACACACAGTATAATTATTTATTATTGTGCCAATAATTAAAATATTATGTATAGTCATAAATAATTGATTAACAATTTGAAGTCATAGCAAATACTTTTTTTTGTGGGTCGTGGAGGCTGAACTCTGGGCCTGAGCACTGTCGCTCAGCTCTTCAGCTCAAGGCTAATGCTCTACCACTTGAGCCACAATGCCACTTTTTTTTTTTTTCTGCTTATGTATTGCTGAGGAATCGATCCCAGAGCCTCATGCTTGCAAGGTAAGCACTCTACCACTGAGTCACCTTCCCAGCCCTATAGCAAATATTTTATTCATCACATAGTAACATTTATTTTGATGTATTTCAGAAAGATGCCAATAGACAGTTTTAACTGTGAAATGCTCCCCAAATTATATTCTGCTTAATATTAGAATTTAAGCAGAATCATACAATAATACACAAAATAAAAAGTTATGAAAAATAAAGCCTGCAGTTTTTTTCATGCAAATACATGCACTCATAAAACCCAGTCTTTCAAGTACTATATAGGTGCAAGTATAGTGACTCATGCTTTAATCCCAACTACACAGAGCAAATGTGGCATGTGGCCCATGTCCTGAATCCCAGCTTCAGAGGAGGCAGGAGAAGGAGGCCCAGGCTTCCCAGATGAAAGTCATAGAGTTTATTGTTAAATCAAAGTAAAAACAAAAGCACTGAGTCAGGACTCAGACGGCAGAGCACTTGTCTAACAAGACTGAAGCCCTTCAGTTTAGTTCCTAGAACAATGTGACGCAAACAAGCAAACACATAAAACAGACAACATGTGTCACTACAACTAAAACCAAAAAACGAGAACTGATGTCTTATCTTGCTTTTAATTAACTTGGGAGCCCAAGTGAAAAATCCAGTGCTTTTCGCCAGTTGCTCTCTCTACCTGTCATTACTGTGGAGAAGTGAGCACATTCCAGTTTTAACTTAAAATAGGCTTACCATGGATTAAATCGTGTCATTCCATTAAGAATTCAAGCTGTGCAAATGCTTCATGTAATAAAATCTATGAATTTAATAACGTAGCTAGACAGATGTAATTAATTCTTCCAAGTCACTCCCCATATTGATTTCAAGTTTCGAATATTTATAAACTTACAATTTGAGAAAATATTTACCTATTTACTTGGGTTAGTTAGTTATGTGGCAAGTACTGGGCTTGAACTCAAGTCCACATGCTTGCTTGACTTTCTTGTTCAAAGCTGGTGCTCTACTACTTGAGCCATGCTCCTAGTCCAACATTTGGTTGGTTAATTAGAGGAGCATTCTGGAAGAGTTTATGCCTGGAATGGCTTCAAATCCCAATCCCCCAGCTCTCAGCCTCTTTGAGTAGCTAAGATGACAGGTGTGAGCCATTAGTTCCCAGCACAGTTGAGAAAGTATTTGCTGCTGTCTTGTATGAATTTCCGGCCTTTCTCTTCCAGTCCAGATCTACACATCAAACCGTGGGAGGTGAAAGCATGGTCTCTTTCTGGACACTGTACAGGAACGACACTGTGAGAACCAGATGGGAAGGCATCCTGTTGATCATTGGGAAGCACTTATCAAATACACATCTGTGATTTACCACTTACCTGATGTTGTGGTAGAGTTAGCCATAATGGAGTCATAGACCCGGCTTGGGTGTCCTTCCTCTTGCTCCATTCAGTGACATGAAATTGAGGAGCGAGCTGGCCTGTAATCCTAGCTACTCAGAAGGCTGAGAACTGAGGATCCAGGGTTCAAAGCCAGCCTGGGAAAGAAAGTGTATGAGACTCTTATCTACAATTAACTAGCAGCCAGATCAAATGAAAACTACCTTTGTGGCTTACCACTGGATCCTGCCTCTTTCCTGGCCCCAAATGAAACAACCCAAGGGCCTTGTGGACTTGTGTCTTCTTTATCAGTTGGGACTCCATCTCTAACAAGTGAACTTAATCCTTGATTTGATGTTTTTCTATGCTGATTTAGGCGCATTCCTGACTATGCCACCCGGGGGGAACCCGGGATGCAGCAGATACAGCCCCGCTATGTCTTCATGGATATATGTATTTGTTCAAAGAGCTGATCAGTTTTTGAAGATATGAATTATCTGTATCTTTGCTTTGTATACTTTGAAATACATTCAGTTTTTGGTATGTGCAGTAAATGCTCACTTTAAGCAAATGATAACTAATTGAAAAATTTTGATCTAATTTGAATAGAGTAAAATTGCAAAATGTGAATATAATTGAAGAAAAGAACAGAGAGAGAGAGAGAGAGCCTCCTAAGGGTGATTTGTTTTGTATGCAAATATTCTACGAAGAAGTATAGTTTAGTGACTTACATGAATTGGCTTTAGTCAGATATCTATCACAGGAGAATGTTCTAGAAAGAAGGAAGTTTTAGTGATTGCAATTTATTGAGTGAACAGCAGTGCTCTCTCCCCTACTCACACAAATGTCAAATATTCACAAGTTCAGTTTCTGTCTTGTGAGAAAGAAGCATTGCTATATGTAAAACAGTAAAAGCAAAGAACAAATGGAAACCCAGTTCCAACTTTCATGTGGCAAAATTCTACGTTCCTGTGACCCTTTCTTTGTGCATTTTACATTTTTTCAGCTCTCTAAGCATCCTCTCCAACCATCAGTACAGCAATTTTCCAACTGGCACAAGAAATGCAATTAGAAAAATGTCATCCTATTGAAGGTGTTTTTTTGTTGTTTTTTTTGTTTGTTTGTTTTGTCTTGTTTTGTCTTGTCATTGTTCAGGTGTTGTTGTTCAGGTCAAGTGTCTACCAGCATTTTTCAGCTGGTGAAGCTAGTAAAACCATTCAAAAGTTCAAAATGATGGCCAGGATGTGGTGTGGGACCTAAGTAGGTGTAAATTTCTAAAGAGATATCCTAGCCAGAAACCACCTGGCAAATGTGTCGCTTTCAACTCTTCATAGTAGGACCAGTTCTCCCCGGTTTTCTGAACTGCACAGGCTTAGCTTTGCAGTGTCATCTACTCCTCATTCCTCAGTGCCTCTGGTGAAACCCCACATGCTCCCCTGTGCACCAGCGCCGTCGGGCTGCAGCTGCCTGAGCTCTGGCTTCCCTTTCCTAGCTTTGTTTTGTCTTGGTATTTAGTTCAAGCATTCAGCTTCCTTCCCCCATAACCAATTACATTTTGTACAAAGAACGCATTCAGCATCTACATAAACCCAGCAACGTCAACTGCTAATGAACATTCTCTGTGTAGCCTTGGCACGATGACAATTTAATTTTTCACAGAGAAAGGCAAATGCTTCAGCTTGTCACCCAAACGTTCCTGCTTCTCCTCATCTGCTCTTCAGAGCTGGGGCGTCGTAGGGTGCCCACATTTTATCTTACATACCAGGGGCTGCCTGCCAATGGCTGCATCTTTTCTTACACTTAAGAAGACAGGTCACAATCCTAAATAACAGCCTGGCTTTATATTGTCTTTAGTAAATGTTTTCCTTCCAACTGTACAATTTCAAATGATGACTCCGTCTCCCTGTGATGATACTACAGAGCTGTCCCCAGATACAGATGGGGACCATCAATGGTTGCACAGGGAGGTGCAGTTGCATTCTGAATGGTTTCACACAGCACACACAATGCTCATCGGCCTTTACTGTGGCTCCAGGCAGGTGGTGTCCATTTTTAAACTTTATTTTGATAAATACATGCATTTAAAAGACAAGCTTCTCCTCAGTAGATGAATGGATCAAGAAAATGTGATATATATATATATATGTATATATATATACACATATATATATATATACGTATATATATATATATATATCACACAATGGAATTCTATGCCTCCATCAGAAAGAATGACACTGCCCCAATTGTTAGGAAATGGAAAGACTTAGAAAAAATTATATTAAGTGAAGTAAGCCAGGCCCAAAAAACATAGGTCCCATAGTTTCCCTTATTTGTAATAATTAGTATATGTCTAGGACAAGCAGAAAAGGTCAAAAGCTATGTAAAAATGACCATATAAGATGATGTTAAGCAAAATGAACCCCAAGGTAGGGACACAAGTGGCTTTATCTTTCTTGCTGTTCTTGTTAATGTATTATGTGATTTTTTTTTCCCCTTTGGATGTTCTTCCCTTATGGTACAACTCCTGTTGTCACTGCATTTGATTCTGGTGTCTTGCATCTTATATATATATATACATTTTTTCTAATTTGGGGAAAGGAAGGGAAAAAACAAAATGCTGAAATAAGGATGCAGGTTGACCCATTGTAACAATGAGATGTACAAGACACTGTTGAAAACGAACTTTACAATTTAAGCGGGGGTCGGGGGGGAGGAATGTAGCTGTGGAGGTGGGGAGGGAAGCAATGGTAGGGGAAAAAACAAAGGAGGGGGTAACAATGCTCAATAGGGAATGGACTCATTACCTTGCTCTCGTAACCATAACCCCTCTGTAGAGTATCTTTACAATAAAAAATATATATTAAAAAATGAAAAATAAAAGACAAGCTTCCAGCCCAGGGCCAGTGTCTCATGTCTATAAATAATCCCAGCAAGTCAGGAAGCTGAGATCTGAAGGATCGTGGGTGAAAGTTCTCCAGACCTCACTGGATAAGTAGCAAAAAGCTGGATGGCATGCATGGTTTAAGTGGAAAGGCCAAGTCCCTGAGTTCAAACTCCAGTAACTCCACTCACCAAACAAATCATCTTTTCAGTAAGTAGTTTAAATGTAGATGCTCAAATGCATGGTAAGAGGAATTTAGAATGTGCCCAGAGGTTGTCTACATTCTGATTTTAAAGAAATGTACTGTACTTAGACATCACTTTCAAGAAATTATGTTTCAGGAGCTTTCCGTGCACCCTAAAAAATGACATAGTGTTTCTTCAACCATGGGAAACACAGTCACAAGCAAAGCTGAGTTAAAGACAGAAACTGTGACACATTAAGAGCTGCTAAACATTCAAGCAAACACTGGAGCAGTTAAAACAAAAAAAATAATGAAATAGAATAAAGGCTCAGCAAAAAAAAAAAGGCTCTGTTTTACTGGGTAGAAATTTCTCTCTCTCTCTCTCTCTCTCAAGGAATATTGACAAATTGAAAGAAGGTGGAGTGAGAAAAGACTGCTTGAATGTCTAGAAAGAAATCTCTAGTTTCTCTCTTGTAAGTCTCAGCAAATAGACGGAGCCTCTATTTATCTGGTATTAAATGCTTACTTAAATCCCCAAGGTGATGGGGAAATACAAGCCGAGCACAAACAATGAGCAAAATCCTTGTGTGGAGAATTATGGCTGCTATCCAGGCGGCGGTTCTACATACGGCTCTCTTCCAGCACAGTTGAAGTACCCACGGCTGAATTGTGTGTTACACAGAGCGTATGTTAGATGACGGATTACAGAGGATTTTGACATGGAAAAGAAGGAATGCTTGCAGCACTTGCCCATTGCTGGTGTTCTGCTCGGCCCGTGGAGGGTGTCTGCAGCTCCAGGCCCGCCGTTCACGGGGAGACTACAGCCAGCTCCAGGCCCAGGCAGTATTGTGTGGCTCACCTCTGCCAGCTGGCTAAGGAGTGTATTTGAATGGCAGATTACCCAAGGTGCACCTTGCATGCTTCTTTTTCCGAGACTTAACTGCAACTAAGACAACGAAGGCTATACTAATGCAATTGCCCTTATAAAGACAGTGAATGAGAATAAGTTTCCTTATCCTGTTAACATATACTATCGTGAAGGTGAGGTCTACTTTTGATCTTCATTCTTCGTGCCTGGAAGGTGCTGAAAATCTGTTCCTAAATGAAGGTCTGAGCAGGAACTCTGAGTGGGGAGGGGGAGGGGGAGGGAAGATTGAAAACATCTCAGGTTTCCTCACCCCCCTCTGTCTTTCCTGTCCAAGCTGGCTTTGAACTGTGAGCTCAGCTTTCAACCTCTGGTGTAGCTAGGACTGCAGATGTGAATCACTGGCACCTGGCTTAAAAACTTCTGCTCTAGTCATCCTCTCTACTCAAGATCGAGAGCCCTGTCTAGAACCTGCTGAGCATTCAATAGGTATTTGGCCAGAGTATTTTGTAGAAAGTGAAATGATGGATACTGGTGTCTATATGCGTGCCAAGTAATAGTGCCAGCAGCTCTGGACACCAGGTTTAATAGAGGCCTTTCGTCATCATGGGTAGTATTACTACCATTCATGTGAAATACAGTCATTGACAACGTATCCACGTACATGTCTGCATACACATATACATATATATAACATAGGAACACACAGCATCATCGTTTATGAATTGTTGCAGAACGTCAAATGTTTGCTTCTGTGTGACTGCTTCGTGTGACTTGTTGAACGTGGGGGAAGGGGAAAGTTCTTGACTTTTTCTGGAACTGAGCCTTGAACTGTGGACCTCACACTTTTGCTTGGATGTTTTACTCAAGGCTGATGCCCTACCACTTGAGCCTCAGGGCCATTTAGAGCTTATGGCAGGTTAATTGGAGATAAGAGTCTCATAGACTTTTCTGTCCAGGCTTGCTTTGAACTGTGATTCTGAGATCTCAGCCTCCTGAGAAGTTGGATTACCAACATGAGTCACCAGCAGCTGAGGAGAACATGTTCTTGACACAAATGAGGATTAATTTTTGGAGCTCATTAAGGTTCTGGCTTGCACAGACTTCTAATACACATAGTGGGTCATGATACAATGTACTCTGTGTGTGTGTGTGTGTGTGTGTGTGTGTGTGTGTGTGTGTGTGTGTGTGTGTGCTCACAGTTATCAGGTCAGACTTTTTTTTGGGGGGGGTCCAGTTGTGGGCCTGAACTCTGGGCCTGGGCGCTGTCCCTCAGCTCTTCAGCTCAAGGCTAGCACTCTACCTCTTGAGCCACAGCGCCACTTCCAGCATTTTTTTCTGCTTATGTGGTGCTGAGGAATCGAACCCAGGGCCTCATGCATGCAAGGCAAGTGCTCTACCACTGAGCCACCTTCCCAACCCTCAGGTCAGACTTTTGATGTGAGTACCAGAAGAGGAAAGGAAAAACAGAAGGGGACCACATAGGCTGATGAGCTCTACTTTTGACAAGAAAGAGGACTAAAGCAATATGGCTATATATGTGACTGGAGAGAGCCAGCAAGGCTATATCTGAAGTGGGATGTCTCAGAGGAAGTGCATCTAGGCACAGAGGGGCCGGTGCAGTGTTCATTTCACATCATGAATTTGGTCCTGTAGCTCCATGTTCAACTGGTCACTGTAACTAAAAGTCTTGAACAAACAGAAAGTTCTGGTTTTCTCACACCAGATTTCCCTCTCCCCTCAGACGGCACAGTGGATGGCAGGTGTGAGTTCTTCCATGGGTAACAATGACATAACGTAGCAGTGGACTCCAGGGTCCTGTAGATATGATCTTAATGAGTTGCTGCCTTCATAGACTGTAATGTCTCTGACGGTGCTGCTCAAACCAGGTTACAGGGTGATACCTCAACCTGGCTGCATGCCATCTCCCTACGACAGCATTCTTCTACCTGGTTGAATAATTCCCTTGCCATGATTTGTTGTGACCTGTCTACACCTTCCTCTCGCACGGGATACCTTAATGAGCCACAGCAAATTGGATGGCCAATTCATAGCTGCTGTCATCGGTCCTGTCCAGCAGGTCCATTACAGTTATGGATCGCCTAGAAGTTTGCTTCACTGGGAGTTACTCAGACAACAGCACAGAATTCTCTTGTTAATTCCTTCATCAAACTGAGAGCAGGCACACCCAACACCGCTCTACTCCAGGTTTGGCTTCACCTCTTGGAATTTTGTACAATCTGATTGACATTAACTGCTATCATAGGTTTACCCAGCGATCTAATTAGTGAATGTCATTATATATGCTACCAAATACATGCATATATATATATAGATAGATATCTATATCTATTTATCTATCTATCTATCTATCTATCTATCTATCTATCTATCTATCTATCTATCTATATCTATGTGAGTGTGTGTGTGTGTGTGTGTGTGTGTGTGTGTGTGTGTATGTGTGTGTGTGTATGTGATCAAAAGCAGTGATTCAGGGCCCTGATTAAAAAATGTCAGCACATCTCAGAATTCTATGCAAAATGTACATTGAAATGTCAGGTATGTGTAATTCAGAATATTTTGTCTTGAAATAACAAACTAATTTCTTTATAACAGTGTTTTTGGTTTCCATAAAATAACTGAAAACAAAACCTTTAAACAAAAAACACTGCTCAGTGAAATTAGAAACAAGCAATGTCCACATTCGGTTGACGGTATCTAATGAGGTTTCAGCTCTTTTAACTATTGAGGAGAATGAAAGACTGACCAAAGTAAGTCTCCCACCTTCCTTCATGTGTTGGGCACATAGGGGCTGAAGACTGTTGTTTACAAATCATTGACTACGGAGACTACAGGGAGACAAAAGCCAATGTTGCTTACAATCTATAGGACAGCAACGTCCACATCTTGATACCACTACATGTGACAGGAAGACTTGTTGACAATGAGCTTCTCCTCCAGCAATCTCTTCCTGGCCCCTGGGCCCCGACTCTGGGGCTGGGCAACCTTCCTACTTTGGTCAGTTTCCACCTGACTTCCCCAGCCTTTGTCTGAGGTCCGTATCACCCATGACCAGGTTCCCTGGGGTAATGTTCAGCCCGCTGTATTCTGCTCTTCCCAAGTCAGTCCTTGCATTGCTCTTGCGGGGCCAGATCTCCTGTTTTCACAAGTCCGTCATGGCAACCTCTGCATGACCTGCTATACCATCCCCTTTCTTTCTAGTCCTATCTACACTGTACCAGCACAGGCCCCGAACAGCACTGAAGACCTTGTGCAGCAGAGAGCAGACCAATCTTCATGGAGAAATGTATGGTTGAGTGGAGGATGAGTCATTTCAACTCCTTCCAGAAGAGCAGACAGGATTTCCTTTGGTAGAAACAGAGGCAAACTCAGGTGGCTCCATATAGGCCACTGAGCCAGAAAGAAAGGTTACGGGGGTGGGGGGCTGGGGGTGGGGTAGAGGGAGGAGGGGGGAGGCCCCATGGGGGAGGGGGGAGGCCCCATGGGGGGACAGTGAGCCATACTCCCACCTGCACACAAATGGCCGAGCATCTGAAAACTCTCTGTTCTCTGTCTCTATTGTGTCTTTTGGGAAATATAAAAATAGACAGTTTCCAGGTACCGTCGGTTCCTACCTATGATCTTACCTACTCAGGAGGCTGGAATCTAAGAATTTCAGTTTGAAGCCAGCCCTAGCAGGAAAATCCATGAGATACTTATCTACAATTTAGCACCAAAAAGCCAGAAGTAGAGGTGTGGCGGAAGCAGTAGAGCACTAGCTTTGGGCACAAAAACTCAGGGACAGCACCCAGGACCTGAGTTCAAGACCTAAGAATGGTACAAAAAAATCATAGACAATTATCATTGCAAATCAAAGCCCCAAATCATGAAAACCGAATGATTGTCAGAAATCCTTCCAAACAATGACATGGATTTTGTTTTTCCTGTTGCAGTTTTCTGTGTATTTTTCCTTTCTGTTGACAGTTCACCTGGCTGGATCCTCACGAGAAGCTGTGACACGCAGTTTCATGAGGACGCTTCATCCGACAAGCCCGGCATTTCCCCATCTGAGGACCTTTTATCACCTTTCTAATCATTGGGAAGTCATTTGCATCGGTTTCATTAATAGAGCAGCGGAGCACTGATCTTTCACAGGGGCGGTGCATTTGTTATGTGAGAGGGAAATGACCTGTTGGTCCAGGCTTCCTGCTCCCTGCTACCTAAAGGTCACCAGCCTCCTCCACACACCACAAGAACAGCACAACCTTGCTTTGTGCCAGATTTCTCCATATTTCCATCATAGCAGACTAGCCTAGAAATGTGTCTTTCTAACAAGATCCTCAGGAATTTTATTGAAAGCATGTTGATTTAAAATGAGTAACTGATCAAGTTTATTTACTATTTGTGTAAGTCCATACCTCTTATGTAATCTCTTCTGAATGATCTTCCTAAATCCATGAGAATGAAATAATCACAGGTAAACATGTCTGATTCAACTATGACAGGATCTCCTCTTTTCCTGTCGTATGACAAATTTCTGCCTTCTCAAAAACTGTCTGAACAGCCACATCCATCTTCACAAATTGACAAAGCCAAACTCTGTGGCCCCAGGTGTAGAATTCTGTGGTCACTTTTTAATTACTCATGTAATTATATGCCTGTATTAACTAAAACAATCAAGTATCAGTAGTGGTAGACGACTGTAGAATATCATGCATGATGTTCAATCAAAGATGGCTCTCACAATCCTGAAGCCCTCAGGCAGAGAGAGAGGACAGTTCATGAGCTGGATGCCCAGACCTGCCCTACGTGTTCCCTTTGTCTTCTTCAGTGGGGATCCAGTGTTCCAAGCCATGGTCCAGGATTTGGGGCACTGCAAAACCAAGCGAGTCTCTCAGGAGATTCAGCACAAACATATCCAACACACGAGAATCATCTGATGATGATAAAGCGACGCTTCAAGTAATCTGACTACTGGTCGAGCACTGGTTCTAGCTATTGCTAGATACAGGCACCAGTATCCTTCCTAGGCCAAATTCCTCTCCTGTGATTTCTGTGGTGAGGTGGCATGTGGGAAGGTGGCCAGCGGCCTCAGGGTGCTGGGCTAGCACTCGGATCACAGGCAGAGACTTCAGAAAGCTTCGAGGACCAAAGCAACATCTTGGTTCTCTGGCTTGGGGAAGAGCCCTCCTCCAAGCCCCAGTTTGTTAACATCCTAGCCTCTGGATTCCTCCTTCCCTGTGGCGTTCTGTTCCTGCAGACGGGGTTGGCTGAGATAGGCATGTTCAATCAGAAATAAGACAAGGCCTTTTTGTCAGAGGTGCTGGGTGTTCTTCAAGACAAAAGTCATTGAACTGAAAACGGACGATCCACAGAAACAAAATTATCTCAGATATGGCGAAGAAAACAGACATCAGCCAAAAGAAATGAGAACATCCAATTGGCTTTGGGAGAGGGACAGTGTCATGCTGAAGGAAAGAAAAATAGATTCTTTTATTATCAAACTAAAACAGACTCATAACAGAGACCTCATATCTATTGACTCAGTTTCCGAATGTGATGCACACATTATTAGAATCTCAATGTTTGTGTTTTCATTGCTTTGATTTTTAGCCCCCTGGTCCCCTCGCTAGGTGCCCTCTCTCCAGGTAACAATGCATTCCAGTTATAATTTACATTTGTAATTTGAATTTTGTAATTTTTTTTAGAACTTACCACTTAGATTTTGCTTTAAATAACACATGATATGAATTAAATCTCTTCAACATTAGGAGACTAACCTTTCATATTTTCCTGTAGATCTGAAAAGCAAAACACACAAAACTCGAAGCTTCACACAATGCAGGAGATGGCTGTTTTAATTCTTGAAAAAACATTTTTTGAAGGCTAAGTGGTCGTAGGGTAAAACAATTAAACGTGATAATTTCTAAGTTACTTTACCTTTCCTGAAGACAAAGAGCAGCCTTTGGTAAAAATAAAATATCTGATGATCAAGTACAAAATAATAAATTAGGCCCTAAAAATGAGATATCCTGGGTACAGCTTCCTCAGATACTTTGCCCAGGATTTTGAAAGAATGTAAAATATGCAGAACCTTGCAGTCAGCATTATTTGTCGGAGAAGAAATAAGTCATCTCCAGTTGGCAAAGAGGTTCAAATACACTCCACAGCTATAAATCACGGTGACATTAAGAGAAACAGCTCTGGAGCACTGGAGATAGACTCTCTCTATATATTTGGCAAAACACAAATTATGTGCATAGGTTAAAAAAAACTGATAATCCATATCTCATAGTTAATAGGCTTCTTTTTTATATGAAAATGCGAAGAAAGTGTGACTTCCTCTCATGGATTCTTGTGAGTGTCTTCCATCTGTTGTGATTTTGCTTCCTGGAACTTCCTCTTTTGCACATGTGACTGAGCATGAGGCTGGATCATCTGTGTAGTATCAGCACGGAAAGCTATTATGCTCATGACTCAAAGCAAATTGAGTTAAAGCAAATTGTACTACTGAAAAATGACCCATTCCTAAAGTACATAGGGCTGGGAAAGTTTATGTGCAAAAGAAGGATTGTATTGTAACCAGTGAGTTTGTCCACTTAATCTTGAGCCTGTTGCATCACACATCAAAGTGAAGCATGCTGTTTTAGTGTATTAGGAACCCATTGTGTGTGTGTGTGTGTGTGTGTGTGTGTGTGTGTGTGTGTGTGTGTGTGTTGGTCTTGGGGCTTAAACTCTGCACCTGTCCCTAAGCTTTTCAGCACAAAGCTGCCCTTCTGGCACCTGTAATTACAGGTTAAGAGTCTCATGGACTTCTTCAGTCCTCAGATCTCAGCCCCCCAAGTAGCTAGGATTACAGGTGTGAGCCATCTGCACTTGGCAAACCCCTCTGATTGAGCACCTGGAAGCAGCAGGGCAGCAGGCCGCTCTTGTGGGGCCTGACTTCCCTTTGCCTTGTGTCTGTGTGTCAATCCCATGCAGAATCGGCAGTTATGGAGTCTTGGATTTCTTCATTAACACTTCTATTTTTTCCCCGGTATAAACCACAGTGCCCGTGGTTCAGCAATAATGCTTTTATAACTCTGGTTCTAAAATTAAGAAAGAAGACTTTGAAATTGTCCACGTCAGGAATAAAATCTGATGGCCCTGGACCATGTGATCTGCAGTCCATATACACCGCACCCAGGAGATGGACAGACTCAGGGTATGTAAAACATGGAAGAGAGATTTGCTATGGAAACAGAGTTTTATTCCATCACGGAATGATGAGTAGGCGAATTAACTTCACAGAGACAGCCATTCATATTTACATGTGTGTGTGTGTAGCAGGGCACGCATCACATAGTACACCTGAAATAACATCTAATTCAGTGGACAAAACCAACTGTAGTGTCCAGTCAGCTCTGTTTTCCTTATGGAAATCCAGGTGGTCTGGTCTCTGCCCTTTCTTCTGCTTGGCACTGGGGGGAACTCTCCTCCAGCCCAGCTCCTCCTTCTTTCTCCCAGGAGCTCCTCGAAGGCATGCAGTGGTGCAGAGCTGCAGAACTGAAGGGAAGGCAGCAGAGGTCCTCTTGGTCCTCCTTTGCCCACTATAAAGCCACCCTATGATCTCTGAGGATCCAGATGCAGTAGGCATGGCAATATTTTATTCTAATTTTACAGTTGCTGCACTATGATTTTGAACTTTTCCTCCAGTACTGGTGTGTGAGTTCAGGACCTCATGCACACTCAGCTGGTGCTCTGCTACTTGAGCCACACCTCCAGAGCGGCTCTTTGCTAGTTAACTTGGTGATGGATACTCAGGAAATGTTCTGTTCTGGCTGACTTTGAACTTTCTTTAATCTTCTAGATCTCAGCCTTGTGATTAGTTATTTTTATAACCTAATTACACATTCTTTTATCAAGTATAATCATTTAAATGAATTAAATGACATTTTTATATTAGTTTGTTAATTATATGATGAATATAAATATTATATTCAACTTCATAGGCTCTTCAAATGCCATTTTATTTAAATATCCTATAAAGTTCCTTTCTTAAGTGTTTTATCCCCCTATTTGTATTCCACAAGATCTCTTATTTATGTGAATTTTGAAGTGAGTGTGAAAGTTTTGCTCATCTGCATGTGTCCCAATAGGCTACAATGTTTACAATGTCATGTCTCTTCATGCTTTGCACAAGTTGTTATGACAGCAGTGTAACTCTCCAATGTCCCCCCCACACACACATGAGCAAAACAGGTAATAGCTAATTTAAAATTTCTTGAAGACAGGAAATTCATAAACTAGTTTCTGAAAACTTGTTGATCAATATGATGTATACCATAATTTTATCTGAAGTACTATCAATGTACAACTCTCTCTGTCTAGTAATTACAAATGTCTCATATCACTCTTGCAAGTACTCAGTTTTTGTCCATGAAAATATGTATTATCTGAGGTATAACTCAGAAAAATCCAGAAAAAAGTACAATCTATCATCAACAAATCAGTCAACCAATTTATCTTCTATTTTTTCTGCTATCATATATTTATCAATATCTCTATCAAGTTATATATTTATGTATACATAAATCAATTCATAATACTTTATAGTATATGTATATACATGTTTATATCTTACATATATAATCTATATTACATATGTACAATGTGCAATACATAAATATATAAAATCATATTGAGAATAAATTTACATATATATGAGAAAAATGATTGAAAGCTCATACTTGCAAAGAAATATATTGTAGCTATCATGTTCAGGAATTGGGCAAATGACAATGATTAAATATCTAATAAATGGATGGCGTGATGCTGGGTGGTGGAACAGAGGGAAATGTAGCAAAGAAGGCATGTCTCCTCTTAAAGCATCCTGCCTGGCAGGGAAAGGAATCATTACACAAACAGGCAGATTTCAGCACCTACTCCAAAGTATTTTCCTATTTCCTCTCAGTTCTTAACCTTGAATTGCCATTTTCACTTAGGCATGAGAATAATAGAAAGAGAATCATGTTTCATGCTGGACAATATTCATGTATTGGCCCTGTTTATTTCACACTTCTTTATTATGAGCTTTGACCTTGGGTTTACAGAAAGAAGGAAAGGAAGAAAACCATTTAGTGAGGCGCTAGCTGCATTAGACATTCCTCTACGTGATTGAAATCAATGAAGGAGTTATAGGCACTGGTGGTGACTTACTTCTGTTATCCCAGCTTCTCAGGACTGAGATCTGAGGATCTACGTTCAAAGGCAGACCTGGTAGGAAAGTCCAATGGACTCTAATTACCAATTAACAAGAAAAGCTTGAAAGAGAAGTTGTGGCTCAAATGATAGAGTACCAGCCTTGGGGGAAAAATGTTAGGGAGATTGTGAGGCGTTCAAGCACCAGTACTGGCACCAAAAAATAAAAAAGGGGGACTGGGAAGGTGGCTCAGTCATAGAGTACTTGCCTTGCATGCATGAGGCCCTGAGTTCAATGCTTTAGCACCACATAAGCCAAAAAAGCCAGAAGTGGCACTATGGCTCAAGTGGTAGAGCGCTAGCCTTGAGCTGAAGAAGTGAGGGACAGCGCCCAGGCCCAGAGTTCAGGCCCCAACAAAGGAAGATAGAAAGAAAGAAAGAAAGAAAGAAAGAAAGAAAGAAAGAAAGAAAGAAAGAAAGAAAGAAAGAAAGAAAGAAAGAAAGAGAGAGAGAGAGAGAGAGAAAGAAAGAAAGAAAGAAAGAAAGAAAGAAAGAAAGAAAGAAAGAAAGAAAGAAAGAAAGAAGAAAGAAAGAGAAAGGAAGAGAAAGGAAGGAAGGAAAGAAGGGAGGAAGGGAATGAGTGAGTGAGGGAGGGAGGGAGGGAGGGGGGAAGAGAGGGAGGGAGGAAGAGAGGGAGGGAGGAAGGACCTCAATGAAAAAAACACCAGCTACTCTATTCTTAGCCCAACAGACAAAGTCGCCAAGATGCAGGACATATGGTAAGATGCACACAGATGGGAAGGAGGCCTTGGCCTGGGGTCGAACATGAATTATTCTAGATTTGAATCATAAGGAGATGGCCACTGAAGCTAAACTAAGAAGAGAAGATAATGAACTTTGAAGCTAGCTATTAAGAAAGTTCGTTTCAGCTTCCCTCAGCCTCCTCTTTTCCTTCTTTTTCCACTCAAACATCGATCGGATGACTTCTAGCTTACCAGCAAATTTCAGGGTATCTGCAGGCAAAACCTCTGAATTTGATTTACTTAAGACTATTCAAAGACAAGCTCAGGGAGCCAGACCTCAAATCTCCTTTCCATTATTATTGGATGATGTGGTTTATTCAGAATCCCTGAAAAGAGAACACCATGAAATTAGATCCAAAACTCTAAAAACTCTGAACTTTTTTCCTTATTGACAGTTTAAAGTTGGAAAGAGTTAGGTCTTAAGTTGAGTTAAAATGCAAATCTCCCTGGGTCTTATCTCAATTTGCATTGTCAATTCTTTCACTCTCTTGTTTTTTACACTACTTTGAGTCTCTTCACATTCATAAAATTGTAGTCATTTTACTTGCCAGGCCCCTGGTCTTTCCACAGGCACGTTTGACATTTACGTAGTGCTGTAAATCTCACCTCTGCCATTGACACCCACGATCATCTTCATGAAAAAAATGAATTTTAAGCCTCATTTATATTTTTTTCAGTTTTAACCTATCAGACAAACAGGCTACTTTCTTACAATGCTAGCCAACTTTGCTCCTAAAGTCCTCAAATCATGCAAAATTGTAGTAAGGATCCCTGTTTCCCCACATCTGATTTGTTTAATTTATATAAATATTTACATTTAGAAAGGATTTGATATAATCTCGGGAGGGTATTATTTCTATCATGAGTTAACCAAGCTTGCAATCACATAAAAATATTTTCCTTTTTTTTGGTGAACCTAGGGTCTGATCGCAGGGCTCTGTACTTGCTTTGTCACTGAGACAGGTATCAGAGTCCCAAGATATGTGTGTGTTTTAATATATTTGACTTGCTAAGTGTTTATTTACAAAAATTTTCAATATACAAATTTGAAATTAATAAATGTATAAACAAGTAAATGCCTCCCACGAAATATTTTTATCTATTCTCATCACTTTTGGAGCACACACTCAATAGCCTAGCATGTTTTCCATTCATTGAGAACTGGACTAGCTTCCGTTCCCTTCATATTTTTTTCTAAAATTAGAAACGTGGTTACAAAATATATGTACGTCTATGGAGCCATTGGAGAAAATATGAATACACTCATAATTCTGCAATGAAGAGAGGATGAGTGTATATTTTGACCATGTGAGTAATAGCCGAAATGACCCCCAGTGCCTGCAAGTCCGCCCTGCCTGAGCCACTCAAGGAAGTCCTCAAAAACTCATCTGTGCAACCATCATTACTTGCTGTGTAGTTTGCAGGGAAGGGCGCCCTGGTTGCATGCTTAGTAGGATATTCCCTAGCTTTGCAATGTGACATCACTCATTTATAAGCAGGTGTGAGAAAAATTAGTACGGCATATTTCAGTGTTATTACGACCTTATGCATTTAATTCTATTTTGTGTATTGTGGATTTTCCAAACAGCGAACAGAAATGGGGTGGGATCTTGGACTCAGCTGTCTTCTTGCATAGACCACATGGCTGCTCATACACAGTGAACCCATGGGGTTTGCTCAGTGGACAAAGAGCTCCAGGGCCTGTCCCGTGTCAAGCAGACTGTGGGATTTCCGGGGCTCGTGCATGGCGGTCTGCATGCTGGCTGTCTAGGTTTTGCTCTGCATCTCCCCGTGCAGCAATGTGCAAGCTGAGCATGGGTGTGACTAGATCGCCTTGTCTCTGTGCCGTGACCTGAAGTGCAGCCACACAAGGCCAGGATCGAGCCCCGGCACTGCAGTGGGATGATGCCTCACCCCCACTGCTGGTGTGGATGGTGCAGGGGTTTCAGACGTGTTTCTGTGAGCCCCACCGACTGTCCTGCCACTTACCATGTGTCGGTCACCTTAGATACTCCAGAGACTGGGATCTGGAGGACATTCATTCAAAGCCAGCCTGGGGAGAAACAGGCATGAGACCCTTATCTCCAATTAACCAGTAAAACTTAGGGCTGACACTGTGTCTCAAACGGTAGAGTACCAGCTGAGCTCTGAGATCAACCTCAAGTTAAACAAACAAACAGAAAAAAAACCCCAAAACCCTTTCCATCAAGTTTTATTCTCCATTACTGAATTACCCCAATATCATGTAGAAATACTTTGTTGAACATTTTATAAAGATTAAATTGGATAATGAATATAAATTACTTGTTCCCAAAGAAGCTAGGCCTTTAGCAAATGAAAATGTTTTCATTTTGATTCTTTTTTGTTTTTTATTGTCGGTCGTGGGGCTTGAACTCTGGACCTGAGTGCTGTCCCTCAGCTCTCCAGCTCAAGGCTAGCTCTCTACCACTTGAGCCACAGTGCCACTTCTGGTTTTCTGGTGGTTTATTGGAGAGAAGAGTTTCATGGACTTTCCTGCCTGGATTGATTTTGAACCACGATCCTCAGATCTTAGCCTCCTGAGTAGTTAGGATTACAGGCATGAGGCACCAGCGTCTGGCTATTTTGATTCTTTAACATACATATGTACATATATACACGTATATATACATTTATATGCATATATTTATATCAGCAGCTTTCCTGCCACTGTGCAGCAGGACTAAAAGCTCTTCCCAAGCTTCCATTTCTAAGCTAATGGTAAGAAATCCCAAAACATTGCACCATTAGAATTCTTTAAACGGACCTTATTTTGCATGATACTTCATAATTTAATTAAAAGTCAATCCACTGATGAAAAGCAAATTTGGGGGAAATTGCCATTTTGTTTTGTTCTTCATGTGTGTTTAAGTGGGGTGCCACTGTGCAGTTCAGGGTGACCTCAAACTCTCCCATCCCTCCCCTCCTGCTTCCCAGGGGCTTTTATTACAGGAGCCCTCCACCCCCACCCCACCCCGCCACAACACACCTGGCTCTCACCTTGTTCACATAGAAGTCATTATTATTAGCAACATCCCAAAGTAAGGACATGTGAAGCAATTGGTGAAAATAGAAATTTAAAATAAAGCTGGTGGCTCTTCCAGCAGTTGGCTGTGTGGTATTCTGTGGTCCTTTTCTGTCCTCCGTGCAGAGGTGGTGTGAGTGGAGGCTGTCCTTCTCCTCCTCCGGCTGTACTCGGGACCATATGTAACAGCTGTCCATATGGCAGAGCGTCCCCAGAGCAAAAGGAGCGTCTTCATTACACAAGCATTCTGCAGACAGGACGCCAGATGCTTCCCAAGCCTCCCGTCCTGGAATTTCCTTTTATTTCATAACCTTATACCACCCTGGTATAACGACCTTCATGTTCTTATGTATTCTCCATTTTCTTTTGACCTACACAAAACCCCGTAGAGAATTACACTATGAAAAACATGCAATTCAAGGAATATGCCCTTCACATTTGAAAAACAAAATATAACTACCTAACAGCTTTTAAAGAGCATATATTCCTGTGCAAAGCTAGCCAATACCACAAGGACTAAGATCTCTGTTAAATAAAGGTTGTACTCAGGTGGCTCACACCAGAACACGAGTGAACCAGCAGGCTGAGATCTAAGGATCTCTCAGTCAATGCAAATCTAGGGAGACAAAACGGGGCAACTCATATCTCCAGTTAACCAGCACAAAACTGAAAATGGAGGTGTGGTTCAAGTGGTAAAACAACAGCCTTGAATGGAAAAGCGAATCGACAGCGTCCAGGCCCTGAATTGAAGCCCTATACCACCCTCAAAAAAAAAAACTAAAACCAAACATTATCATTTTGGAAAACATTTATTCCTCTCTGTTTTGCAACTAGTTGACAAATCAAGCAGCACATTTTTAGAGGACCTGCATAGACTGATAAGTCTGCAAAGTGTGCTTTTCAAGTTGATGGCTTTAAAATTGCCACAAAAATTTGAAGCAAACAATCTCATAGCATCGAATACTAAACCCTATACAGGATGACTTTTTGCATCAAAACTCTGTGTTATCAAGATAAAGGTGTGCTTTAGCTGTAACCCCTCTGTACATCACCATAATAATAATAAAAATATGAATGTGTGTTTATTTTAATACAAAGAAGACAATGTGTCAAATGTTAAATATTGCTTATGTAAACTTATGATTATTGCCACCTCTGTTGAGAGTTGTGTATTAGACCTTTCATCGATTGTAAATATTGACATGTAGAAAGGTATCTGCCACAAATGACAACTAGAGCTAATGAATGCCCAGTGTGGATTAAAATTATTTATATAACCAGAACACACTAGGCTGGTACACACTGGATCACTGAAGCTGGAGGCTATAGTATTCATACCAGTAAGGGGAAATTGATCTTGCTGTCGAGGGTAGCTAATCACAGGTAGTTAGTGCCTTTATCAGAGATCCAGGGACTAAAAGCAGGTTTATTCCAATCAAATAGAGTAGGTTACAGAGGTATATGACACAGACCCAGCATTAAAGATAAAGGAACAAATACTTAAAACTGGATAGCAGGATCCTGGCAAGCAGCAGTCCTAAGGATTTAAAAGCGCACCACTCAGCTGTAAGACAGCAGGCTTCATTCTCGGCTACTCAGGGCAGAAACAGAGAGTTTGCAGATGAAAGAGTTCATGCTCAAGCACTGTACATTTTACAGGATCAGAAAGCCCAGAAATATGTTCTGACATGACCCAAATCACAGATATGTTGGTGTAAAATTAATGCACAGCCTTGCCTGGCCAATTAAGAGGCTAAGGTACTTTACTAAATATTTCTACATTGTAATTCAAGTAAGAAATAAAGAAAACTTAACTGGTCCACATCCAGTGTGTTTCAGGCTGGCGATGATAGGGTGTGAGGCTTGAACAAGGGGAAACAAAATCTGATATGTTTACATTGAAAAGGACCAGGACAAGCCAGTTAACAGATTTATTAAAATAAGCTCCAAACACACAAATGCATCACAAAGACTTCCTATAATCCATAGCCTATTTTGTATCAGATAAATATATGCTTTTCCCATGCTTTCTTTGTTTTGTTTTGTTTTGTTTTGTTTGGGCTGGATTGGGCCTTGAACTCAAGTCCTGGCACTGGCCTGCAGCTTTTTTGGTATAGAGTAGTGCTCTACCACTTGAGCCTCATTTCAACTTCTGTTGTTTTTGTGTTTTATTAGGGATGAGATACTTACTGCCCGACTGGCTTTGAACTGCAAGCAATCGTTGTATCTCAGCTGGGATTACAAGTATGGGCATTTAGTCTCCCTCATTCCTTTAATAAAGCCAAGGATGAGAACTGGTGAGACCACTTTACTACAGGCTTGCTTGCCTGTATTCATAACATCAATACAAGCACCAGCAAATACATGTTTTATTCTAAAACATGGTTTTTCATATTTTATGAAAGTGCATTTTTTCTTCTGCCTAGTCATCAGAATTCAGAATTGACTTTTCTTCTCACCAATATTTTCCTAGTCCTTCTGTAGAATATAGAAGCCTGTGTGTTTCCTGCTTTTACTCCATGTGGAGGAAGGGGCTGTGGCAGCCGGGGTGTGGATGTAGGCTTGTGTGTGCACGTGAGCGATTATGCATAACTGGGTTTGGTATGTTTTGCTTCTTAAAGAAGGTTGGGAAATGTGTTAGGAACATAAATGCACTGAATGATAACCTGTCAGAAATTGTAATCTGCTCTCTTAGCAGATGAAGAGAAGACAAATCAAAAGGATTCATTTTTACCAGAGAGAATGGGATGCTATGATGCAAAAATTAAAAGTTCTTAGCTGAGCCCTGGTGGCTCCCAGCTATAATACTAGCTCCTCAAGAAGCTGAGATCGTGGCTCACTCCAACCCAGGCAGGAAACTCCTGAGAGTCTTATCTCCATTTAATCAATTAAAAAAACAGACCTGAAGCTGTGGCTCAAGTGATGGAGCCACCGAACTTGAGCAAAAAAACAGACGGAGGGCAAAAGGCCCTGAATTCATGCCTCAAGTCCAGAAAGACTCTTTAGTCTAAACAGATTTCTGTTTTACATAGGCAAAAAATGTAAGTAATTTAAATCATATTGTGTGTTCACATTTATTCAAATATACTTGAAAGTATATGCTCCAAAATGAAAATTTGCATGTTTCAAAACAGATGTAAGCCAGGTGCCTATGGCTCATGCCTGTAATCCTTGCTGCTCAGGAAGCTGAGATCCTCGGATCTCAGTTCCAAGCCAGCCTGAACAGGAAAGTCTCCAAGAGACTCTTAACTGCAATTAACTACTCAAAAAAACTGGAAGTGGCACTGTGGCTCAAATGTTAGAGTGTTAACCTTGAGCACAAAGAGGCTCAGCGATAGCACCCAGGCCCTGAGTTCAAGCCCCAGGACCAGCAAAAACAAAAGCAAAAACAAAAGAAACACAATAAAACAAACTGCACACATGAGTAAGCAAAGATGGACGTACATGGACAAAATAAAGAGACTAGGGAAGGGAGGAGGGCCCAGGGCATGGTACAGGGGAGAATCTATTCTCAGTACACTGTGTGAATGCATGTGGAAATGCCACAGCCAAAGCTCCCCCTCACCTAGGTGAACTCAAGAACAATAAATAAACAAAGGCAGATATAATCATAGACATACAGCTAAAGGCCTGTGAGCACACAAATTTATGGCAATAATTTGTGAGTAGTAACAGAAGTCAGCTTTACTGGGAAAAACATTTAATGCTTCATTTTCAGAATGTGCATAACAAAAGCAGGTCCTGGTTTACAACATCAATTTAAAAGACATATAGTTGGAACAGGGAGAAGGCAAATATACTTTATTAGGAAAGTACGTTTTGATGATGTGTTTTGTTCCTAGATCTATGAAAGAGACTACCACTTCTTGGCCTAATAGTTTCATGGAAGGAAAATATTTGTTAGTATTTGATGCTTAAACCCTAACAAATACAGAGAAACAAACAAACAAAGAGACAACATAATGTGCTTTCCTGGTATATTTTTACAGCAAATTTTAAATGTTTACATTGGAAATTCCCAAAACTGATGGGGGATTTTTAAGGAATATCATATAGTCTTATTGTAGAATCTACATTCTACTTGTGCTTGCTTGATTGTTTCTGTATTTTTTTGTTTTGCCAGTACTGAGATTTGAACTCAGGGCCTGATGCTGGCTAGGCTCGTGTTCTACCATTTGAATCACACCTCTAGCTCTATTGTTAGTCCTTTAGAAGCCTAGGAGTTTCTTTTGTAGTCATTTGGATAAGAAGGCCCAAGTGGGCTTATCTGACCACGTTAGAACCACAGATCATAGATTCTCATTTTTTCTGTAGTTAAATATATCAATCACTTCATGCCTCTTTCTGACCATGTTAGAATCACAGATCACAAATTCTCATTTTTTATGCCTCATTTATATGTGCCTTTATGTTTAGTATTGGGTCACAAGAAACCACAAACTCCCATTTATTCACCACACTAGCAAATATGTATTTTAGATCAATTATTAAATAAGCCACTAGAGTAGACTACAGTTAGCTTTTTTAAAGATATAATGCAGTCTAAATCCAAAATTATGAAGAATTATTCTTTTTTTAACCTGGGGCATAGACTGTCTAGATATGCATTTATAAAGATGTCTGAATGAATAATCTATTTCAGTTTACTTTATTGATGTAAAAAAATAAGAATGATTCAACAAATGTATTTTATTTTTTATAAAACACTAGAAAACTTTCTTAGTATACATGGTGAATGTTAAGTGGATACTTTAGAATGTTTTAAATATCAATTATTTGCTCCAGAGCTTCATAAAATTTTCCCTAGCTTCATAGTTTTAGATTCCAAATAAACCTCTCTGCTTTTTTCTAAATTTGTAACACAATTCAATTAGATTCATGGCACTATTAAAGAGTTAATAAGCATATTAAAATCTTCTTGACATCTTTAGGTATTATAATTCTGTAAGTCCACGTGGTAATTACAAAATTACGAGCTGTCAATGTAAGATTGCTGATACTTGTAATATTTTGTAATTGCATAATTTGGCATGATTACAATTATAGAAACAGTATGTGCTAATTGACTAAAATTACCCTATGTTTTGCAGAAACAGAAAGTGTGTTCTAAATTAAGACAAGGGGAGAAAATGTTTCATTCTACCCTAGCAAACATTAGAAAGAAAACTTATATAGAAGGTCCTCAAAGAGTGAAAAAATTAACTGGTTTTCTTTGTATAATATTTGATAGCTAATTCTACACTCACCTCATTCTGTGTGGATTCCGTTGAACATAAGTATTTCACATCTTGGTTATTGGAAGTAAACATTTTCAGCTGCTTGAAATTTTAATTTCATTAACATAAAGTAGTTTTGGCATCTTTGTAATACCAGTGACCCTCAAAGAAATGATAAATGGTTCAATTACTAACCACAGCGGCACGTTTTTATTCCTCTTTTATTCAGTTGGGACTGAGCCCTTCTGTGTAATGTCTCCTTGACCTTTTTTGCTTATATATTTTCTGCAGTGAGTTGAATGGGTTTTTAAATGATGGGAATTAATTTTTACAATTATGTTACACGAAAAGGCCAGTCTCTCAGCCTGACATGCAGAGTTATGAGTCATAGCCAAGGTTAGTGATTTGAACTAAGACTTTATGCACTCCTCTTTGAAGAGACAAAAGGCCACAGCACACACAGTGTACAAAGTATTTTGGTTTTTACTAAAGTGTACCGTGATGGCTATTTTAAAGGTTTATGTGACCTGTAATACTGAATCTCTGATTTTTCCCCTTCACACCCAGAGAACTCTTTGAGAAGTGATATGAAATGTCATTTGCTGGGACTTTGCTTCACATCAGACCCTTCCATGAGATGCTTTGCAACTTCTCCCACTGGGCACTCTTGTCATTTCCTGCCCTTCCCTAATAAGGCCTGACAGGGGAAACACAGGAGTGCATTTCCTACTCAGAACTGAGCTATGCAATCTGCATTACTATATCTATTATACGTATATACATACATACATACATACATACATACACACACATTACATCTATAATATGTACACACAACATACACACATCAGTACATATATGTATTATATATAATACATATGCATATATAATACATATACACATGTATTATATATGTATACATGTATATATGTATAATATATACATATATATTAACGCCTTTGAACTAGAATCATGCTTTGCCAACCTGTGCAATTTCACAAAGTATCCTTATCTTATTTCATACAAGTTTGAAAAATAGGTGTGCTGGTGACACTGATGGGGTTGGCGTGTTTCTTTGATCTCTCTATTTGCTTTCAATAAATGCTGGCTGTATCTGGGCACTGGTGGCTCACACCTGTCATCCTAGCTACTCAGGAGCCTGAGATTTGAGGATCAGGGTTTGAAGCTCACACTGGCAAGAATATCCATGAAACTCCTATTTCCAATTAACCAGGCAAAATGTCCAGAAGTGGAACTCTGTATGCCAGATTTGTTTGCGACTTAGAACAGTTTGCATATGCGATTCACATTGTTTTAGATATCCTGAATGTATTATGGGCAAAGGAAATCATGGAGCAAGTTTGAACATACATCTGTGCAGCAGGGTTTTCAAAAAGATTTTCTGAGTTCTAGAAATAAAAATAAAACACTTCTTCCTTGAGTATAGGATAGATGTGCGTCACTCTATTCTTTTTGTGAAGGACGATGAGCACATTACATACAAAACACAAAGAAGATGGAAAATTTCAGAGAAAAAAACGGACATCCTGGGAATATCAAGGCCAACAAAGCAGTGGTTTGATGCGGGTGTCTTACTGTCTTCTCGTTTCTTCACAGCTTGCACAGCTTGCAGGATTGGAGCTGAAGAAGCTAGAGGCGTAGAACCCTAAGCATTGGCCAAAGAAACACTGCTGACAGCCCACAGCCTCGTCTGTGCAGGGAGGCGTCTGGGGAAACAGCACCTCGCCTACAAAACTGGGATTAGATCAGTGCCTCTCACTATGCACACGAGGCTACTCAAAGTGGCTCAAAGACCTCAGTGTAAGACCTGAAAATCTTCCAGAGATTAGGGAAAAGTTCAGAGAAATGCTTCAAGATAAACACCCCTGGCTGGAATAAACTCCACAAAGTAATAACCGGCATTGGCAAATGGGATTGCATCCAATTAAAAAAACAAAAATTTTGCACATCAAAATCAAACCAACAGAAAAAAAAAACAAAAATCACCAGAGTGAAGAGACATCCCAGGAATGGGGAAAATCTCTGCCTATTATTTACTGGACAAGAGATTGATAGCTGGAAAATATAAGAAGCTCAAAACATGAACAAAGAAGAACAAATAACATGATCCCTAAATGGCCAAAGGGACTGAAAAGCCATTTTTGCACATGAGGAATCCAAAGGGGGAAAAAAATGTATCAAAATATTAATGAAATGCATTGAAATACATGTTTAGTCATTTAAAAAATGACTAGTACAAGCGACGTTTTAAAGCCAGGCACTGGTGGCTCACACCTGTAATCCCAGCTACTGAGGAGACAGATCTCAGAATCACAGTTCAAATCCAGCCTGGGAAGGAAAGTCCTTGTGATGCTTATCTCCAACTAATATCCAAAAAGCCGAAAATGGAGCCATGGATCAATTGGTAGAGAACCAGACTAAAGTAAAAAACTAAAGAACAGCACCCAGGCAAAGCGACACTGAGATTCTATTACCGTTCTCTCAGAGTGGCTGTGACCAAGGAAATAAAGAACAGACACAGGGGAAGGCAGAGAGGAACCCTGGCACACTACTAATGGGAGTCAGAGTGGAGTTTCCTCCAAACTCTAAACAATGGAAAATGAGAACTACCATGTGATCACGCAGGACATGTGCGCAAACAAACCACAGTTGACTCACATCAGAGATCTGGACTCACACACATGTTCATCATGGGATTATTCACCACAGCCAACTTGTGGGCTCCGGCAAAGTCTCCATCAATAGAGAAAGGAAATGTAGTCTATACAATGAAATCATGTTACTTTCAGGATGTAAATGGATGGAACTGGAGGTCATCTTCAGTGAAATAAGCTAGTACTTTGCTGAAAAATAGGTAATGGATTAAAGTGTGTGTGTGTGTGGTGTGGTGTGGTGTGTGTGTGTGTGTGTGTGTGTGTGTGTGTGTGCTGGTACATGATCTTGAACTTGAGTCCCTGAGATTTCCCATAGCTTTTTTTGCTCAAGCCTGACTCTCTACCAATTGAGTCATGAGGTTATTGGAGATAAAAACCTCAGAGACTTTTCTGCCTGAGCTCCTAGGTGTGAACCTTGTTCCTCAAATCTCACCCTCCTGAGTAGCTAAGATTACTGGCTTGAACCATTGGTGTCCAGCTAAACAGTGTTTTACTTTTTTTTAAAAAAAGGCATGTTATTCCAAAATCCAAAATTAAATTGGATCTGCATGAATCATTCATACTTCGATCATGAACTATACCTAGAAACATAGGAGCACCCAAATCTCAGAAGGAAAATGTAGAAAGTTTGTCATACATAGGCCCCCATGTGGAAATCCTCTATTCATTACTTATGAATCAAAATCGGAATGCCATCACAGCCACTGGCATACAATTTTCCAGTATTTATGTAGCCAGTATAGCCTCGAGTTTAATAAGCGCTGTAACTCATAGCATAAATAAATCTAAATTTGAAGTGTTGAAGGAAAGTTCAATGGGTTGATGCCATGTTCAGGTTAACCTTTTCACCATCACACTAGGATGTGATTATTTGAAACCAATAGGAAAGTTAAGAGTACGTTGTCATCTGCAACTCCAGGGACTGAGTTAGAAGTGCACATGCTAAGACTCAACCAGACGAAGCTAGCAGTACTTGAGTTGTCCTTGGCTGAGTTGGGACTCCTGCTCTTCCTTACTTAGGAGAGCTCCTAACATTTTCCCTTAGTTCCTATTTGAACTAAGTATTGAAGATCAGCAAGGAAGTAACTTGACAGCAAACCTTATGTATTTCCCTCTGTGGGAAAGTTTTCCTATAATTTATATATTAAGGATTACCTTAATACATACGAAGCTTTTCTCATGCAATGAGTCCAGAGAGCATTGTTTCTGTGCAGCCTGGAGTTTGCATTCATTTCTACTGTATATGAGCACGTTTCTCTCTCCTGCCGGTGTACCTATGACTCATTCAAAAAAGATTTAATAACTGAGTTCCTTGGAGATGTTTCTCAGTATGTTCTTTTCATACATAAATTTCTATTTGAAAAGTCATGTAGTATGTGGATTTAATACATGAAATATTGTATTAGCCACCCAAAGGTGACTAGAATTGATGTTCTCTTTGTTCAGATGTCATTATTCAAGCTTGAGAAAGAAAAGTCTTAGAAAGAAACTTTGGAAAATATTTTTGAGGAGTGGGACATAGCCTTAGAACATTTAAGAAACTGATTTGTGGATTTTCATTATCCAGGAGATATTTTAATGTGGGAAAGAAAATGGACACCTTGTCTTACATCAGGGTAACTTCCAGAAGGAGAAAGCTGTGGGAGAGGGTCAAATGTTTTTGTTTGTCAAAGCCAGACTTACAAGCCGCTCACGTGTAATAATCTGTAACGCTCATTGTCATGGGGTTCCCCAAGACTAGAGAGACCCCTTACACGATTGCCTCCATACACATTTCCATACGGGGAAAGAATAGGAGCTTGGTTTTCTCATATTTAATTCCTGCACCAGAATGCATCATGACCTTTGGGAATGTGGCTAAGGGAAACTGAATTCAACTTTAGCACAGAAATCTTATATAGACCAGGGTCACCTCATTGAGAGATGTCTGGTAGTAGTCCACACAGCAGACAGCTTCTAGGTTGCGAGTCCCATCGCTGAATCAACACACCGAGCCACATAAGATAGGGAGGGTGGCAGCCCTTGAGGCTCAGGCCTGTCATTCCAGCTCCTCAGGAGGCTCAGATCTGAGGATCTCAGTTTGAAGCCAGTCCAGCCAGAAATGTTTCTGAGATTCTTATCCACGAAAAAGCTGGAAGTGGAGTTCTGGCTCAAGTGGTAGAGTGCTCGCCTTTTGTGAAAAGGCAAAGGGATGGCACCTAGGTCCTGAGTTCAAGTTCAAGCTCAAGTGCTGGCCAAAAGCTAAATAAATTAATAAAATAAGACAATGTAGAAAAAGGAGATAGTACAGAAATATTGAATGTCCTCAATCTCATTGAAATAATCATGAGGGATGGATGAGGAATATCTCAGAGACATGGAGCTAATGATGAGCATGTGGAAGACTGCTCCAATATTCAAAGTAGATAGAGTTCCCACCAAGCTTTAGCAAACTAGCTCTCTTCTGGCAGAACAGTACCCATCAAGGTGGAATACATAATTGTAGATACATTACAATTATCTGTTATAAAAACATACAATGACCTCTTTTCCTTTAGAGCAGTTGTCTAACAATATTGAGAGATTTCCTGTGTCAGATTACATACTGATTAATTCTGGGTTTCACAAATGTATTGATGTGTAAATTTACGTGTTTTATAATATATGAGGCACCAGGATTGTTTTGTAGAGTATCTGACACATGGTAAGCACCATATGTCACACATCATGATATGTCATAGATGTCATATCATGTGCTATATCACATATCATATTATATGGCCAAGGAGCATCAATAAAGCAGAAGCAGCATTATGTACTGTCAATGTAATGTCACAATGACCCAGAGAAATAAGAGATCACAAACAAAACCCCTATTATAGTAACTAGTAATTAATCTAAGTGTGTAAATATAGCTCACTAATAACTTCAAAATGATTTCAGTTAATCTTATGCATAAAGTGATATGTTTCTATCTTGTCTACATAACTTAGTTATTTTGAGAATCTAAATATGATCACAAAAACTTTTGAGATAAATGTATACACACACACACACACACACACACACACACACACACAGAGGACTCAGGTTTAAACTCATGTTCTTGGGCTTGATAGGAAAGTCTTATACCACTTCACTCTTTGTGAATGTGTGTGAATTCCTTTTATATTGTCAGAAATCCTTTAGAAAATGTTAATTTCATATCTATCATTTTTGGATCACTTTAATTTAAAAGACCCCCCCAAACACAAACTAAACCTGTCCTTGCTAGTGATATAGGATTTATGAATGGTGTAGCATAAGGTTTTATTATTTTTTTACATTTGACCAATTGATTGCATAAGATAGTGAGTGTGAAAATGTTGGCGAAAAGAAATTGAAGGTATGTCCTCGAGTTGACTGATAAATATGTTTGACACATGTTTTTATTAACTGCTTAAAATGCAATAATATTAAACAAAGACAATTAAAATGAAAATAACAGAGAAACATATAATTTATTTTTGTTCCATTCATGTGAATTATTTATGGATCTTTGCCTTGACCTTAATTTGTAAAAATGCTGTTAAAGATCTTTAAGAAAATATTCATTTTAAAAGCTAAGGCTATGTGTATGTTAGGCAGACAGGATATAAATACCAGGCAATGGATGAGTGAGGAAAGTATGAATAGCTCATTAATTTTCTTAATAAACTACATTTATAATATTTTAATTAAGCACTCATTAATAATAACGTCCTATTTTAAGGAAAACATTTTTTTTCTACATCCTAAATCCTCATTCAATAAGATGGAAGAATTTTTTATTGTTCCAGTTCTTTTTATAACCTCTGAAGTCTGGAGAAGAAAAATTTGATTATAAAATCAGTTTGAAGTATAAGTAATGTTGTCTAAGTTTCTCACAATGAAGGCGTAGAAGGGCTCACGACTCAAAATTAAATCTGTAGTGCATCACTTCTATTCCCCATATATATTTTATTATTCTGACCTACTTAGGACAAGAAATAGAAGAAAGAGTTGCAGAGAGACACCCACCCAGCTCAAGAGAAGCCTTGCATTTGGAAATCATATTGGGAACAATAAGGTGGTATTGGAGATATTGTAGGGAGGATTTGAAATTTGAAAATAGGTCATGAGCAGAATTTTAATAAAAGAGCTTAGTTATTTTTGCTGTAATGTGCTTCCATTGATTGGTTTGAATACATTATGCAGTGATCAACCTGAACAGCATCCCAAATATCAAATATACTGGATTGACAATCCTTTGCAGTATGCCTATGTCTAGGAAAAGAAAATCCTGACATTCATACATTTTATGTCCTGCTATTCTGTGCTGTTGTGCTCTCTTCTCCCTCCTCTGTAGAATAACTTGTGGACCGTTTCTCACCATCAGATATTCACTTGTTTTATCCTCAATATTTGAATGACAACCACAAATTCAGCTTCTTGTCTGTTTAATTTTTATTGATTAAATTTTATAGCAAGCAACGTATTCTGTGAGTGTAGTCACTGCGATGTCCATTGAGATTTTTAAAATTCATAATCAAAGATGTTGTTTAGAGGTCTTGAGCTCCTGAGCTTTGAGGCAAGGTTGGGTCATGACCGGAGGACATCTCTGAAGCTCTCCAGCGCTCCTGTGTTCCAGCGCACATGACAGCTGTTGATTTAGAGCAGAGGTGGCAATGGCCATTTCTCATCAGCATGGCACTGGGGACAATTTCACACGGCTCTGAACCCCCAGAAAGTAGACAGAATATAATTTAGTTGCCTCTGGTTTGCTCCTCTCTGATTGAAACCTGGCCTGCCCTAGACCTGCACAATATCTCTGTTCCCAAAGGGATGGATGAGATCAGAGTCTTTATGATGTTTCCTGGGCTGTGCTCAGTCCACAGCTTCGCCTGCTCTGATGTCCAAAGGCTCGGGCCTTGTGCGTGCTCTACATTGGTCTTGAAATGCTTTTGGAAGAATTACTTCTAAGATCCTGTGGCAGGTTCGCCCACATCAACGGCAGGACTATGGAACAGGTACAGCCTGGGGTGTCCGAGGCTGACCCTAGAAGATCCAGAACCAGTGGAGAACTAATGTAAGTCAGGGGCTGGTGGCTCACATCTATACCTCTGCACCTCTACACACTCACACCTCTAGCTACACAAGAGGCTGAGAGCCGAAGGTCCCAGTTGGAAGCCAGTTCAGACAAGAAAGTCTGTGAGAGTCCTATCTCCAACTAACCAGCAAAACATCCTCAAGTGGAGCTGTGGCTCAAATACTAGAATGCCAGTACTGAGGGATAAAGATAATGAACAAAGCCCTGGCCTTGAGTTCAAGCCCCAGGACTGTACTAGAACCTCCCCTCTCCCTCCGCCAAATAACTAGTGTGCAAGTCCTTGGGTCATTCCTACCCACGAGAAACCCTAAGCCTAAAGGAAGAACTTATGCTCCGGACCTTGGGAAACATCCAGCAAAATAACACAAGCCTTGTTCTGCCTATCTCTGATTGTGTTCTCCAGCCTAACAAGTTAGATTGACAGGTTAATTCATTTAACAGGTTAATTTCAGAAGAAATTAATTTAATAGGTCAATTCCATATGATAACTTTTCCACTTGATTCTAGGGAGCTCCAGCTAAGTCACAGTACTCTGCATACTCATGCATTCCTTCAGTCTGTGACTCATTCATCTGTCTCATGAATAAAATGTACATCCGGCTATTGTGGGTAAGATGTACAGGCTTTGGACTACAAAATTGGGAATGATCTTGGAATTTGGAGGTTCATACTTGCCTTTGTCTTTCTTGACTTTTTTTTTTGTTCTAGTATTTGCTTAAACAATACTCTCTGACCGCTGATCGATTTCAATAGATTCCTTTTGCTTTTTTGATGTTTTATTTGCTCATTTATGTTTTGATTCATTTTTAAACTTTGAGTGGCTTTCAATTTTTTAGGGTTATTTCTCAGAAAAAGTTAACAAACTCTGAGAATATAAATAGGTCTGTGTTACTGCACACTTACAGAAGATACTGTAGGCTATATCAAAATTTAAATGACATATGGTAGATGCATAGTGTGGAATAGTTGAATAGTTATAGCAGTTGGAAACAAAAAGTTAGATTCACACATAGAGAGTGGGCTAGATTTGAAACACAGACACTTTTAGTACAAAAAGAACAAAAAGTTAACAAGATAATAAACACAATAATAGAATAAATTATTTACAAAAACATCCTTAAATCATACATTCTTTTTGCAAGAAGATGTTGGAAAAAATTCTTTCACATCAGAATCATGAATTAAGGTAAATAACTAGGAAGAAGGGCATCAGTGGGATCAGCCATTAATCAAGACAAAAATAATATGATTTTAAAAAACTGAAGCAAGTGTATTGTTACCAAAAAGATCAAATGACATTGATTTTCTTCATCTGAGATAGAATTTGGACAAATGTATATTAAAGAAACATGCTAGTGTTTAAGGAAAGGAAATAAGAAGGACAGAACAAGTATAAAATATTTGGAGATACATTTTCTTGAACTTCAGTGGTATAGACTGAATTGTATCCACCAAGAGTCATGTACTGAACTGTGAATTCCAAACAAAGACGGGGAGATAGGGCCTGTTGGGACATAATCAGAGCTAGAAGGCTAGACAGAGATGGAATGAGACAAGTCTACACACAAGGAAAGTGGAGCCACCAGGAGCACACACCAGGAGGAATGGATACCTGAACATAAACCAGAAAGAGCAGTTAGTGGCAAAGGCTTCTGAGAAGAAACACCTTCCTGCTCTTTTAACCAGCTTCCAACTGTGAAGGCAATTCCTGTGGCTGAAGCCACAGGATCATTCCTGTGGTGGAATGATCCACCAAGCAGTCTCATATTATTGCTCTCTTTCTGTGAGCTCTCAAGTTCTCTTAGTGATTCCAATAAAATCAGAATGGGGATGACTGGAATTGAGCAGGGAGCTTTTTGCTTTCATATTTGCACAATTATGAGATACCTTAAACATTGAATGAGGAGCTACCAGATGATCCAGCTTTACCACTCAGAGGCCTTTATTCAAAATATTATGAGTCGGGATACAGTAATGACACTTGAGCTCCCCAATGCCCCTCCTTGGATGAATGGATGAATAAGATTTAGTATATATACACAGTGGAATTTTATTCATCCAGTAGGAAAATAATATTACATCATTTGTAAAGAAATGAATGGATGTGTAAAAAATTATTTTAAATGAAGGGCAAGAGACAAAGGATGTTTAATTCCATATGTGGACATTAGATATAATTTATAAATGTGCAAGCAAACACATATGGGGTTGTAGGCAAGTGTACACAAACGTATTAACCAGCATCTGTATTTTTGGAGGACAATTCACTAGAAGCAGTTCCTTAGAAAGCCTAGCCCAAAGTCCAACAAAATTAATACAGAAAACTGGGATTTGAACAGGATTAGGCCAAGAGGAAGGGAAAGAAGGCTGGAAACAAGAAGGGGGAAATTGAAATTATGATATTCAATGCATAGTCTATGAAACTAGGATGATTAAGGGTATGGGTTGGGAGAAATGGGAGAGATGGTGAACATGATAAAACGTTGACATCAATTGAGATGTGTTGTATCAATTAATTGATTTGTTGAATAGTACGTCCTTTGAATAACTACTTAAAGATAATAAAAACGTAATTTATTATTATATTCTAGCCAAGGGATGGTGGTTCACGCCTGTAATCCTAGCTATGCAGGAGGTTGAGATCTGAGGCTCATGGTCCATAGCCAGACAGCGTAGGAAAGTCCATGAGACTCTTATTTCCAATTATTAGCAAGTGAGAGGTAGAGGAGTAGTAGAGTGCCAGCCTTGAGCTGAAATCCAAGTAAAATGGAGATCCAGAACTCAAGGCCCAGTCCCAGCACACACAAACCTAAAGCCATTTTCTTCCTTCTCAGTGATGGCATCCCTATTGTACAATGTTCGCAATCATGGTGAGAGGAGTGAAATCAGGAGTGGATGACCAACACTGACTTTACCTCAGTGGCCAGGGAAGTAAGAACCAAAGTTGAGCGTTGACCACGTGCGTTGACAACTCCTATCTTCCACAAGTGTGTGAGGATTGAATACCAGCATTAGGGACAGTTCTGATTTGTAGCTCGCTGTATTGTAGAATGGAAGCCAGGGAATGAGCTAGGTGCCTTGGTTAGCATGTGCTCCACCAGGTCTGCTTTGCCAGCCTTTCCTTGGGCCTTCTCTGACTTGGTACTCGGTGGTGAGAAGGATTAACGTCTCTTCTTTTCTTTCTTCTCTTCTCTGTTTCTCTGAATCAACCAAAACAGCTATGGGCTGAAAACAGCACAAGAGGTTGAATTTAAGTCCAGTTCTTTGCATTGGCAATATGATAACCGAACGTTTGGGGTTGTCATTATGGCTGCATGATAAGCACCCACACGCTGTACAGGTGGAGTCAAGTGCTGTTATCATGAGCTTCCCTGCGGGGACATCACCCCAAATTCCTGTACCCCAGGCTTGGGCTCGGGGGGGGGGGGCAGAGAGAAAGAGAGGACCAGTGATTCTCTCAGCAGCTGAGAGAGGACTTGCACACCAGAGTTGGGGTGAACACACGCCATCATATGTTTACAGGGTAATTTCATTTTCCTTCATCTCTTTTAGCCAAATAGCTAACAAAAACACGTTAGGACAGGAAGGAATATTTTCTCTCATCTGTAGCATTGCAATTCATCCTCTTCCTTTGGAGTGAATCATTCATGGTGAATCATTAATAATTATTTCACTGTGAATTAATTGTGCTAATTGTTATCAGATCACAGTACCAATAATTATCATTTCCATTTTTGAAAGTGAGTTTGTGTAACTGGGAATTTTCTTTTGCCTCTCTCATTTTTCATAATCTCTCTCAAATACAGCTTGATATTTATTCCATGCTTCGTCACACTTTTGAGCCAGAAGAAAGGACTCAGGAATGGTAATTATACTGAATAAAAATTTCCCTTTGTTGGGTTTAATCGTGAAATGTGTGTTTCTGCTTGATTTTGCTCCATGGTAAACACTTACTTGGTTATTAGTCTGAGCATATCAAAAGGTACATTTGTGTATGAATTTGAACCAGTAGATTCAAGGCAGGCACAGCACCATCCTCTCCTTGGAGGTGGGCCTCATCTAAACTGTTAAAGACATGGATGGGACAAAAGAGAAAAGACTGGGTAGTGCTGACCTCCACTCTGCTGGCCTCACTCTAGCTGGTTGGACGCTGTCTTCATCGGAGTTTGTACACCTCCTGCAGCTCTAACCTGTATATCAGAGATGTGGCAAGATGTGTTGTCTTCTGAAAACAAGTGCTCCTTGTTCCTCTCACCTCTGCAGCAATGTGTGCTGGTATTAGGGCCGAGCTCAGGGCCTCCTGCTCTCACTTGACTCTTTTGCTCATGGTTAGAACCCTATCAATTTTGTCACAGCTCTCTCTACTCCTGGATTTTTGCTGGAGAGCTGAAGATTAGAGTCTTATCTTTCCTGCCAGGCTGTTTGCAGATGGTGATCCTCAGGTCTCAGCCTGCTGTGTAGCTGGGATTACAGGCGTGAGCCGCTCACTGGTGCCAAGGAAGATTGTGTACTCTTAGCAAACATTAAATGAAAATGTTTCCCTGAAAAATGGCAATATCTGAGGATGTGGACAAAGAAGGATAACCATGCCACTGAGGGTGTGTAAAGTATGTATTCTTAGAAGATTTGTGAATGGAAGATAATCTGATCACCTGTGTCCTGCTGTTCCTTCTATTACTGTTAACATGGCGTAATAAACTCTCAGAGTTCCTGTGCCTACTTAGGACTCCAAACATACGGAGAATATCTCATCACATCTCTTACAGTTTTACTAGTCAACTTTATTTTACATTTTAGGTTTCTAAAAATTTTTCACTGTCCTATTATTTTGTGCCTATATTCTGAAATTTTTTTTAATTTTATTTTTTTTATTGTGAAAATACTGTACAGAGGGGTTACAATTACATGGGCAAGATAATGAGTACATTTCGTATCAAGCATTGTAGCCTCCTCCTTTGTTTCCCCTTCCCATCCCTTCCCATCCTCCCCCCTCCCGGCCCCTCCCAATCCTCCCTGCCCCCCCCCAAAGTTGTAAAGTTCATTTTCGACATAACGACTTATACATCTCATTGTTGCAATGGGTCCACCTGTATTCCTATTTAAACGATTTGTTTTTCCCCTTCCCCTCCACAAATTATACTGACATCAAATACAGTGAAAGCAGGGGTTATACTGTGGGGAGGGACATACAAAGCAACAAAGAAATAACAATTGCTTGAAAGAAAGTAAAACATTTGAATACATATCTTAGGGTTCATTTCCTTAACATCACCTTATCTGACCTTTTCTGCTTGACTCAGACATATACTAGATATTACAAATAAGGGAAACCATGGGACTTATGTTTCTTTGGGCCTGGCTTACTTCACTTAATATAATTTTAAATGACAATTATAACCAATAATAAAAAGAATTCCCTGTGAATTCATATTGGTAAAAAATGATACCAAGACAAAAGGTTTTAAAGTAACATGCACATATATTCATACCTCTCTCTCTCTCTCTCTCTCTCTCTCTCTCTCTCTCTCTCTCTCTCTCTCTCTCTCTCTCTCTCTCTTCTCTCTCTCTCACACACACACACACACACAGGTGTTTACCAGGAAAAATTCTAGATTACTATAGATATTTTTCTTAATTATCCAAATAGAATGACAAATACCTAGAACTGCCTGTCTAGTAAAATTAACTTCCAAACATAAAATCAAAATTAAAACTTTTAGAGCAAGCAAAAGATGATGTAACTAATCAAAGTAGAAGTATTCAGCAGGGAATAAATTGAAAAGGTTCTAAACAAAATCCAGGGAAGGAGGAACTGAGACTTCAAATGTACATAAAGAAAGAACATCAGTGGATGCATAGATGAAGATATAGTTTTTATACGTGATACATACTTACTTTTGCATTTGATTTACTATAATACAGTCATTGGTATTATTAGCAATATGCTACCAATGTTACAGGGGCAGGAGGGAATATTTGTGAGAATACTACAGAGCACCTGATAATTATGAAAAATAGAAAAGAGTTATTTAAATATGAACTTAGATGAATGGAAATGTACATTTAAATCTAAGATTAAATCTACAAGGGAAGACAATTTGTACCCAAATAGAGGGTTAAGTGTGACATCAACATATTATCAAAAGCAGAGGAAAAAAAAAGAAGGGAAAATAAATCAAGGTACAGTTACTACTGTGGCAGAAATTAACACAACAATTACTAGTCACTTCAAATGTGAATAATGTAAGTAACATATATGTGTGTGTGTGTGTGTGTGTGTGTGTTATATGTTACACACACACACACACATAGATGGCTTAAAAGACACTGGCTAGGAGTTAATAGAAAATAAGTACAGATTTAATTAAAAGCATCAAATGTATAAATGCATACATGACATGTACAAACGCAAATGGAGACATACACACCATAGTAACAATGTAAAGAAATCTAAGTTAAGTTACTTTCAGAGTAGCAGATTTCAGCATAAGCAAAATCAGGATTAAAAAGAGGTATTATACAATGACAGAGATGCAAACATTTCAAAACCTGAACACCATAGACACGTGCACGTCTAACAATGCCGTGTACATGCAAGAGCTGGGCCTCACTTGCCTGGAAATGGCTGGTTTCTAGAAATATGTGCACACTGAGTGCAAAGCCGTGTGTGGTGGTCATGTCTGTGAGAACTTGGTCGACACTGAACCCTATCTGGTTTTCCTGGTCTGAGAATGAGGATTGGAAGAGGCTGTAGGTGCTGGAAACATTAATAAATGAAAATACGTACAGTGAGGGTTAGCAGACAGCCCTTCCTGTCAATTGCCACCAAGTTCTTCTTTGCTTGCTTGTGTGTGCACGGCGGGTGCTGGCCTGCCCGTCCATGCTGCCATGGAAACTATGCATGACTCAAGACCTGGGCAGGGGACACGGTGCATCCTGACTTGTGGGAGGGCCACCAGGTGTCTAACCCACAGAGGGACACCAGGTGCCCTGACCCATGGGGGGGGACACGAGTCGCCTGTCCTGTGGAGGGGCCACCAGGCACCCGATGTGGGGGGAGGGGGAACACCAGGTACCTGACCTCAGGACCTGGCCCGCATGTCTACGGGTCCCGTGACTGAAGGGGCTGTGCAGGGCTCAAACTTCACACCTTCTACCCGCCCACCCTGCGCTGTATGGGAGAACAAAGAAGCAGATCTAGAAATGGGTGATGATGATGGAGGAATTGCACACAGGCATCGATGGCACACTACACTTGAACAATAGAAAGAATGTCTGACATTTCGAAGCCTATAAAGTCAAGCATACCCAAATAAGGAAAGAAAAGGTAATTCATCATCAATATGATACAGTAACAGATGTTTATTTAGATTGAATCACACTTTTAGTGTGAGGTTGACGCTAAAGTATTCCATAAAGCCTGTTATCTTTCAATTTCCCTCAGGAGTTTTCACATGAATCTGATACACACAAACACACACACATAATCTATATTATATATTTAATATACAAATGTGTATTTATATTTATTAAATAATGTTTTCAATATAGACTGTCTATGTATTGTAGCATAGTCACTAGTTTTCTAAACTAATTTCCTAAACCTAGTAATCTATTTTGATGGGGTTTTTTTTTGTTTGTTTTTTTAGTCGTTGGTTGTGGGTCTTGAACTCTGGGCCTGGGCACTGTCCCTGAGCTCTTCAGCTCAAGGCAAGCGCTCTACCGCTTGAGCCACAGCACCACTTCCGGTTTTCTTGTGGTGCCTAGAACCGGCAAACAGCTCCGAGTCCTGTGGGGCCCTGCCCTGCGGGGACTTGGGCTTCACTATCACTCTGCAGAGAACAGCCACATAGGGGAGGAGCAAAAGTACAGTCAGTGATTGCCTCGTGCCTTTTACTCAATATTCACCATCAACTGTGGCCTGATGATCCACATCCAGCTGGGGAAGTGTCATGAGGACATCCTTGTTCTTAGGAGATTTAAGAGACAAGTAATCTGACCTTCAAGCCACCATTCCACTCAGTAAGTCTGACTCCGTAGCTCACCAAGTTCCACAAGAAAGTGGAAATATCAACCCACTCCCCCTGCCGAAAAAAATCTATCTTGATATTTTAGTCATGACAATCATTACTTTTTAAGGTGTGAACTTCAAAATTCATAAAGCATATTGTTTTTCTTGCTGGATAGTTTTCATTTTACATACCACGTATTATACGTGTGCGAGTGTGTGTGTGTGTGTGTGTGTGTGTGTGTGTGTGTGTGTGTGTGTGTGTGTGGAGTAGGGGTATATATAGCTCCAGAGCACACGATTTTGAGTATGCAAGCCTTTTCATACAAAACGAAGGAGTCAAAGGTATATGAGCATCCAGTGCATGGAGGACACCTCATTACTGGTGTGATTAAAGTGAGAGCCCCAAGAGAACAATAGCCAAGAAGAGGAGGCAGGGAGCCGAGGCCGGGAGGAAATGGGCTAGGACAGCCCATATTCATGACTCATGGTGCTTGATGGAGTGTAAAATGAGCAATAAGTCCGGGGAATGATCAGAATTTTCTACCTTTACTGTACCTATGCTCCTTAACTTCGCTATCACTTTTACACCCATCACCATTTAAAATTTTTAATCCAAATTTTTAAATTTCAAATTAATTAAAATTACTTGTATTTCAATCATAGGCTATGGGGTTAATTTGTCATCAGAGCAGGTATGAAATGCTGATTAACAGGTGCCTTTTCTGAATGGTGCAAGGAATTCTGTGGGACACACTGTTTGTTAGAGGGGATGAAATTGTTTGGAATATAGTATAATCATAGATGGACACATCACAATGAAATGCCCTGGTATAGAGATAATATAAGCCAATTAAAAAAAAACATAGTAAAAAGCATACCTTCCTGTACATTGACTAAGTGTGTGCATTGCATTGCAAGGTGAGTTTCAGCCAGTGATGTTTCCAGCTTTGAACCAAGAGAAATTTCGTTCATTGCTGGTTGTTCCGCGAAGCTGGAAACTCAATATCCATTGACACAACTTGTCTCAGGTGCATCCTACAAGCTCTGCATAATGAAACAATTCAGTGGGCAGCTTCATTGTTATTCATTGTAAGAAGAAGGGAAAAATAAAGCAAAACATGTATATGCAGATAATTTGTTCTACGTCTTTCTATGTTCTAAGTCATACAAAACACCAGCAGGTAAAGAAGCATAGCTTAGAGTGATAACACAGATTGTGTCAGTATATAAGAGCATGTTCATTTTACTCAGAGTTCAGGATTAGCACTATTCCCATTACCTTATGACCAGTGCTCCTGTTAAATGACGATGTGTCTCTAACGCCAGTACTCTGAAAGCTAAGGGAGAAGGTAAAGGGCAGCCTGGGGTTTCTGTTCCCCAATGAATAAACAAACGAAAGTAAAAAGAAACAAACCAACAAAACATACACACATGGGAAAATAAGTGAAAGTCAATTTAAGAATATTAGCATTTTCAAGAAGTATTAGTGCATATTTTTATACATTCAAAGGATGATCAAATCTGTCACAACTGGTTCATACAAATTACAGTAAGTAGAAAAGACCATCTGATTAATCTTGTATTTGTTTAGAAAAAGCCCTCTAACTTATCTGGAGAGGAAATAAGAATGGCCAATAGACACATGAAGAAATGTTCAGTGTCAAAGTTACCAGCACAACAATGTTTATTGCAGCATTATTTACCATAGCTAAGATATGGAACCAACCCAGATGCCCCTCAGTAGATGAATGGATCAAGAAAATGTCGTATATATACACAATGGAATTCTATGCCTCCATCAGAAAGAATGACATTGCCCCATTTGTTAGGAAATGGAAAAACTTGGAAAAAATTATATTAAGTGAAGTAAGCCAGGCCCAAAGAAACATAGGTCCCATGGTTTCCCTTATTTGCAATATCTAGTATATGTATGAGTCAAGCGGAAAAGGTCAGATAATGTGATGTCAGGAAAATGAACCCTTAGATATGTATTTTGATGTTTTTTTTCTTTCATGCATGTGTTTCTAACACATTTATAAGATTATCTCTTTGTTGCTTTGTATGTCCCTCCCCCACAGTATAACCCCTGCTTTCACTATATTTGATGTCAGTATAACTTGTGGAGGAGATGGGGAAAAACCAGTTGTTTAAGGATACAGGTGGACCTGTTGCAACAATGAGAAGTACAAGTTGTCATGTCCAAAACGAGCTTTACAACGTCGGTGTGGGGGGGGAAGGGGGGGAAGGAGAAGGATTGGGATTGGGGGGGAGGGGGGAGGCTGGGAAGGGATGTGAAGGGTAAACCAAAGGAGGAGGCTGCAATGCTTGGTAAGAAATGTACGCATTATCCTGCCCATGTAATTGTAACCCCTCTGTACAGTATGTTCACAAATAAAATTAAATTAAATTAAAAAATAAGAAATGTTCAGTGTCTATGACCATACAGAAATGTAAATCCAAACTACATTGAGATTCCACTTCACCCCAGTTAGAATGGCTGTTATCAAGAAAACAAATAATAACAGATGCTGGCCAGGATGTGGCCAAAAGGCTGCAACACTGTTGGTGGGAATGTAAGCTGGTTCAACCACTTTGGAAGGCAGTATGGAGGTTCCTCAAAAGACTAAACATAGAGCTCCCCAAAGATTCAACAATCCCACTCTTTGGCATTTATCCAAATGATCTCAGATTAGGCCACACTAAAGCTACCGGCACAACTATGTTCACTGCAGCATTATTTACCATAGCTAAGATATAGAACCAACTCAGATGCCCCTCAATAGATGAAGGGATCAAGAAAATGTGGTATGTATACACAATGGAATTCCATGCCTCCATCAGAAAGAATGACATTGCCCCTTTCATAAGGAAATGGAAAAACTTGGGGAAAAAAATCATATTAATTGAAGTAGGCCAGGCCCAAAGAAACATAGGTTCTATGGTCTCCCTCATTTGTAATAATTAGTATAAGCATAGCTTAGTCCTGAAAGAGAATTGTAATAGCTCAAGAGCTATGAACATATGACCATACAAAAGGATGCTAATTGAAATAACCTCCAAGACATGGAAACAACAGGTCTTTTTTTAGTTGTCAACCTTGATGTTGTGAATGTACCGTATCTAGTTCTTTTTTTTTTAATTGTGAAAATACTGTACAGAGGGTTTACAATTACATGGGCACGATAATGAGTACATTTCTTATCAAGCCTTGTAGCCTCCTCCTTTGTTACCTCTTCCCATCCCTTCCCATCCTCCCCCTGCCCCCCCCACCCAATCTTCCCTGCTCCTCCTCCCACCAAAGTTGTAAAGTTCGTTTTCGACATAACGACTTGTACATCTCATTGTTGCAATGGGTCCACCTGTTCTTTCTTCTTATTTTATTTCATTTTTCTTTTCCCATTGGTTTTATCCCTGGCAATTCCTGTCTTTGATTCTGATACCCTCCATCTTGTATATGCATTTATCTGATTGGGGGAAGGGAAAGGAAAATAACAAAATGCTGAAAAAAGTGGAAAAGATGACCCATTGCAACACTGACATTCTCAAGACACTATGTGGGAAATGAACCTTACAACTTCGTGGTGTGTGTGGGGGCAGGGAGGAGTGAGCGGAGGGAAGGGATTGAAAGAGAACAACAATGGAGTGGGTAACAATGTTCAACAAGAAATGTACCTTACTCATGTAAATGTAACCCCTCTGTAGAGCATCTTTACAATAAAATAAACTAAAAATGAATAAAACCCAAAAAAGAAAGCCCTCTAAAGGATTATAGAATTCTAAATATGTACCCGAATAAACAGGTAAAAAACAAAGATCCTGGTTTTTAAAAAGTGCATTGAATACCTGGACCCCAGTGGCTCAGGCTTGCAATTTTAGCTCTTTGAGTCAGGACAGTCCAAGAGACATCTATCTCCAGTTAATCACACACACACACAAAAGACTGGAAATGGGGCTATGCTTCAAGTGATAGACCACTGGCCTTGAATGAAAAAGCTCAAGGACAGTGCCCAGGAGTGAGTTCAAGCCCGGGGACAAGCGTGTGTGTGCGCGCACACACACACACGCACACACAACCAGAGTGCATATATAATTTAAACTATTTCATCTTGTTTTTTTTTAATGTGTTAACAGACCATAGCTGGTGGCTCATTCTTGTAGTAGCTGTTCAGGAGGCTGAGCTATGAGGATCATGATTCAAAGCTAGTGTGGGAAATGAAGTCTTGAGATCTGGTCTTCAGTTAACTATCAAAAAGCCAGAAGTGGAGCTGGGTCTCCAGTCATGGAAGGTCAGCCTGGAGTGAGAAAAGTAAAGCTAAGGGCTAGTGTCCAGGCCCCTCTGAGTTGAATTTGGGTGATATTGATCAAGATGGCAGTCTTCATAAACTGACAGGTTCCATAATAAATCTACTTAAAGATAGGAAAAGTATAATTTAAAATAATATAAAAATAAATTAAAAACCTAGTCTTCATAGCCAGTGTACATTCTGTAAAAAATGATCTTTGTACCTTGAGGCTAGGGGTGGGAAGGGAAAGATGGGAGGGACAATGAAAGATTAACAGTAGCCAACTGCATTGTACTCACAGCCTGCCACATAGACTTGTAGCCCTTTTGTACAACTACCCATAATCATGATAATAATAAATAAAAATAAAATATATAAATAAAACAAAATATGGATGAATTTTAAAATGGCAAAGAAGATCATTAAGTAGTAGAAAACAATTTACAGCTGCTTATAAACCAGTCAATTTTTCCTTGAAAATCCTCAGTTTAGGTTTTATATATATCTTACTAGTCACCTAAAGTTTGGTCATATTTTACTTCATTAGTACATCGATTACTTTATTTTATTGTAATCTTCAGTAATTATAATTTCCTTAGGATCTTTTATCTTTCCTGATAGATTTGTACTGACAGCATTGAATTGCTTTGGCTTACCTTTTGTGTGGTTAAATTGCTCTTTTGTGTTTTTTCCCCCCTATTTTGCTAGTGATTTTCTTCTTAGTCATTTCTTCGCTCAATTGAAGTTTGGGTTTGGAGTTAGGGCCTTCTACACCCAAGCCAAACCTCCAGGCCTATGTTTCTGGAGGCTGTTGTAGAAAATGTGTCTGAAAGACTTCTCTGCTTGGGATGGCTTGAATTAAAATCTTCCAGATCTCAGCCTCGAGAGCACTGAGGATTACAGGCATGGTGTTTCACCAAAAGACACAAGGCCAGAGTCGTTTCTGCCCATGTGGCCTTCTCCGCAAACCTTTAAATAACCTGTTCTGAACAGAGAACATGGTTTAGTAAAGCTCAAATGTCAAGAAGATGAATACTTCTTGGAGCGGTGCAACAATCTACAGATGAAAGATGCCATCATGTGTAGTTTAGGGAACAGAATAAGCAGTCTTAAACTGAGAAGTTGCTGCAGCAAAATTAACTGACTTAACTGAGCATTTATTGGGATGAACTAACCTATGTCCTGTCAGGTGATTATCTCCCTTCAGTGTCACAGTAACAAGACTGCAGAGTCAGACATGAACTTGTGTGGGAAGCATAGGCTCTCAGTGGGAGGCGGGTTCTCTTCACTGTGATTCTTGAAAGAATCTTCAACATGAATGTCCAATTACACCGGCTGGAAAGAAAACTATGAGATTAGCTGTTCCAAAGGTGCCCAAGAGTTTTGTTAAGCAAATAGGTATTGGCCTGAAGAGCAAGCCAATACACTGTCATATATTGTAGCATAAAAAATAGGATTGTATATCTCAAATCAGTATTTCTTATTTTCTTTCCTTTCATACGGATCTGCATAATGACAGATTTTGTTTGTTAGTCTGATAAATAATTTTTTTAAGAACACATTGCTGGCTGGAGCAATGTGGGTGGCAGTTCTGCTCCAACGACTGACAAGCAAATTGATTCACTGGATTTTCTCTTTAAATTACCTTCCAATGTGCTGCTGAGTTCCTAATACCAGAGAATGAACGCCCAAAGCATAAAGCACATAATCAAATGTCATTCTTCATTCTTAACTATCAGCTTTGCCTCTGCAAGCACCGTCTGAACAAATGAACACTCATGTTCTACTTTTTCCATCGGAAGATAATGCTACAATCAGAATGAAGGGTTTTCCTCAGAACACACTGAAGGAAGACTGAACACCTGGACAAAACCGAAACATCATCTGCAGCTGGAGAAGATGGGTTCTGCCCAAGGTAATTCCCCACACCAACCAGTGACAACGGAGGGTTCCCTCCCTTTCCTGGGGTTGCTAAGGGTTGTGAGGTATGGAGGTCAGATGCCCTGCAGAGAAAAGCCAGGCTGAGCCTGGAGTATTTGTGCATTCTGTAGACAGTGGCTTCATTACAGTCTTTGCTTACTGAAGAAGTGCTTGAGATCTGAGTCTAATCTTATCCATTCATCACAAGGAGATAGAAAGACTCAGAAAGCTCACTGGCCAGGAATTACACCCACACATTGATGGCTTTACTGGTCCTACCTATAATCTCTCCATACTCCACTGAACAAGGAAAAATAAAGACTATTGACAGTTATATGCAAACATTTCCAAATGGTTGATGGGAGAAAGTATGGACTAGAATATTCACTACTAGATTAATTTAAACGCTTGTATCCTACAATTCATTGTTTCCTGCAAATCGTTTGCTGTTCATGTTTTACCAAGTACAACAGACTCTTATCCTGAAGAATCATCATAGGCTGAGCGAGCAGGAAAACTAGAAGTGCCACATTCCGGGTTTTACTGTGCCTGGAAAAGAGACAATTCACCTGGGAACTGCGGGGATAACACCCGCGGCTTGTTCCCCATGGATTTTCCTTACCTGACAGCTTGCCTGGTATGTGCTTTGCAGTATGTGTTGTGTGAAGTGTGCTCAGTGTATGTACACTTGACATGGCTGCCCACAATGATGACTGACAGATCACCAGCAGTGTGATCTTGGCCCAGAATATACAATCGAGACTATGAGAATCAATATGATTTGAGAAATTCACATTACAAGTTGGTTGTTTTTTCAGAAATAAGACAATAATTAATGTACTGTTTGGTATGTTTTCCCTGTGGGTGGGACATTTTGAAGCTTGTACGTATAATTATGATGCATTTCCTAAGCAAGCATGTATAATTCAGCAATTTAGGCATATGATGAGAGGTAAAACCAACACATGTCTCTTGATGTCTGTGTATGTACCATTGTGATATAAGTATGCATATCTACTAATGCATATTGTCTAAGCTCTTAATGGCTTGAAATACATTTCTTGCTAACTACCGGCATCCAGACTTCTGTCTGTGACAGGATGCTTGTTTGCTTTGCTCTGCCACTTTGGAATATAGATAAAATTTGCATGATATTCCTCAATATTCCCAGATCATGAGGGTCATTCCAAAGTATACATAACTTTTAAGGCCTTTGATATTCATACTGGATCCAAATTTATGAAAACTTCATGTGGGGTGTGGGTTGGTTTTGTGGGTGTATTCATTTGTTTTCACTATTGTAACAAAGCAGGCAGTTATAAAAGAAAGATGTTTATTTATTGCACAGTTCTGGAGGTCAAAGGTTTTGTGCTGGCACCAGTTTGCCTCTGGAGAAGGCCTGAGATTAAATGAGACCACACACACACACACACACACACACACACACAAGAAATATAACATATCACCAGACAGAAGCCCAGGTCCATCTCTGAGTCAGTTTCCCTCTTACAACAATCATTCAGAGCCCCACTAAAGGCCCAAGGCTAGCTCAAGGTCAGCCTCCCTTGTACGACAGCTGTTCAGGGTCCCACTAAAGCCCCACCTCACTGCTAATCAAAGGCAGCATCCTCAGACACCGAGTTTGTAAAGGCCCCATCACTCTAAGACACTGCCAAATGGCTACCAGCTTCTAGTACTTAAACGTAGGAACAAATTGCAACCAAGTTACTAAGAATGTGCACCCATGCATGTATCTGCATACATGCACGTGCGTATGAGTACCTATATTTGCATGCATGTGCACATGCATGTAAATGCATGTCCATACACATGTGTGTAACTTCATATTAGTTTCCACACAAGAAGTGAATCGGTTAAAATAAGGAGATGCACTATATGATATTGTCTCATTTTGGAAATCCAGGCATAAGGCAAGGATGGCTTCCTCAAAGCCAAGGCCTTTAAGAAGATAACTTGAGACAAGAACAGTTCAGAATGAACTCCACACCGGATGGAAAATTGCAGACGTATATGCTTACACATGTGCACACATGCACGCATGCGTAAACATACATGTGTGAGTAGGCATGTACACATGTGAACTGTAGAGAGCATTGGGTGCATACACACATGTGAATACACATGTGAGCAGGCATGCACACATACACACATGCATACATATGCACATGTCTTGCTCCTGAAGTTTCCTTAGATCCCTATAAACGCCTCCTAAATCAAAATACCTGTAAGGTCCATTCCTGAACTGCGAACAGACCTCGCCCAGTACCTGCGTTACCTAGGCAACTGGGACACCTGGAAGAGGTCACATCCGCATCTGCTGAGGTCACATCTTAACCTGATGTGGCCACACCTTTCTCCCACCTGATCCCACTTCCCTTTACCTGGACACACCCTTCCCCACCCCCTACCCTATATAAGGCCTAAACCGCGGCCAGACCACCCTTTTCCTTTGCCAGCCGCGTGGAGTGCCAACCTTGCCTGGTCCCAGCAGGTCTACTGAATAAACCTACCCCTTACCTGAATACCACGTGCGTGGTGCAGTTCTTACTCGGCTACCTCTTTTTAAAAACCTAACAATACCCTTGCTGGTTGACACACATTGTGCTGTACACAGTTTGTCCTCACAACTAAGTGGCTGACTCTGTTCTGCTCCCACAGCTGCTGCACAGCTGGTGCCGTGATTCCCCAGACCCCAGTGCTCGCTCCACGACAGGAAGCTTGAAGCAGATCATTTGGAATGGGAATGACTCTCACATCCTCTCAAAGTGATAACAGAACCCAGAAATTCACCCATCATAATTCAGCTCTCAATAAAATCTTTCACTATTATCAGTTACCAAAAATGAAAAGTGGGTTCATCTGTTACTATCCTGTGGGATCATCCTGATGCTGGCAGAATCCCACATTTATCATCCCACAGCTCTGAAGTCAGATACCCAGCAGACCAAAACTATTTGGTAAGGTCTTTGCCAGCAGGCCCAAACTGAGAAGAAGCTAGCACAAGTCTGTCCTCCATTCCCCAGCATTGCTGGCAGGGTCTGAGCAATTGTGGCTGGAGAGCTGGAGCCCTGGGCCTACTGGACACTGGACCTGGATGGCTCCTCCTCTCCCCTCCCCAACCCTCCCCTCCCCTCCTCTCCCTTCCCCTCCTCTTCCCTCCCTTCCCCTTCCCTCCTCTCCATTGTTCTCCATTCCTGTTGCCTCTTAGATGTTCTTTTGTGTCTCTGTGTGATTGTTCTACTTTTAAATGTTCCTTGATTACATTCAACATGCCTGAATAACCTGGCGTACTCTTTCTCAAGCTGAAAGTCAGCTGATTAATAAATATAATTACATCCAGTGAGGAATTCCATAGCAGAGCCTACATCAATGTTGAATAGACTAACCAGGAAGCAAGAATCATGGAACTGGAAGAGGTATCTTAAGAACCTTGGCCACCACCAATAGAAAATATTTAAATTGTATTCTTTGTTCTATATTAGCAATGAATAATGTAGCAAGCTAGTCTGACTATGCACACAAATAAAAAGAAATCAGTAGATTGATTATGAAAATAGTCACAGGATTTGTGCCAGTGAACTCAATAAACAATAATGTTTGTAAAAAGACACATATTTTGCATTTCCAATTACAGTGTGCAACGTTAATTAACTAGTTGTGTTATACAGAGAAGAGGTCCATTTATTTCTTTGAAATAATGAAGCATTGCAGAGTAGAATTCAAATTCCATTTCCATCTCCTAACTGTGAGTTCTTCTATGTGAATGATAGAACCATTAAAAATGCCATTATTAATTTTATTAAAGTTAAAGTTATTTATTGGCATTGTTACAGAGATATCAATATTTCATTAATAGTGCCAACTTAGGAAAGGCACTCTCGACCTACCTCATTGTCTCTAAATAAGCCTGGGTATGACTGAATGGAGAACAGGACATCTCTGCTTCTCCTCCTTCTGCTCCCTCTGTCACCCAGTTGTGTCCTTATAATGCATGGATTTGGCCTTTTGACAGAGACTGAGAAGTCTTGTAAACCTACTTGGTATCTTCTAAGTGCTTTTTCAATGTGTGAATATTTGATCTTCCTTGTCTTCAATTTCTGATACCTTGGTTTCAACTTCTGCTCTACTGTCTAGGCTTTCAATTGGGGTGTTTGGATCTTTTTTTTTTTTGCAAGTGACCTCCTCATTTACAAGACTCGGGGTGATTTGGTTTATTTGCTTTTATCTCTGCATTGAGTTTTCCTATCTTATTCTAGGTTGACATCTTCAACTCATTCAGTTGCTTATATTCTCTCAATAATTTGATTTTCGGTTTGTTCAAATTCTCCTGGAATTTTTATGGTTATTTTTGTAAATGTTACAATTCTTTCCTTTATTTCATTAGCCATTATTACAGCTTTATTCAGCTTGGGTTAGGGCTTCCTCTCTCTCTCTCTGCTCTCAGATACGTACTTCATTGTGGCATTTCTGTTTTGAAGGAGCCTTTTCTACTTAGGAGTTTCATGATCATTTGCTGGGTTTAACTCCTCCGTGTTCAGGACTTGTGCAGTGTTTGGTCTCCTGACTATTCTTGCTCTTGAAACTGTGTTAAGATGGGATGATGGCTTGGTGAGTTAATTTTGTTGTTAGAGACAATGTGTGAGATTCTGAGTTAGGAAACTTGATTTTAATGATCATTGCTAGTGGTAAAGACAGTCTAGAATTTACATTGTCGAATGGTGATGATTTACCACAATAGCTCTAGTGGTTTCAGATGAATATAGGCTGCAAGGTGTATTCTGTATTCTCTGCGAAGCCCGCCCTCAATCGGAAGAATAAGGCAGAAGTGGGGAGAGAGGTGGCAGATGGGGAAACCCTCTTGGTATTTGGTTTCAGACACTAACAATGACTAAGGGAGGGGAAAAGTGTAAGAAGGAAAAAGAAAAAATGCAAAAAAAAAAAAAACCAACTAAAACTAAAAACAAAAGACAGAAGCAAAAATCTGAAAAACAAAAGAGCAAACGCTGTGCAGATTTCCCAGCTATGAGTTTAAGTGCCAGGGAAGATTGGGAAGTAAAGGAAAGTGAGTAGGAGAATGAGGAGAGAAAGAAGAGCTCCACTGTTTCCTGTGAACATGGGGGTGGTGGAAGGGGAGGAGGCTGTGATTCACAAGAAAAACTGAAACGCAAGTAGGCAATAACTTGACAAGATGAGTTTGGAGAAAATGCATGGGGAGACTGAACATGGAGATAAAATGAGAGAGCATTATATTCCAATTAAAAGCAAAGTGACTTTTATCTGATTTACAGTAGATAATAAAACTCACAGCCAAACAAATACAGCAATCAAAACACTTAGACTCATCGAGGAACAAAGACAGATTCATACCAAGCACATATGATTTTTAAAATTTTTTCTTGTATATGTACATATATGGATATATATTATATATGGCTATGAATACTTACATGCAGATTTCTCTGCAGCTGGTAGTAAAGGTTATTTCAGGTTGAGTGTGAAGGCTTTGCTCTCTCTAGAAGGCCTTATCTGGGAGAAGGGCCTTCTGGGTTAGAGCTGAATGCTTATGGCTGATGATTCTCCTGTTCAGTTCCCCTCACCCCAGGAACCCCACAGCTGCCCAGCTGCCAGAGTCTGCTATACATGCACCAAATTTGGGGTGAGCCACCTTGCTCCACAGTGTGTCACACAACCATCAGCAATGTCTCTGTCTCTGTCTCTAGTCCAAGTTTGAAGCCAGTAGGGGAAGAAAACATCCTTGCAACTCTTTTCTCCAGTTAACTAGCAAAAACTCCGAAGTGGAGCTGTGGCTCAAGGGGTAGAACACTAGCCTTGAGTGTAAAAACTCAGAGAAAGCATCCAGGCCTCCAGTTAAAATCCCAGAACTTGTACCAAAAAGTAAAATTAAATAGCCTATTATCCTTTGTAAGATCAGGTTCTGATAAGATTTTTAATGATTATTTCAATTGTTGATCTCATTAATTTTCTTTTAGATATGATTTTTTTCTCATCTACAGTTAAGATTTGTAGAATATTTAAATCCTTGGTGTCAAATGAGACCTATATGAATATTCTAGGTCACTGCAATAACTAGAAAATTCATGGACATTTTGATGCCAGCTCACAGTAGTAGTATGGCATTCAGAGTTATGAACCCTGCATAAAAAAGATGATAGACTTTGGATTTTTCAGTGTAATCTCTTTTTTGAATTCAGTTTTGTGTACATAATTAGCTTTCTCTCGTGTGCAGCCAGCACAAGTTAAATGGTCAACTTACTCTGTAAGGAACCGTTTAGTATTCCCACAGGCTGATACAGGGGAAAGCAAGCTGCAGTCATATTCCATGTAGACTGGCTCTGGAGATAGGACTGAACAAGTAAACTTCCTGATGTCTTTGAAAAGTTGACTTAAAAATTAAACTTTTTGAAAACTTGAGAGGCTATCCTTTGAGATTTTTGTCTTCCTATTGTTCTTTGTCTTGGAATAATCTCCTTTCATCTGGTCAGCCCTGGGATTTGAATTCTTGGCTTTGTCCTGCCTGGTGCTTACCACTGAGTTACACCTCCAACTCTTGTTTAGGCTTAATCTCTAAAAAAATCACACAGACAAGGTGGTTACCAAAACATTTTTGACTGTTACTGCAATCGACATTATGTGCTAGTATTTGCTTTGCTTTTCACAGTGAAGCTGACAATACTGAAGCTCTTGAGTATGGGTGATGTAGATTTAATATGTAAATGACAGCAGTTAGGCACAGTGAAGAATGAAATTAACCATGCTGCTCTAAAGATGGCAGCTGATTCGTTCTTACCACAAAGCTTCTGAAATATGGAATTTCAAAGGACATACAAAAATATCACTAAAACTAATCTTGAACTTGAAACCATAGTGGCCTATGCTGTTAGGGCCTAACAATAGCTAATGTTATTTATCATCCTCCTTAGTAGCTAAAAGAACAGACATGGGCCATGCTGCTGGTGCAATTTCTACTCAATGTACTCTTTTTTTAATTTACTGATTACATATAATTCAGGATGTCTGGGACAAAGAATAGTTCTAATTGTTCAACATATATCAGCTTGTTTGATTTTAATAATCCTAAGAAGTAGGCCATTTATTGTTCCAGTTTTTCAGCTCTGGAATCAAAGGTACAGGAAGCCAAGCAATTTGATGAAGGTCACATAAGTATAAAGGGGGGTGTTGTAGTTGGGAGCTGTGATACACTCTTCATTTGATCATTATCTTCATCTCTATACAGAGTACATACATAAGGGCATAAGCACATTCACCCACCCCCACAGCCACATGCTCCAAACTTGTCTATAGATGTATTTAAACAGCCCCGAACTGAAAACAAAATGTATAGTTTGTATTTTAAACCTGAACTGAGCATGTACACTTTCCTCTCATCACTATTCCCTAAAAGAATCAATACAGCAATAATACAGCTTTGAAAGTTCAAAAATAAATGAATATACATGAAGCCAATTAATTGATGAAAAGACCAACTGATTTAATGAGCGTGAAAATAACACTTAAAATCCAGGAAGCTGGCTGCCAATGGCCATTAATCTGAGCTATTCAGGATGCTGAGATCTGAGGGTGCAGGTTCAGAGCTAGCCTAAACAGACTCTTAGCTCCAATTAATGAACAAAAGCCTGGAGGTGGAGCTGTGGCTCAAATGGTGGAGGGCCAGCCTTGAGCAGAAAAGCAGAATACCATAAGGCCCTGGGTTCAAGAGACATGATAGATTACAGATAGATATGTAGGTAGATTAGATAATAAATAATACTAATGAATTTTCAACTATTTACATAGCATTTGCATTATGTAAGGAAGCTAGACTTGGTTTAAAGTAAGGATTTCTATCTTTTATTTATTCGAAAGAATTTCAGGATAGACGAATTTGGATATGTGAAAGCCCCTCCCCCTCCATGGATTCTGAAAGACCTCTTATTCAGCTTTATCACCTATTTAGAGCAAAATCCATTAGGATCATTCATACTCTCAGGTGCTTAACAAGAAAGATTCTTTTATCAGCTCTATAAGTAAAAATAAAATATTTTCCATATTTTCTCACAATTTTTGGACAACAAATTAAGTGTTATTTCAGACTAAGAAGGCCACAAAAATGGACTGGTATATTTTCCTGCTCACACTCTCTGTCAATATCTGATCACTTGGCAGATGGGAATGAAGAACCCAGTGACTATTTGCTTTTTGGTACTGAAAAATCTAGACATAATGAAAGTTAAATTTCAAAGAGGATATTTTTCTTTGAACTAAAAATATAGGGTCCACATATATGTCGTTTTAGTTTTTATGAGATAGGTAAACACCAAATTTCCATTCTGTGTTATAGTCTTCGGGAGACTTGTCAAAATGAGAACTTCATTCTAGACATAGCCCAAACTTTGTGTGCTAACATGTATATAAACATGTATAGTTTTATTTCATTGAAGATATTTCTATATTCAATATTAAATAATATAACTGAGCCCTGGTGGCTCACGCCTATATTCCTGGCAACTCAAGAGGTTAAGATGTAAGGGTCATGGTTTGAAGCTAGCTTGGGCAGGAAAGTCTACAAGACTCTTACCTCCAGTTAAGGAGCAAAAAGCAGTAGAGTTGTGGCTCAAGTTGGTCGTACACTAATAGTGAATGAAAAAGCTCAAGGCACGGCACCCAGGTCTTGAGTTCGAGCCACAGGACTGGGACCAAAAATTAATTAATATGTATTTATAAATAGTATAAAAAACTAACTCTGCTGGGTATCAGTGGCTTACGCCTATAATCCCAGCCACTCAGGGAGCTGAGATCTGAGGGTCACAGTTCAAAGCCAGTTCTGGCAATAAAGTCTGTGAGACTCTTCTCTCCAGTGAACTACTCAGAAAAACCTGTGAGTGGTGCTGTGGCTCAAGTGGTAGAAGACTAGCCTTGAGCACAAAGAGGTTCAGGGACAGTGCCTAGGCCCTGGATTCAAGCCCCAAGACCAGCACAAAAGAAACAACAACAACAACACAAGAAATAATTCTGGTCTTTTTCTTCTTTTAGAGACCTAGTATTATCAAAATAAATGTTGTTTAAACATTAAAAATTCTACATGACATGAAAATTATTTTGTTTAGGCAAATAAAAAGATTACTATAGTCAAATAAAATAAAATAAAGTAAAGGACACTATTTTTTCTCCTTTGAAGAAGAAATACTGAAAATGTCTAGGGAAGTTTGAGCATGAGACTCTGAGGTATTTCTGTATGAGCTATCCGTTTCAAGCAACTGTAAAACTTGATTCAATCTCTCTTAAAGTGCTTGTTTCTTTGAAAAGGTAATTTGCTGTTAAAATGGAGACATGATCCTTGTTTTTACAGTTAGAATGCTCAGGCCCTCCAGGCTTTTAGGGAAAATAGCTGCAAAATACAGAGTTTAACCCGGGTCATGTTTCCATTGAGTTTTCACATTGATGTGCTTGCTTTTATTGATCTGGAGTTTATGAAATAAGTCCCATCACTTTGAGTTGCACACAAGTGATGTATGCCCGTAGTCTTTAAATCGTGAGAGAGTTCTGTGTGAAATGGCTGGTCTAGGATCTGTTAGTACTATGTCAAATAATTGTCCTTTTTCCAATTTTTCATATCTTCTACATTCCGAAGAAGACGAGTATTTTCAAATATATTCCCGTGTGCTGAGCTACCTGATTAAACAGTAAAATGCCTTACAAAGATATTACAGACAATGGTATCAGGTGGCCTCCATGTGGGCTCCACTGGGAAGGGAGAGCTGGCCACTCCTCCCCACAAGGCTGGGTTGGTCCACTGACTCCGTCCTGCACTCTGACTTCGCCTCTTGTTTTCCAAGGATGGATTTCCTGTGTGCAGTTTGGTACCAAATCCCAGATCTCTCCACTGTCAGACGCAACCAAAGAAACAAGCCAACCAAAATTCAACTTCAAGAAGGGATGAATACAAGATTGTCAGAAATTTCCTCTCATGACTGTCCCATTTCCTATTTCTCTAGAACAGAAATGGATAAAGTGTGTTTATTTTGGAAATTATGAAATGAGCTAATTATAGTTGACATTTCCCAAGACAAGACAATTATCCTGTAAGAGAGGCCTAACTCCTCCTACCAACACCAATTTCCTAGATGATAGAATTTGTTAATGAACCATTTCAGGCACGATACTTCATTTTTATTATATACAAGCTTTCCTTTTGACAATTTGCCCAAACAATAAATAGGAACTATTGATTCCAATAAGTGAATTTCTGAGTTAATATAAAGTTCCATTTTACATCAGAGGTTCAACCTTGCGACAAAGGATTTAGGTCTTGTTCATCTAACTCCTGTGACTTTCTCTCAGTTTGGTAATGTGACTCTAGAAAGTCTATGAAGGAATAAACCAAGAAATAGAGAGAGAGCACTTGCATCTAAGTTCTATTTCATTATTTCTTTTTATTTCTTTTTTCTTTTTGTCAGTCATGGGGCTTGAATTTTGGTCTTGGGCGCTGTCCCTCAGCTCTTCAGCTCAAGGCTAGTGCACTACCACTTGAGCCACAGCATCACTTCTGGTTTTCTGAGTGGTTTATTGGAGATAAGAGTGTCACAGACTTTCCTGCCCAGGCTGGCATTGAACCGTGATCCTCAGATCTCAGTCTCCTGAATAGCTAGGTTCACAGGCATGAGCCACTGGCACCAGGCCTATTTCATTATTTCTTATTCTCATTTTTTTCTTTGTAATGTCAGTTTGACTTATAGCTGACTTAAGATTTGAGGCTCTGAATGTGTGGGAACTATTTCTTTCCTCTATGTTTTAATAAAATTTAAACTGAATTTTAAATGACAGAGTTCTTTATTAGAAGAATATTCTGGTATTCTTTCTTGAATTTTTGCATAAGCTTTACTTCATATATATCTATACATAAATATATAGATTTATTACAGAGGTGTACATATGTATGTATAAAAGTTGGGAATTACTGAGGTTTCATTATATCAGGAAATGCAGAATGAAAGTAATGAGAAATTTGATGCCAATAGTAATAAAATTGGTTGGTGGTATTGTGTATTTCTGTCTTATGCTATTACAATGATATGCAACATATTATTTTATTATTTGTTCTAATTTGACAGTGAATTAGTTAATTTCTCTCTGTCTCTCTCTCTCTCTGTCTCTGTCTCTGTCTCTCTGTCTCTGTCTCTCTCTCTCTCTCTCTCTCTCTGGCAGTTCTGAAGATTGAATTGACAGTCTTCTGAATTCATTCCATGATTGGACTGCTTCTATAAACTTGAGAGCTACTGTTTCTTGATGTTTCTCATGTGAGGATATCTACAAAGCTTTAATTTTGGTCAAAGTCATAGACTGATCAGATTTTCCATACTCTTTCTAAAGGAGCTAACAGGTATAGTTTCTCTGACCCAGAATAACGATGAGCTATTTCTCATCTCCAGGTGCAAATATCAAAGGAGATGTTAGAAATCAGACATTAAAATTAACAATTAAAATGTGAAAAGCTGAAACCAGCTCTTCTCCCTTCACACCTACGTTTATAAGTTATAAGGATAACTCTATTCTTACAAGAATATATCTATTATAAGAATAATTCTATTTTTATAACTCATGTTCTTATTAATTGCTTCCATTCTTACCACCTAAGTAGAGCTGTGCCTTAATTGGTAGAGCACTAGCCTTGAGCACAAAAGCTCAGGGACAGCACCAAGGCCCTTAGTTTAAGGCCTAGGACACCCCCCCCCACACACACACGCTGAGCTTCTCCTCTGAGCAGTAGCAACACGTGGAGATAGAGTTGGAGGGCACCCTAACTAGTGGGGATTTCTGGAACCCCTCATGCCAGTGTTCAGATGGGCTTATATCATGTCTCCAGGTTTTAGAATAGTCAACAGGACCCATCTCAACTGCCCACAACCCATATCTAAGGACTAGGAATTTCCAGGGGTGACATTGAGCATGTGCATTCTCTCAGCCTGGAAAAAAATGAAGGGTGCAGATAGGAGCCCCCTTTTGAGCCTTTTTGCATGAGAAACAGGAAATACCGATCTTTCTTTTTCCTCTTTCTCCCTAACTTAACTTGTTCTCCTCAAATCAATCCTTTCTAGGACTTCTATCTTGTGAGAAGTCATGCTTTTCATGAGTGGATCCTAAGGACCTATGATCATGTGTGTGTGTGTGTGTGTGTGTGTGTGTGTGTGTGTGTGTGTGTGTGTGTGTGTGTGTGTGTGTGTGTGCCAGTACTCAGACATAAATTCAGGATCCAGGTCTGTCTCTTAGCTGTTTCACTTAATGATGGCACTCTACCACTTGGGCTATGCTTCCACTTCTGACTTTTTGGTGGTTAATTGGAGATAAGAGTTTCGCAGAATTTCCTGCTGCCTGGGCTGGCCTTGAACCGCGATCATTAAATCTCAGCCTCTTGAGTAGCTAGGATGACTGGCCACAGTGCCCAGCAAGTACCTCTGGTTTTTGAGGAGACTGGATTCACGTCTTGTACCCTTTAGTAGCCCTCTGAAAAACAATCTTGTTTCTTTGGGTTGGTAAGAGTATTGAAAGCTGTGGAACAAATTAGGATTTACAAAATACTTAACACCATTTTTAGTGTTTCATTATTTTTCAATTCTCCTACAGTAGCAGTAATTTAAGTGTATGATTTCAATGACATAAAATACAAATTAGCTTTACTTTATCTATGACAAATAAACCTAGAATGCAATGTACTACTATAGACCAGTGCATTCATCATTGAAATTTCCTTAAAAAGAAAGCAAACACTTTGCCTGCAAGTCTTGACTCTAGGGTACTGCAAGGTTGCAGGCATTTTACAGCACAGCTATCAGCTAGAGCAAGGACACCTGGATTCACAAATGCGAGTCCCGGATAACTTACTCTCTAGCATCATTTCCTAATGCATTATGCATTATCATGACAATTTTATTCAATATTGAAAGATATTTGACAGTAAAGATCTTGATTGAACGAAACTTTTCATTGTGGTCATAAAATGTAAGTCAGCTAGTGATGCCAAAGAAAAAAATACAAATAATCATGTCTTTTCTCCTCTTGTCAGTGGTTTGTGAAGCACGATGTGCTGAATACTGTGTTTTCCCATTGATGCTGAAGTCTCTGCGTCCCATAGGATGGAATTCAGGGTGACAGCTTTCAGAGGTGCTCATTATAGGGATGGCGCTCTTGGGGGAATTCCTGAACCTTACCAGGGAGAGCCTTTATTCCTGTTACTGAGCTCACAGTAACAAAATGGCAGTGTGCCAGGAATGCATCCCTTCCTCCAGCCACATCGGTGCACGCGTTTGCATTCCATCACTGTAAACATCCACACCTAGGGATGGAAAACGTGGCAGATGATTCACCCAAACCAAGCGATTGCTTCGCGAGTATTCACACCTGTCATCCTAGCTACTCGGGAGACTGAGGTCTGAGGATGCTGGCATGAAACCAGTCTAGAAGACAAATGTAAGAGATTCTTATTCCCCAACAGACCAGCAAAATACCAGACTTGGAAGGGCGGCTCGAGTGGTAGAGTGCCAGCCTTGAGTGACAAAGCAAAGGGCAATGTGAGGACCAGAGTTCAAGGCTCAGGACTGGCGCTCGCGCTCACGTGCGCATGCGCGCGCGCGCGCACACACACACACACACACACACACACACAAGATAGTTATCCAGAGGTACCTGAGTGAGTTTCATGAGGTGCTAGAGCTGGCTCCCACGCCTTTACCACCAGGCTGTTGGTTTTAGGACAGTGGAGTTCTCCCTGCAGAGCAGACATGAGTCTCTCTCCCAGGAAGCAATGTTCTAGTTCTTTGAGATGTAAATGAAAGTATAGAATTTTTATTATTGCTTTTTTAAAAACTAATCATTCTAACTTACTGTTTTCCTGCCTAACAGACAGAGAATGATTTTCTTTCCTGTCTTCTTGACTCAAATGTAAGCTTTGTGCCTTTCTTTTGGCCACACCTTCCTCTGCTCTGTGGCTAGAGCATCTCACCCTGGGTCAGCTTTGATCTCTTCCACAGTGTCCTCATCTTTCACTCCCACAAACTTTCCCCCGCCATTCCCCCCTATCCCTGAACCCCAGGATTTCCAGTTTCCTGTTAGGTTCTGCTAGCTGGATGTCCTCAGGCAAGGCAAAGAGCATATGTGATTGCAGGAGGTCCGAACAGGTACAGTTATAGCTGGTGGGCTTTTTTGAAAGGAAAAAAAAACTGCAAAGAACAGGCTCTTTCTTTGTGTGATGGTACCTTGGCCTGAGGTCAGAACAATCATGAGCTGCTGTGATTTGTGGCCTTCCTGGTACCTGGGGCTTTGAAAATCCTCAGCCTCTTAGTTAGCCTCCAGCCAAGGATAGATTCAGAACCAGAGCAAAGGCCCTGCGTCCTCTCCTCATACCTGTCATGATCATCCTACACCTGTCTTCCTTGTTTCCTGCCCCTATCAGGCAGAATATCGTCCTTCAGTCTTTCACTCTTGTGTCCTCATTCACCACCGTTCGTTTGTTTAATCTGACTCTTTCATTCTCCCACAAGCTTGGATGCCAACCTTAGCTCCAATTATCTTGACACGCATTCTCTCCCTGTGTTCCAGTTCATGTCAATAACAATAGCTTTAGACCAAATGTTCTTTTTAAACATCTTTACCAATATTTTCTCTCTGTTTATAATTCTTTCTTTTTCTACCTCTTCCCCAAATGCCTGCCAGAGGGAATAGGATTTATGTTTTTCTGTTCCTAGGAGCTGTGTAACTCTGACAGCCAGCATTGCTTTCCATCATCATGTTGAAAGGAGTCAGAAACAAGGAGCGAAATGCTCAAGGCAGAAGGGAAGGGGTTGCCTTGTGTCCCAGGAGAGAAGGAAGCGGAGACCTGGAGGAAGTTTGTTGTTTCACTGCTCATATCTTTGTCCTTTAGCTCTGTTCCCCAGTCTGCTTCCGGTACAAAGGCGGCGTCTTGATCCTTGTCTTTGCACTCTTTCCATAGGAAGCCCCTTCGCACAATGTCTGGCGTCGTTTGTTGTAAACGCTGAGCATCTACCCCTGGTCATCCATCACCTCTCCTCTCTGGATTCACTGTTCCTAAGAAAGAGCCTGAGGACTGTGGTTCCTTTCTTTTGGCATCAAAAGAAATGAGAAGGGAATCTGAGGAGTTAGGTCAATGCAACCCTCTGATCATGCCCTCCCCCCTTCAAATCCTGCAAACTCTTGATAGATCTAACAAAGAGAAATTTGGTGGAAAGATCAGCAAGATCAGAAGGCTAGTGACAGATGTCATCTGAGTTCTGACCATAGCTCTGCAGTTTTGTAAGTTGGAAAACACTCACCAGTTTCATTTGGCACATCAAAAATGTACCTAGTAAACTGCAGTCTCCAACTGGAAGCTTCTGTGATTTCTCCTGCTATCCATGATGGAAGTTAAGAGGAAAGAGATGACTTGAAGAGCTTGCTTTTCAGTTTCAGTTAGTGCTCGGAAGACATATCTAGGGCTAGGGTGATCTTTCCAGCCCAAGAAACATTCCTCAAGTAATAGCCTCAGGACAAAGATCAAAGGAATCCAGATGCGCTGCCAGCTAAACCAGACTCTGAGACCCCAGAGGAGCGCTGGCTGGAAAGCCTCCGGTTAAGATCTCAGAATGATTTAAAATTACTTTCTGAAGTGCCTCTTCAGCTCAACAAAAGAAACCCCTAAGAGTCATTTCAGCCCCTGCCCCAGTGGCCACCTTGGCTAGAAGCCGTGGCCTCTAAATTCTGAGAAGAACTGCTCTGCCTTGACCTTCTGCCAGGCCGCAGGAGGAAAGGCTAATCCCGGGGGATTGGCAAATGGCGACACTAACTCAGGGCATGGATTATAGATCAATAAGAAAGGCATCGGCGATTTTTATCAGCTTTGACTGGAAGGGGCAGAGAGTCTGTGTGAAGGGAAATCACTGGATCTCTATGTATTGAGAAAGAAAGCAGTTTAAACATTACATAATTGGGAGCAAAGGTAATTTTTATGGAAATACAAATATGAATCAGTGAAGCAAACAAATAAAGAAAATAGGAAAGCCACAAATAACCCAAGCCCAGGACTCAGCCCTAGTCCCAAAGCTGACAGCTCAGATCACACAGGTTTGAGGGGGGGAGAGGACGGGGGTGGGAGGTCTGCTGCTGTCTGCTTCCCCTCCTCAGCCTCTACTTACATCAGAACGATGGCATGGCTGACACCAGCCACATGCGTAACTGAGCCATCGCCCCCTCTGCACATTTGTTACACAGCAGCTCTAGCCCAGCGTTCACATCTCTTCTCTTCCGCTGTCTGATGTCCTGTGTAATCATGAAGGAGTTAGAATTCTGTAGCACCAGTGGATCCTATTTGAAGTCCTCACCCTCACCTACAATGAAGGAAAAGAATCAGAACGTGAATAATGGCAGACTGTTTTTGTGACACAAATATCTCTTCAGATCTAACACTAGGTTGATTGTGGTCACAGGCAGGGGCAGGAGTTCTGCCTGTACGGAGGGGCGGCAGAATGGCGGCCGCACAGGTGCAGCAAAATGCAGCTTTTGGCTGAGCTAAACCAATGCTAAACATGGAAATGGCTTTCTCCTACTGTTAGTATGCATAAGAATTGCACACGTGTATATATACATATATTGCATATATATGAGTACATAATCTATGTAGAAATAATTCATATATTATGCTATGTATATTTATTTAAGTGTATCATATAATGTATATTTAATACACGTGTGTGTGTGTGCATATGCATGCGGCTTATTTATAGAGGAGGATTTAGAATAAAGAGAGTGTCATAATTCCCACATGGTTGGATTAAATGCGATAATGAGGATCTAATGTTTACCACCTGCTGTCAGGGCTGTGGGCGAGCGTTTTCCATGCCACGTCTCTGTGGAGCAGGGATCTCAAGCCCTTGATGTGCTTTACTCAGCGTTTTCTCCCCCGTCTCACATTTGGAGGTTTATTTTTGAGCCCAGATTGACTCTTTCTGCCATGCACAGTGGTCAGCACTTTGCGTATTTCTCTATTAAAATAAATAAATAAATAAACCAAAAATAAAACGCCACCACCAACCACCACAATCCTTACCCAGCACTACTGGCTAACACTGGGGCCCACATTGAGGCCCCCTCCAAATGCAAACGCAGCCGTGGATTCTTCATGCTGCAATTCTTTGATATTGGCAGTTTTGCTAGAGGAAAAACAGACAGTGAGACAGTGAAGGCACACATGGGTAATCTGAAGGAAACACAGCATGTCTTTATTGCATGCTCTCATTCCTCCTTTAAGTGAGACAGTTGAAGAGAAAAGGTTTACATGTGAGGAATGCCCAGCTCTGCCCCTGCCTCCCACTTCCTAGATGTTCTAGAACACTTAAGATTGGTTCTCTTTGGGCTGGGAAGGTGGCTCAGTGGTAGAGCGCTTGCCTTGCATGCTCGAGGCCCTGGGTTCGATTCCTCAGCACCACATAAGCAAAAAGAAAAAAGCCAGAAGTGGCGCTGTGGCTCAAGTGGTAGAGCACTAGCCTTGAGCTGAAGAGCAGAGGGACAGCGCCCAGGCCCAGAGTTCAGGCTCCACGACCGGATCCCCCACCCCCCCCAAAAAAGATTGGTTCTCTTTGACTTGGCAATAGGCATGCAAACGCACGTTATCGAGGCTAGAAAGGTATTTTAAAATGCACGAATCAATCCTATTTCCCTACTTCCAAAAGAAATCCCTAACTGTTGTATTTCACTGCAGACATTTGTTTCCTACTTGTATTTCATTCCCACATGGACATCCTTCTTCTGCTCTTTTATATTGAATGGTAAGACCTTATTATTCGGGAAATCTATATCAACATGGAGCTGAAAACTTGCTGAGGGAACTAGCTTCATATTAAAAAAAGCCTCATTTTTATCCAACACACCCAGAGTGTGGGTGTGCTTGTCCTTTAAGCCTGTGTGAACGTTCATGTATTAAAATGTTATATTAGTGTTCAAGGTAAACTTTTGTATATTGCAGTTTTAAATGTAAATGTTCATGTATTTCAGTGCCATTCTCTCATTCTCTCAACTATATAAGCAATTCTGTGTCATTTCTTTTTTTAACTTTGAAAACAAATAAAAAGTTGGTGCTAGTGGCTCATGTCTGTAATCCTAGCTATTCAAGAGACTGAGATCACAGTTCAAAGCCAGGCCAGGCAGAATAGTCCATGGGACTATAGGATCATCCCCAAACTGAGCAGCAAAAATGGCACTAGAGTGAGTGATGCTAGGAATGCCCATAACGTGAACTACTGCTTAGCGTGTGCTCACTATCATGTATAGCTCTGTAAATTAAGAACACAGTCTGCCATTATAACAAATGTGATGCTTTTGTGTAAAATCTCTCTGTAGGATTATGTATAAAATTTATATGTAAGAGACTCTAGTACTTTCTGCAGCTGTAGCTTTGATATATAAATCAATCTTTAGTTTATTTACACCAAAAACTGGGAAGACTCAACACATAGATGCATATACCCAGCATGTGTGTTCATGCTCGCATGTACATATGCACATATGCACACACACACATGTGGGTACACACACACTCACCTGATAAATACTTGAAACTCCAGTTTTTATATGTATAGACTAAACTGACTTGTTTATGCCTTGGAGAATGCACAACGTAGTTATCTCATTATGAATTAACCTTTGACACTTGTTCATATCAAAAATGTTTGCAATTCACACTGGAATTATTTTCAAATCATCTTATGCTTTTTCTTGAATACTTCATCAAGCCCAGTGCCAGGAAGGCCAACAATCTGGTGATTATATTTTCTATTTATTGAAAAATGAAACATGATCATTTCTAAGGTCTGAGCAGATAATCCATCATCAATCTACTTCACTGTTGCAGAATGGCACACAATAGAGTTGATTTCATTACCTCATCTATTTTGTTAACATATCCTGAAATTAATATTGGGTAATATTTTTTATAATGCTGTGGCATGCTAAGATTTATTATTTCTTCATTTGTGTGGTTAATTTAATGTATTGCATAATATATTATGCATGTATAAGCTAATCAGTAATGTTTACATTCCTTAGCAATCTAGCTTTTTCAAAATGAAATCCATCATTTATGTTAAGTAAAGATTACAATAAAACATTCGCAACAAAATTCTTATTCAATGTAGTTGGATGACTACTAGAAATTAGAAGAAAATAAAATATGATGGTAGGGTTCTTTTTAAATTTTTTTCCTGGTACTGGTCCTGGAGCCTAAACTCAGGGCCTGAATACTGGCCCTGAGCTTTTTCACACAAGACTGGTATTCTATCTTTTGGGCCACAGCTCCGCTTCCAGCTTTTTGCTGATTGATAGGAGATAAGAATCTCACAGCCTTTCCTGCCTGGCTGACTTTGAACCTTAATCCCCAGATATCAGCCTCACTATTAGCGAGCCACCAGTGCCCGGCTAGGTTCTTTCAATATTTTTTTAAAAAGAAAATAGACCAAATGAAAATTAAATAATCTAGCTACAACTGCTGATGTGTGCTAGAACTTGAGAGCTTCACCTGATCTGTGAATAAGGCTGGTCTGTGAGCATGGATGGAGTCTGACATCTTCTTCTAGTTAGTCCTTGGGTCTTCCAGAGTCTGATATAAAGCTGTGTTGCAGCTCCGCACAGCACACTCAACTTACCAATTAAAATGGGATCTCAATGACATTTTTCCTGGACGGGCTTCAAACCCTGATCATCTATGCAAGCCAAGTAGCTGGGATTACAGACATGAGGCATCGTGGGTGTGTGTGTGGGGGGGGGCATGCCAGAAATTTTAATATCATAAATGACTTTGATTCTTTGTGTTTGAATCTGTTGTCAGATTTATAGCATAGCAGCACACATATTTTAGGTAGATTCCACCTATCCTTCAATCTATCATCCACAATGTTCACTCTGTAGCAAAATAATCATAACCAATATGCCCTGGAAACTTCAGCGTTAACTCACAGGAGTATTTACTGAGTATGGGTAAATTAATTTGATTCACTTTTATTAACAATAGTTCTATATTAACAAATGCTATTTCTTCTTGTAAAATATTAGTGGCTTGTAGCTAGTTTTTTCTTGTGGTTCCATGTTTCTTTCTGATTATATGCTTATTCCAAAAAAAAAAATCCTGCATATAATCTTGTCCTATACAATGTAGAGATTTTAATACACAGACCAGGAGATTGCAAACAAAAGAACACTGACCTCCATGTGACCAGACATCAAGAGAGAAAGTTAACTCCACAAACATCTCTTATTAAATAATTTACAACTTAAGGAAGGAGGTAAGGTTGTACAACTTAGAAAAGGCCTTTTTAAGGTATGTGTTTAATTTATGAGGCCCAACTGAAACTATCACAAAATCTAGGGGAGCCCGGCCTGTCTTACTTTTCTAAGCATTCTCAGAGAGAAAAATTCCAGATATGCTATCAGTGGGAGTTCTCCGGTTACTCCACATATTCTTAGTCTTGTAACTAATTTTAGATTTCCAGAATAACACCAGACACTTCTGTAGAATGTAGCCTTTGCGTAACATAACTTCAAACAAGATAATGATCCAACTAGCTCTTTCTATCATTCGGCAAATGACACAGAGCTGTTGAACAAAGGCCTCCTATTCCACTAAAGAAGTAGTGGAATGTCTATCTTCTCTGTTAAAACTTATGTAAGGTAAAACACAGTGCTAAAAATAATTATTTCCACTGGCTTCATCAGGGCTAGGAGAGAATAAAACTTAGAAAGCTGTTTGCAACTGGTAGTGTTCTTGTAATTCTTATTTTCTGCTCATTGTCTTATGGTAGACACTTGTCAGGAAATTAGTGGAGGCAAACTTCAAGTCATTGGCAATGTTTTTTTGCCATTCATGTAATGTCTATGATATTTAAATGAATTCAGCTTCATTTGTTGCATTGGCTATATAGATCACTAGTAAATTTTATTTTCAAATGGAAAATATTTCCTAATAGTTCAATTCTATTTTAGTTTTGTGTCTACTCATGTAAGAAAAATTTGTGGAATTCATGTGGGATGTTACAGCTATTTTATGACTCTTTGGTTAATCAATTTGGTTGTTATAAAATTAAGTAATTATTTCTTCTTTTAATTAAATGCTGGGTTACTTTGCTGAATTTATATGCCATATTTATAATGCAATAGTGATAAATTGGCCTTTTTGATAGTAGAAATAAAATATGCTATTTTGCAATTCTTAACAACTAAGAGGCAATAATATATTTAGTCCACTCATGGTTTTAAATATGTGAAATAAATAAATAAATAAATAAATAAATAAATAAATAAAATAAAATAAATAAAGTCATTAAAGATGCAATGTGTAGCCTGAAAACTTTCAGTTCATAAAGTTGTTGTATCATCTTATGAAAATGACATTTCCAGTCAGACACCAAGGACTCATGACTGTAATCCTCACTACTCAAGAGGCTGGATGATAATTGTTCAAGGCCTGTCTTTGCACAAAAGTTCACATGAGTACTTCAGGAAAAAGCCAGTCTAGAGGTGTGACTCATGGAGCAGAGAGCCTGCAGAGTAAGAAGTGGAGCAAGTATAAAGCTCAGGAAATTAGGGTGGGTAGAGTTGGAAAGTAAGAGCAAATTTTCAAATGTTATAGAAAAAAAACCACATTTTCATGTAGGAAGAAACAAAAATACGCAAAGGGACTTCCATTGAAAACCAAAGTTCATTTCATTATATAATTCAGAGAAGTGTCCTGGCCCTTTATTTGCCTTTATTGACTTCCTTAGAGCTGACACCCAGCATTCCTGCCTATAGCACCCAGCTTTGGTGGTTTGAGCCAGGTTTCAGGGCTTTATTGGAATGACCAAATCCCCTTCACATTTGGAATAACGATTTCAGAAGTACACGGGGTACAGTCATTGCATACCAGGGGGAGAGGAGAGATGTTGTCCACCACCACACAATCACACAACCACATAACCACACAATCACACAATCATATGTTCCAGTACTTTCCATAAACCTGTACATCTGAAATGGAGAGAGTGGTCTGAACCTTTTCTGTTGCAAAGAAATGTGATTGAACTGGTATACCTCCACTTGCTAAAGCGTGGGCTGCTCAGGACCTCCAGGGCATAGCTGTTTTTCCTTTGAACAGTTCTGTTATTACTTTAACAACTTTATTTTTTTTCTTTTTGCAGTTTTATGCTAATTTTCTCATTGCCAGGGTCTTAGGGCTCAGGGTGTGACCAGTCCCTATGTAGAGCTAATAGTTTGGGATCTTGATTTGCACATAACAGAAACAAAAGACAGGTGTGAGCAACAAGGAGGGAGAGCAGAATACTTAATTTTATTCACTTCAGTGGGTCTCAGCCTGGAGATAGTCTAGACTGGACTTTGAGATGCGTTCATTGCTTTATAATTATGTATACAATATTACTACTTTCATTCCTGATTATACCGAGCATAGTACATTAAAAGACAAAAGAACCAGGCCCCAGGGGCTCACACCTGTCATCCTAGCTACTTAAGAGGCTGAGATCTGAGGATATTTGTTCAAAGCCAGCCCAGGCAGGAAAGTCCATGAGACTCTGATCTCCAATATACCAGCAGAAAACCGGAAGTGGTGCTGTGGTTTGAGTGGTCCTGCACTAGCCATGAGCTGAAGAGCTCAGGGACAGTGCCCAGGCCCAGAGTTCAAGCCTCAAGACCTACAAAAAAAAAAAAGACAAAGGACACATGCTTCTTCTCCTATGTACAAAATACAGCACCCCACATAATCATATATGGAGGAATATGTACAGATGATTTAGCTGACCAAATCAGTCCTCAGATCTCAGCATCCTAAACAGCTAGAATTATAGGCAGGAGTCACCAGCGCCTGGTACTATCTTCTACATCTTAACAAAGGAACAGCAGTCTAAAAGCACAATTTAATTCTGCTGATGCCTTTCAATGAAAAGGAATTGGTGTTAGGAAAAAAAACAAACCAATTATTGAGTGTTATTCTAGCTGATACTCAATCCATTTTCCACGTTTCCCCTGTTATGAGAAGAAGTCCTGAGCAAAGAAAAAAAAGATCATGAGGGAAAAGAAGTGAAACTCGCCATGGAGCCAGGGAGAGCTTCAGGAGGCATCTTGTCCCCACGCAGAGTCAATGAGGTCACTGTTGGCAAGGTCTCAGCCATTGATTTACTGTCCATGCAAGCAAGGAAACGATTACAAATCCAGGTTTCAATGTTAAGGTCATCTGAGCAAGAGTAACTTCCAACAGTTTTCTTTACGCTTTCCAAGTCTCTGCAGATTGCTGCCTGCAGATAAATCAAATGGAGGGATTTGCATAGCAGCCTTCTGCAGTGATTTTCAGAAGGGCAGGGTGTCCAGGGGCAGGCTTCGAGGTAGGGCCTGGCAGGAACTGGAACTGGGATGTTGAAGGCTTCTACCCGCTCATGGCAGCCATCACCCGAGACACAGAATGGATTTACTCTTCAATTTCAACCTGATCTGAAAGAAGCCCTTTTCTTATCTTAAAAAAAATACAACTTCTGGATTTTGAATATATTTTTTTTTCATGACAGGCTGTCTTCGGCCAGTAAACACATTGTAAATGAGGGCCTCTGTGTTTTTCTCCTCGGCTTTTACAAATCCACTGAAATTCTGCATGGGCAGGTTGGTGGAGACTCAATTTCACAGCAGTAGGAAAAAGTTCAGATTCACACAAGGATCTTGGACAGGATTGTATACTCCGTGTAATGAATCTGCCTTCACCACGTGTGTCATTTCCATCTTCACAAGCTTCGTAGAAATGCATCGGCTGGAAGGAGCCAAAATAATCTCACCAATGATGGATTGCCAAGAATATTCTTCTGGCTGAGCTGTGCTTTCACCAAAAGTCCAACCACCCTTCAAAAGCGATAGCATCTCTGATTCCTTAAGAAAAATAACTCAAGTCAGGCTAGGCAATAGTGGCTTCCACCCGTGATCCTGGCTACTCCAAGGGCTGAGATCTGAGGATCCAGGTTCATAGCCAGCCCTGGAGGGAGTCTGTGATGCTCTTATCTCCAATTAATACTAGGAAAGGAAAGGAAGTGATAGTTGTGATGTTAGTGAATGAATGCCAGTTATGCGTTAAAAGATAGCCCCCAGACCCTGCGATTAAGCACCAGAACTTGCACCAAAAAACCAAACCAAAACAAAAAAAGCAAGGTGTTTTGTTAAGTAATACAAGTGGCCTTGAATTTCACATTCTGAGTAGTGAGATAAACACATCCTGGATCTCCACATCCAGGTAGCACACTCAGGACATGAGCAGAGGAGATGGGATGCAGCTGGGATCATCTGAGGGGCTCAGGCTGGTTTGATCGCTCTCCATAGGGCTTCAGGCCCACACATGATTAGGATAGGTGTCTCCCTTCACTGGTCGGTCCATGTGATGATTTTCCATGTTGACAACTTGATGCCCGAATGTGCTATGCTGATGCTGGCCACCCTTGTGTAGCTCAAGACTTACTAGCTCCATCCTAAACGCCTAAGTTTACATTCTCCGATTAATTTTCCTTTCTCCTTCACAGAATGTATGGTAAAGTGATTCTCATTTTTTTAATCTGTCAAGCCTTTACATTCTACCAGGATCAATTGAGATGAAAATCAAACAGCACTGGAATTTCAGGATTATCTGTTTGTTGACATATTTTTAGCTAGTACACACATTCAAGAAAAGACCTAGTTGAGCTCACTCTAATCTGAGCTTTACAGAAGCTGAGATCTGAGGATCCCAGCTCATAAGACTTAAGAATTAGCCAGCAAAAAGCTGGAAATTGAGGTGTGGCACAAATGGTACAAAACCAGCCTTGATTTCAGAGAAAGTAGGAGGGCTTGAGTTCAGTCTCCAGCATTGGCATGCCCACCCCCCCTTAAAAAAAAAGATGAGAAAAATATAGAATAAGAGAATAGACTAGTAGAACAAGAATGAGAACAAAGGCACTGTGTCTATATGCATGAAGTTATCTTGGTGATTTATTGGAAAATTTCTTCCCACACCGTACTCTGGCAAAGGTGAATGATATGATAGATGATGAAGAAATGTCTGACAGTGCATTGCTCTAATTACTGAAGGGAAAATGTCCTTTTAAAACTAGATGGCCAGTGAGGAGGTAGGCCTACAATGCCAATTGTTCCCTCGTGAATTCTAACTTTAGCTATCGTAAGGAAACTTATATTTACGACCTAGAACCACAGTGATAGAGATGATTGGAGGAGGGAGGTCCCAGCTGGAAAGCAGACTTAACAAGATGAGCAGAAGCAGTTCTGTGAGAGAAAAAAACCTAAGCAAACACCGAGAAAATACTGGAGCTCATTCACAGCTCTGCTCTCAGCAGGTGCTTCACCATTAGGGAGGAGGACTATGACCAGAGGAAGAAGGTGATCACACCTCTGCCTCAACAATAGACACTTACTGCAAAGCTCCACCTTGCTCATCCTCACTGAGGGATGGAGTTCTTTTCTCTAGAACCAAACATAGCACAAGCTGTTCTGATCACAACTGCCGAACATTGAGCGCCACAACCCCATCATGTGTGTGTGAACCTGCCCCAAGGCAACCCACTGAACACTGGGGATGATGGAAGGTGGAGGGGACGAGGGCCGACAGAGCCTTTGAGGTTCGTCTTACCAAATCATGGTAAAAGAAGGCAGGAAAAGAAACACGAGAGTGAAACTCCTTCCTACCTTTAATGGCCATCTCAAAATGAAGACAATACAGCTGCCCCTTCCCCCCCAGTGGCTCACACCTGTAATCCCAGCCACTCAGGAGGCTGGGGTTGCAGGATCACAGTTCAAAGTCATCCTGGGTGGAAAAGTCTGAGTGAATTCAAATAACCAGTAAAAATCTGGAAGTGAAGGTGTGGCTCAGGTAGTAGAGATCCAGCCTGAGTCAAAAGTTATGTCCAGCCTGAGACCCTGAGTTCAAGGCCAGAATGAGCACAGGGTTTGTTTAAAGTCAATAACAGGGAAGTGAATCAGGCAGTGCCAGGTGCCAGGCACCAGACGGAGTGTGGCGTGATGGTGAAATGTATGAGACAGAATAGGTTGCAGGGGGAGGGCACTAGTATAGAAATGCCACCGTGAAGTCCCTGGTACAACTAGCAGTGAATAAACAGGCTTACAAATAATACCGGAAAGACTTAATTACATCCCCACATTGGCGATACACTGTTGCAAAGAATAATTAGAAGAAAGAAAGTACCCTAAGCATATTAATGCTTGACACAGCTTTAGTTATCATCATCGTCATCATCATCATTATCATCGTCATCATCATGAACCATCCTCATTATCATCATTACTGTGTGCTGGTCCTGGCGCTGGTCCTTGCGCTCTCTTACTTGGTTTCTCCAATAAGCTCAAGGCTCAAGGCTGTGCTCACGGACTTTCCTGCCCGGGTTGGCTTCAGACCCTGATCCTCAGATCTCAGCCTTCTGAGTAACTAGGATTACAGTTGTGAGCCACTAGTTCTCTGTAGTTTTCTGTCTTAGCCTAGTCTTAAATTATAATTTGATGCCTGTCTCCCAATGCATGTGTATAGTAGTAATAATGAAACCACAAAAATGTGAAAATAAATACAATCACCATATTTTCATTATTGGTACAGTTTGCTTGTATTTACATATGCATGTTGTATGTACATAAACATGTGTATATATGGATTTATATTTACATGTATATATACATATATTCCTTTCTTCTTTCTTCCTCTCTCCCTCCTTGCTGCCTTCCTTCCTTCTCCCTTCTTTCCTTCCTTCCTTCTCCCTCCCTCCCTCCCTTCCTTCCTTCCTTCCTTCCTTCCTTCCTTCCTTCCTTCCTTTCTTCCTTTTTTCTTTCTTTCTTTTTCTGTCTCTCTTTCTTTCTCTTTTTCTCTCTCTCCTCTCTCTTTCTTTATTTCTCTCTCTTTCTCCTCCTCTCTCTCTCCCTCCCCTCCTCCCTTCCTCCCTCTCTCTCCCTCCCTCTCTTTCTGGTAGGAGGGCTGTACAGGCCTTCCTTGCTCTCCTCACTGTGCAGCACCACACTTGGCTCCAGGTCCCCTGCTTTCTGATGAGAGCGCGGGGCTCCCCACACTAGCCCCTCACCCCGGTGTCACCAGTGTCACCAGTGCAGGCCCTCAGATGCCCGGCAGCTCCATGGTCCCTGGGAGTGGAGGGGGGGTAGAATATTTTCTACACATTAACACGTTCAGGAGCCATCTGTAGTGAGTGGTTCCCATTGACGATACTTGTGCAGGACGCAAGGGTATGGGGGAGAATAAGGGTATGGGGTAAGAAATCAGTGTGCATCTCCCCAGAGAGAGCCCTGGATCAGGAGGCCGGAAAGCGAGGCCAGGTCACTCCGGTGAGAGGAAAGTGTGGGAACGCACATGCGCAGCCCTTTCCCCCCAACCTCACCTGAGCACCTGCGTCTTCGGCACAGAAAAGGCCAAAGCAGAAACTTTGTCAGGGGAAAAAATAAACCCAGGATGGACTCCGCTTCCTTCCCCTGAGTGGCCACCTGATTGCAGGTTTCTGCTTGAGAAGTTTCCTGGCCGGGGTGCACACAGGGTGCACAAGGGCTGCAAATGGGGGTACACACAGTGTGAGGAGAGGTATGCCTGTCCACACCAACATCTGACCACACCAATAAGCCAAACAGCCACCCCCGGCTCCTCCGAGGGGCGTGAGCTGTTTCTGATGAAACCTCAGACTCCCTGACCCAGAGGGGCGGCCATGGGGCAGGCCAACCCCACAGGAGGTGAGCTTTTCCTGTCCCAGGAAGGCCACAAAGCTGGCCAAGGCCCAGAGCTCACCTTAGCACATGCTCGTGCCCAAACGTTTGTTTCTATTACGGCTGGAACACAGAGGAGTTCTGGTGATACAGCTGTCACTGAACACCTCATGCCTCCCAAGGCCCTGAGTCCAGCCTGGACACCAACACACGGGTGAGAATTCATCATGTTGTACAGCACGTGCCAGGTCTGGTGAGAGGCTCAGGCCCGTGTCACAGAGCAGAGCAGCCGGTGTGGCCTCGGAGTGCCACAGACACGCTCTTTACATGTGACACTTCCAGGACAGCTCCCAGGGTACTGTGCCCAGCACATGAACACCTTCCAAGGGGCCCTCACTGCCCTGTCTGCTTCTGCCTTCCTCTAGCCACCCATGAAAGGACAGGAACCTTCTAGAACATACTCCACCACAGCCCATCAGAGACCTTCCTTTGCATCTGTCTTTATTCTAGCCAGTGCTTTAAAAGGTGAAAAAGGTTAATGGTGGTAAATTTTGCCTGTTTCCCTCCTGTAGCTCTGCCAGATTTTGTTATCGGCTTTGCCGATTCTATGGATCACATTTATCTTGAGGATCAACAGTAGATCCTCTTGAAAACTTGGCACTCTTGTGAGCATGGCCTGATTCTCTGTGGAATGGCAGTGTTTGGCTCTGTATACCTGACCGTCACAGAACATTTCTTGTAACTAGCATTTCTAGGTCACAGCTTCTTTCCTAAATGTTTATTTACATTATTATTGCATGTATTGTTCATCTTTCCTATTGGCACGTGGCTGTGTGATCTCATGTTTGAAATGATTGATGGAAGTCTGGTACGTTACTGCACACCTACAGTCCCAGCCGCTGGGTGGCTAAGACAAGATCTCTTGCACTCTGTGAGCTCCTGGCCAGCTGGGGAAACCCCTGCTTCCTGAATGTCTGGGATTAAAGGCATGAGCCACCATGTTTGACCATGGAAAGTGCATTTTGTCTTTTTATTCAATAATATAATGTGTTCCTTGTTATATTTACAGTGTGTTTATTAGTGTGGCATGCCTCAGATCTTCCTGTACACTTGAATTTCATCTGAAATAGTTTTCTTTCACTAGGAAGACTATTCTTTATGATGTCTCAGCGTTAGAGAACTGATTATCTCTTTGTTCTTTAATTATACATATACGTATAATTTGGGACTTAAAAGTAAGGAAGGAATGTTCACCGAGATGTCAGGATGTTTGTGTTCAGTATAAAATAAACATTGCATTAAAAAAATTTCATAGACTCTAGGAAACTGTCAAGATTGGACAGAGCAGGATATTTCTAATTTGTTCAAGGGATTTTAATGCCAAGTTGATCCATTGGCCCATAAATATTTATGAAATCAGTCCTTTTGGGGGGAGGTAGAGGAATTAGCTTTCCATTGATTATGCCTGGTTATCTGTTATGCGTGTGACAATTTGAAAATGGGCACACGCTTCTCCTATTGATTTACTGTCCAATAAATAATTACAGTTCATTACTTATTGATCACATGCGTCCATAATCATTTTACTTCTCTTTTGTGTGCGGTATCAGTGTCACTTTTAGACCCTAGACAATTTACACAGAAAAATTAAAAGTCTGTTACAGAAACACTACACACGCTCATGGAGCCTGCATGGCATCCTCTCTCTCTGCACGAGACAAAAGGATGAAAAGGATGAATGATTCTGCTCCCACAATCAATGCTCTCAATTCATCAGCCCAATCCTGCTGAGCCGGCCGCAGAAGCTGTTTGGTGTGTGCCTGTGAGGCCTTGTGCTGTCTAATGCAGGAAACATCCTATTATGCCAAACACAAGTCAGGCCTCTGCAATGAAACCACGTTCTGATGGGCCCAGGAGGCGGAGGGGCCCTTGGGCCACCATCTGTGTTCTCCCACTGACCTTCTTGTCCTTTACTGCCCTCAGTAGAAAGTGCTCGTGGCACTGGTGACCCTCAGAAAGCCAGGAAGAGCCCACGGGGGAGAAATCACAGAGGATGTCTGGGAGGGCGGGGACCATGTCTCTTCCCTGTTCTCTCTGAGCCACTGGGAAACTTGAAAGTCACCCAGGAAAAAGGTAACACTTCCCCTGGGTAAAATTAAAGTACAGTTTTACCTCACTTGAATTTCTGTGGGCACAGAGAGAAATTCATTCCATCTTCTGTTCTCAGCCATGACACTGAGGTTCAAAGTACATGCCAAGGAAGGAAGCTGAAGTGCTGAATTAGCTTCATGTTTGTTGGTATTGCCGTAGATGGAAATGTGACCTCAACTCATACAAATCTGAATAATTGCATAAAATTATATATATATGTGTGTATGTGTATGAATCATATCTATATGCCATAAATAAGTTATATGTAATTAGCCTATAGATATTTGGTATATAAATGTTAATATATAATTATAGATAGCACATGTTATATATGGTAAATATTACATAGAATTACATATATTATACATAATTAGATATGGTATACATGATACATTTGTATACATTATATAATTGTATATTTCATGTATAATTAACAGGGTTCATAATATTTCATGGTATGTACTGCATACCTATATAGAAATATAGAATATAACAGGTCATATGATATTTTATAATCTATGAAATATTATGTGGTATTATAATAATTGGTACAAATTTTTATAGTTATGGTTATATAAAATTACATATTAAAGATTATTTTAATGTTGCTATGAAATAGTGTTTCTTTTTAGTAGAAGAAGTTCCCAGGATGTGGTGGCCTGTGTGTGTAGTTCTAGCTCCTTGGGAGACAGAGGCTGGAAGAATCACAGTTCCTTGATCTCAGCCTCCCAGCAGCTAGGATTATAGATGTGAGCCACGGGTACCAGCAAGAATGCTTAAGCTCTACACTGTGGTCAGCAACTAGGTAGACTAGTAAAAGGCCAACTGAGTTATTATTGCTTCTTTAGAAGAATCACCAATTAGGTTTCTAGAAGACAGACTAGTAGAAGGTACCGTATAAGGAGCAAACTAACATATGGTACCACAATTACCTAAGTTTCATTCTTTTTACTGAGAGAAACACATCGTTTAAATAGGAATACAGGTGGACCCATGGCAACAATGAGATGTACAAGTCGTTATGTCGAAAAATGAACTTTACAACTTTGGTAGGGGGTGGGTTGGTGGGTGAGGGTGGATGGGGGGGGATGGGAAGAGATGGGAAGGGGAAACAAAGGAGAAGGCTACAGTGCTTGATAAGAAATGTACTCGTTACCTTGCCCATGTAATTGTAACTCCTCTGTATAGTATTTTCACAATATAAATAAATAAATAATAATAATAATAATAATAAAGAATCACAGTTCCTAAGCCAGTCCACACACAATAGAAGCCCCATCCCATCTCACTGAACAGAAAGGGCTCAGTGTGCATTTGAAAATGAGCACTCCTCTGTCCACTCTGCCGTGGCCAGGGCCCTTTCCTGGCCTTCACTTCAAAACCACGATGTCCACGTGGAAAGGGAGGGAAACCAGCTCCATCTGGTAGCATGTGGTCAATGGCTAAAGACTTAAATTCTAGGGCAAAACTGGGAGAAAGCTCCTTGGCTTTAGTCCTGGTGGAAACTTCTGGATTGGCAGCAACACCCAGAAAAGATTAGCACAAATGATCACGTGGTGCTGTGTCCACAGATCTTTTTACAGAGTGAAACAACACTGAACAAATGAAAGGGCCACCTCTCAGATAACAGAAGACATCCTGCCTCATGATCTAACAAAGTTTAATGTCTAGAACTCATAAGGGACTCAGGACACTCAATAATAATAGCAATAACAACAACATTGTCAATAATAGTGAAGCTGCTGCTGCTGCTGATTGGAAAATCATGTGCCAGAAAGGGCCTCAAGAGACATTTTTCCAGAGAAAACATGGAATTGTGAAAAAGCTCATGAAAACCTGCTGCACGTCACTAAACATCTGGAATGTGCACAACTAAATGTCACCTCAGACTGTTTAAGATCCCTTTTCAAACACTGAAAAACAAACGAAATTCTCATCCAAGTAGGCAGAGACACGAAGTCTGTGGACTGCTGGGCATTCCTGAGGGGGACATTGAAGATTGTACAGATATTTTACTGTAAAATGGGGTTTCTTAGGACTGAAAATAGACTCATCAAGTGGTGAATACTGCAATCACACTTCTAGAATGATTTCCAAAGGAATATATATAATATTCTAAATAATATATACTGTACAGATTTATTATTATTAACATATAGAATCATATATATTATACACTATATACAATATTGTACTCGAGACTAACTTTAAATGTTTTCTCTCACCACACAAGAGGAAATATATTAAGATAGACAATTAGTCTAAGTCTAGAGACATTTCCAACATATCACATGTGTACACTTAATATTTATTCATTTTAACTCAAGAAGACTGGATGAAAGGATTATGTTTTATTGAAAATTATGATGGCAGGCTGGGAAGGTGGCTCAGTGGTAGAGTGCTTGCCTTGCATGCATGAGGCCCTGGGTTCGATTCCTCAATACCACGTAAGTAGAAAAAGCTGGAAGTGGCACTGTGGCTCAAGTGGTAGAGCACTAGCCTTGAGCTGAAGAGCAGAAGGACAGCACCCAGGCCCAGAGTTCATGCCCATAACCAACAAAAAAAATGAAAGAAAATTATAACAGCTTATATATTAGCATATTTTATTTGAGAGGGAAAATATACTAATTAATAAAAATTGACAAAATAATTTCCCCTCTTTGATACTTATTACTTTCTTAGACTTAGTATGCTAAGTTATTTTTGTTGATAATCTTCCTCAATCTTTTAAATAACATGTGGTCATTTTGAATACACATATTTGTATGTGCAATGGTAGTTTAGTAATTCAACTTTAACTTAAAAATAATTTTATTGTGAATAGAGAACCAAACCAATAGAGAAAGAGTGGAAGTATATAGAGACTTTTTTATTCTTACATTAGACGTAAGGACTCAGATGAATTGTTCTAGGGACTGAATTAATACAGGGATGGGCATTCAAACACAAATTGATGAAGAAGGCTTTAAAGGTCTCCAGTCTTATGGTTTATTGATCTTTGCCAGTTGATTTCTAGGAACTCATATTCATGTGGGAAAACAAGGGCAAGGCTCTTAAAGCAAGTGCAAAACCAGATCCATTAGGTATTTTCATGATGAAACATTTGTTTCCTTTCACTAGATATTAACATAACTGAATAGTTGTTATTTCCTTCAGTAAAAAGGAAGTTTCCATCTGGAAGTGATTTGTCTTTGGAGTGGTTGTATTCTTTGCCTTCAACTATCTGGAAAAAGAATGAAGCAAGGAAGAAGAATGGAAGAATGTTCGGGGAACAGAAGAAGGGGACAGAAATGTGAGAAGAACCTTGGAATATAAGGTGTGTGAGGTAAATTTTCTAAATCTCTTTTGCTCACAGTCTTTTACCATTTCATCAAAGGCAGCTCTAAAATTACATTTTATGACCACCATCCTTATTTTTCCTGTCACCTACCCGAAGTATGAAAACCTACCATAGAAAGAGCAGGCCAGAAAAGTACCTTGTCAGCCTTCTGGAATACTGAGAATTCCAGAGCAAGGCTCTCTTTCCTGCCCCCTAGCCATCAAGATGTATCATTCAAAAATGTCCGATTTTTGACATATCACAAGCAAAAGGACTCCAATGAAAATTATTTCATGTCTTTCTCAGTTAAATGGTTGACAGATGCGCCTGCTTATCAGGCTGGTTCCCCTAAGCCTAGAAAGACCGGTTGCTGATAGTTCATGGAGATTGGAATTACTTTGGAATTTCTTTGTTTCCAGGGTTCTGGCTACTGGTGATTAACTCAAAATAAATACCAAGAAGGAATATTCCAAGACAAAACCAGCTGGGATTCTATGAGATATGCAGATTGAAAATGAATGAAAGTAATGGGTGGATAAGCTGAACTATATGAAAAGAAACCAGTCAGTTGTGCCACACACAGGCCATTGTTTTCATTAAAATCTCTTAGATATTACAGATGGAGCTCATGTGATAGGTCATGTGTTTGATCAAATGAACTGTATAACTCGTGCCTTGAAATGAAGACTTGATAATAATAGTAGTAATGAGGGTAATAATAAAGACTGGCAATAATAATAATTCACCAACCATGTAGTAACATTATCTGAGGCAAACATCAAAAGCAACATCACACCCCAACTGTAAGTCTGATCTCAGAGGCAGAATTCCAAGGAAAGCTATGGAGCTTTAACTTTGAGACTGTACCTCGTTTGGAAGCTCTCCACTTCTGCTGGGAAGGAAAGTGGCTACCTCAGTCACTCAGGCTGTGGTGAGAGTGTGGATACGAAACTGCAGCTATGAGCACCCACGCACCTCACCCATGCGGGCTGAGGGCCAGAAGGAGGAGCGTGGAACTGAGGTGCTGTGTGTGTGTCTGTGCATATTTTCAATTCACTCCATCTAAACAAGTAATTCCTTTCATTAATCAGCAAAGCCCTATTATGAGTCATTTTATGACTATTTTTCCAGTAGTCTTAAAATGCTTATGTGATCGAGTATCATGTTTTGTTCATGAGAGGTTATAGACTGGCAGTGGTGTTCACTAGTCACTGTGTGGAAAAACAACTGTATAGCTTATAGGTGGAGATGGGAGGGAAAACTGGAGAGCACAAGGGAAGGGGTGACCTTATCCAAATGGAAAAGTACTCTTTATCTCACTGTGTGATGGTAGAATGTCTGTACATCACCTTTATAATAACAAAGAAATAACAAAGAAAAGAAAAACAACAAAAAGAAGTTAGAGACTACTGCAGTTACAACCTAGATTCTCCCATTTATGGCTTTAAGTCAGCCAATAAAAGCAAATATTTTGGATGCAATTTACATTATTTTAACTAAATATTGGGAATGTGTTTGGACTTTTTTTCCACATGAAATTATTCAGCGATAAAGAAACAAATTATGTCATCTGCAGAAGCATGGGTGGAACTGGCTATGACCATGTGAAGAAAAACAACTCATTCAGACAAATATTGTAGGTTACAAATATTGTAGGTTAAAATTACTGCATGTTAAAAATGACACGGATGTACGGGGAGAGCTGTTTGTAGTACTAGTTGGAGGATAAGGGGAAAGAGAAAGGATGACAAAAAGAATATAATTGCTGTGTTATATACAGGTATGAAAATGGAATAAGGAAGTCCCTCCAAATTGTTTTTAAAAGGGAGACGAAGATAAGGATTAAGAGAAAGAGGTGACTTTGGTCAAAGCACATGATATATGAATATGAAAACATAACAATGAGATCCCTTTGTAAAAATGTCAATGAAATTAAACTGTAGTTTCAACATAGTTTTTCTTTTTTTTGGGGGGAGGGTGGTCGTGGGACTTGAACCCAGGGCCTGGACCCTGTCCCTGAGCTCTCTTGCTCAAGGCTAGTACTCTACCACTTGAGCCACAGCTCCACTTCCAGCTTTCTAGTGATTAATTCGAGATAAGAGTCTCATAAACTTCCTGGCCAGGCTGGCTTTGAACCATGATCCTCAGATCTCAGCCTCCTGAGTAGCTAGGATATAGGCATTTACCAGCAGATCCTGGTTTCAACATAGGTTTTTTGTTTGTTTATTTGTTTTTCTGAGGAAGGGTGGTTGTGGGCTTGAATTCAGGGGCACTGTCCCTGAGCTGCTTTTGCTCAAGGCTAGCACTCTACCACTTGAGCCACAGCACCACTTCTGGCTTTTTCTGTTTATGTGGTGCTGAGAAATCAAACCCAGGGCTTCATGCATGGGAGGCAAGCATTCTCCTACTGAGCCACCTTCCCAGCTCCAACATAGTTTTTGGAAGGCACTGATTATAATGTAATCACATTCAATAGCTCCACTATCCAATTGTAAGACTCTCTAATGTAAAACATTGTATATTAAGTTAAATAAAAATTTTCAATAGCACCACAAAATTTATAATTGAACATGACGTGGAAACATTCATAATATATTTGTATGCTATATTCTGAATGATATAAATAAAGAAAACCCTAATATATTTAAGTGCTCCTATTTGTTAATTATTTGGTGACACCAGGGCTGGAGGTGGAACACAGTGACATATACCTACCTCATCTGCAGTGTGCAAGACTCTGTGTCTATGTTTCAACAAAAGGAAAGACAGGAAAAGTAAAATAACATAGGACAATTACATTATGAAACTTGCAAACAATTTCTGGACACATAACATTCAATACCCTTAATTTACTAGTTTTATATAAAATATGGGATAGAAGGCCTAATTTCATAGAAATATGAACCCCTTTCCCTTAAAAAGTACAGAAACATGAAATAAAAATAAGAATGAAAAGCTATCATTCTTTATAACATCTTTAATGCACTTATATTTATGGTATTTGTCATAATTTTGTTGTGCATTTTTGTAGCATTGTACATCATCTTAAATGAAATAACATGGAGTGAGAAAAATCAGAACCACATCTCCTTCCACTGACATTACATACTATGTGTGCAGCAACAATAAAAAAGAATTAAAGGAATCCTGAAAGGAGGTTTACCAGAACAATAGATTCTGTTTTGATAAAAGAAAGTTCTTTCTTTTGTAAATGTAGCCATAAGACAATATTCAATAGAAAATAAAAAGATAAACATACAATTAGCAGATATGCCCCCACCAAAATAGTATTTTAAATCCATTTAAAAAATACACCACTTCTTTTTTTATTATCTTTAAGTAATTGTACGAGTTGCCACTCCATAAAGCAATTTACAAATACAATGCATTTGATTAATGTCACCTTTGCAATATTCCTACCCATCACTCCTCCCATCCTCCCTGCCCTCCATTTTCTTAATTCACGAGGACACACACTGAATACTATGTCATTATCTACTTCCACTCCCCTCATCCTGCCCCTTTCTAGTACCTGAGTCCTGGTCTTCATCTTGTTCAACTGTGAGTTAGCCTTTCTTAGGAATTATACCATCCTTCCATGAATCTACCGTATTTTGTTTACTATATTCATGTATACTTGGATATCATCCCCAAGTGTTTACTTACATATTCATAAATTAAATCTAAGGTCCACAAATGAAAGAAAATATACATCATTTTTCTCTCTGGGCCTGACTTACTTCACTTAACATGTCATTTTCCAGGTCCTTCCATTTCTTGGCAAATGCTTCAGTATCATTCTTTGTAAAATGTGTGAGCAAAACTCCATCATACACACACACACACACACACACACACACACACACACACACACACACACAAACGCACATTAGAATTGAACTTTCTATTTTATTCAGACTAATTTCATTCAGACTTACATCTAATTTCATTCTAATTTCATTCAGACTTACATCTGTGAATTGATTATTGAAGGATGTAAAGATGTTTCATTTAACTGTGATTCCTGAAAGAAATTTCCCATCCTTATAAGAAAAACATCACTACAAGGGATCTGTTGGTGTTCTCCTTTTTTCTTCAAGCAAAGAACTAAAATCTCTCTCTCTCTTTCTTTCTCTCTCTCTCCTCACTCTTCCTCTAGAATAGAAGAGAGGCTGATAAAATAATGAAAAAGAAAATGTATGGACTGGATCAGAGAAGCTGCCTCCTAGGAAATACATTTAGTGTCAAGTCCTTGGCCTGGATTAGGTTCAGTGTTGGGGTGGACAGGAGTGTGGTGAAGGTGAAGGATACCTGCCAGCATCTCTGCATATAACCTGTATGCCCCTGCTGGTTACCTGTCATGAGCACCAGCAGGGAGCCACAATGGTGAAGGAAAAGGGTCTGAGGGCCACTGGACCTGCACTATGCCACACATTGGGCAGAAATCCTGTCAGTCAGATATGCAAACTGACAGATATTCAACCATGACGGGTATTTAATGGTGACAGGTATTTAATAATGTCTCTTTGCCCTAGGAGGTGAGTGCATATCAAGCACTACGACCAAGCAAAGAACACTAAAGCAAACTTCAGATCACCTGGAAATAGAAATGCTGGGGTCATGCAATCGTCCTGCTGAACTAGGATTAATTCATCGCCTACTTGTCACCTCAATTACCCTGAGAAAAGCAGGCCTTCCTGCGTGGAGGTCAGTTCGGATTACACTTAACCACAGTTGAAGTCTGTATCTCCCCATGCCGTGGATGTGGAGAGACTCTGCGGGCAGAGAGAACACAATGCCGTCGTGGGTTCGCCCTCCGTGTGCATACTCCTTCCCAGGCTTCACGGGAAGGTGGCTGGTGGGGCAGGTCAGGGGTCAGTACTCCCATCTCAGGCCTTCCCACTTCTGATCTAGAAGTCAGGGTGCAGGGAACAGTCAGCCGGAGCCCTGGGTCAGCCTGGGTAACTCTGCCGGGCAGCCCTAGGCTCTGAGCATACTGGACGCACAGCTGAGCCCTATGGGACAGGCGTGGAAGAGGCCCTGGGGCAGCTCCCGTGGCTGGGGTCACAGGGCTGGGTCTGGGCACACAAGCTGCATTGCAGGAGCCCTACAGAGTGGGACACAGACAGGGGGCCATGGGGCCTTTGGCTGAAGGACCCCTCACCCCGTGAGCCGGTCGTGGCCAAGGCCCCCAGGACGGACGCGTGCTCAGGAGTGCTGGGCAGCAGCCTGTCCCGCAGGGCGGAGCGGGTCTCTCTGAACCACACCGCGTACTCACGGCATCCGCCATGTCCACGAGCAGCGTTGGAACTCAGCCTCCTATCAAGAGGCCTTCATGGTCTTGCGGACTGATCAGAAGGGTGAGCCCTGGCTATGATGTTTCCATTCTATCCTGTGATGTTTCCATTCTATCCTGTGGCGTATTGCAATGACTTTATAAAGAAGCAAAATGATACCTGCTATGATGCCAGCTTCCAGTCATTCTGTACATTGCTTCTGATACAATCCCGAAGCTTTCATTATTTTTAATACACTTTTACTATAGCAAAGGCTCTAGAAATAAACCTCTTATTTGACAATAGTGTCAATTGCAATAGCAATGAGCAGCTTGTGGAATGTAACTTACAAAACCTATCCATGTTATCAACCCGAGTGTGGAAACACATTCTCAGGCCAGCCATTTAGAGTGAGGGTCTGTCTTCCTTTATTTGCAGTAAATGGAGTTTCTAGAAGATAGATTAGGGAGCAAAAGTAGCTTCTTAGAAAATTCGGGTCTGTCCAACTTCTCGGTGATGGACAGCACTGATTTCACCACACGGAAAACCTTTGGCATATTAATGATCTCTTGTCCCGGACCTGTGGCCTGTTTCCTCTTCCCAGCTGTTGCACCTGCTGTACTTACCCCTGAGCACTTCATGCTTGCTCTCCTCAGATGTGCCTGGTGGACAAAGCCCCCATCTCCAGCCTCTGATTCAGTCCTGGAATGCTCCAGTCTACCTACAGAGTCAAGACACTTCTTCCTTCCCCTTACTTTAATTCATAGAGAAAATAAATGAGTAGGTACACACTTGGTTAAGCAGCAGAGGGAATTACATTTCAATGCTTTATTTTGTTGTTCACATCATGGGGCATGAACTCAGGGCCTGGGCACTGACTGCTAGCTTAAGGCTAGCACTCTACCACTTGAGCCGCAGGGTTACTTATGGTTTTCTAGTGGTTAATTGGAAAGAAGAGTCTCATGGACTTTCCTGCCCAGGCTGGCTTTGAACCACAATCCTCACATCTCAGCCTAAGTAGCTAGAATTACAGACATGAGCCAGTGCACAGTTTGTTTTATTTACTTGTTTTTTTAAAATTTTTTTGATTAAACATCTTCAAAATTCATTCAACAGAGACACTCAGCTCTTTTTGAGAAGAAAGCTATATCTAATTTTCTTAAAGAAAGTCATCAGGCCGGTTCCGGGAAGATGGCGGAGGAGAAGCTGGAATCTGAACAAGCTCTCGCATAGAAAGCAATTTTAGAGTTCTAGTGAACAGTCCTAAGCCAGAGAATCACACCAAGTGTGCCATCACAGGACAGAGAGTTAGACAAGAGAGGGGAAGCCAAGGAAACACATCAGCTGGAGCTACGGTGGCAGGGTCGCGGCGGCGACCACCGCCGCGGGGTCATACCTGAGATACAGAGAGTCCGGGACGAAGGAGCCAGACGCAGCAGACGAGCGGATTCTACTCAACACCAACAAGAACCGACAAGGAGCGGAAATCTTCATCCTGCTGTTTGCAGACCAGAGACGACCCAGGATCCAAGACTCGGCGTGAGTACAAGCCCGACATCCTCACTCCTTCTCAGGAAGCAGAGGAGGGAAGGCTACCCCTCCCCCCCCAGCACCGGTGATCTCCATCTTGGATACCGACAAAGCTCGGAGGAGCTGCTAGCTCCAGCTCAGGTCTTGGAATAAAACGAGTCATTTAGCAGGTCACAAGAACTTAACGGCGAAGTGACCTGCCAGACTCAGCACCATCCAGGGAAAAGTCACCCAGCTCAGGCGCCCGCCATTGGAGTGCCTTGCCTCACTGGGTAACCAGAGCCAGAGGCTGCCCCTCCCTCTAGCAGCCACCACAATCAATTGAAAAACAGAAACCCTGAGAATGGCTCCAGGCTGGGCGCTGTGAGCTTTATCACAAAATAGCCCCAGGGAAAAGCTACTGTTTGTTGAAAGGCCTCAACTCTACCCAGAACCTAGCCCCATCACCACATCCCCCTCTTTTGTGACTCTCAAAGCAGATCACCCTCCCAGAAAACTAACCTGGGAGGGGGATCTCAAAATCTTGGGTAAAGCAGAGCATTTTTCTGCCTCTTCCAACCAACCGACTTAAGAAACCAATCAAGCCACAGGACCTCAAGCTGACCAGAGACTCCAACAAGAGACTGGTTAGAGACAAAAGGGAGATACAGGATTCTTCCCACTCCTCCCCCCCCCAAAAAAAAAATCAAAAGACTTTTTTTTCTTTTTTCTTTTTTTTTTCTTCTTCTTCTTTTCTTTTTTTGCTTGTTTTTTGTTTTTTGCTACCTTATATATATTTTTTTCCCTTCTAAAACTTTTATTAATCTTTAATTTTTGCCTCTTCTGAAAAAATAATTGTTTTCCAGTAACTTTTTTTTTTCTCATCTTATAATTTTTATTTTAGGAATATGTGAATGAGCGTTTTCCTTTCTTTTCTTGTCTTCTTTCTCTTTTTCTTTCTTTCTTAATTATCTTTTTGTTTTTTGTCTAGCTCTACTGAACTTCTGATCTTTTCTTCTCCCTTTCCCATCCTTAAAGTTTTTCACATCTGCTCTATGTCCCTCCCCTTCTCGGAACATATTCACATTCCTCTCTAAATAGACGGTCTTTTAACTTCTATAATAACATTAATTTTTACATTTCTATTTTTTTCTGGTCTCTCTCTCTCTCTACTTGCATCCTACCCAACCCATTTCCTGCATTGTGATTAGCACATAGTTAACTCTCCCTGTGCCTCCCCACACCAATCTATTCCTATTTTTTACCCACATCTCTCCCTAATCCTAATAATTTCTGGTTTTCCAAATTCTTTTCTGCGGTTCGAAGTACTTTAACATATAGTTGTTTGATGTTGAATAGATGTATCTGTTGAACTAGATTGTATCTGTAGACTATTGACTGTACAAACGCAAACTTTGGTTGATGGTTGCCTTAAGATAGTGTTCTAGCATAAAACTGGTGCAATCTTCATCTCAAATGGGCCGAGTAAGCCGGAAAAACACAAGAAAAATGGCAAATTCGGGTATATCAATTCCCAATCTTGATAATCAGGGATTAGAACAGATAAAGAATAATCCAGAGGAGAGTTCCCAAATAGCTCTACAAAGACTAATAGCAAACATGATAAATGAGAAGTTTGACAATGTACAAAGGACTCTGTATGAGCGTGATAGGGAGAGAGAGGAGGCATCCCAGAAGTTTATACAGGAATATCATAAGCGTGAGGAAGCTACTCAAAAACTGATACAGGATTTGCGTGAACAACTTGAGAATGCTCAAAGAGAAAGGGAGGAATGGCGTGAGCAGGCAGAGAACACTCAAAGAGAACTGCAGGATTCCCACGAACGGGAAGAAAGAGAACTGCAGGAATCCCACAGACGGGAAGAAGCTAATCAAAGAGTAATTCAGTTATTGAGAGACCAGGTAGAGAATACAAAAAGATCACTAAAGGCATTCATGGAATCCATTAACAAAGAGCTGAAGGAAGTCAGGGAGACCACAAAGGGAATGCTGAATGGAACCCAACAGAAGGAATGGGAGTCCAAAGAAACCATAACCAATCAACTAAGTGATTTGAGAACAAACACTGAACACCAAATTAAGGAAATAAAGAAATTCATACAAGACCTAAAACAGAGCTTCAACAAAGAACTTGAAGCCATCAAAGCTGACCAATTAGAAGGAAAAGAGATAAAAAACAAAGTAGAGAGTCTTGACAGCAGGTTAGACCATGCAGAAGATCGAATCTCAGGCATTGAAGACAGCCTAGATATTATAGAGAAAGAACATACAACCATCCAAGACAAGTCCAAGAAATATGATAGGTCTATCCAACACCTGGAAGACACCATCAGAAGGCCCAATCTAAGGATAATGGGTGTAGAGGAGCACCTAGAAACAGAAGTTAATGGTCTAGGAAATTTGTTTAACAGGATCCTAGCAGAGAACTTCCCGAACATACAAAAAGATAGGCCTATTCAGATACAAGAAGCTTTTAGAACCCCAAATAGACCAGACCAGAATAGGACATCCCACCGTCACATTATAATCCACACAGGATCAACCCAGACCAAGGAAAAGATCCTTAAAGCTGTCAGGGAGAAAAGGGTAATCACCTACAAAGGGAAACCAATTAGAATTACCTCAGATTTCTCAGCAGAGACAATCAAAGCAAGAAGAGCCTGGAATGATGTATGCCATGCCCTAAAAACAAATAATTATCAACCAAGAATACTGTACCCAGCTAAACTCTCCTTCATAACTGAAGGCCAAATAAAAACCTTCCATAGCAAAGAAAAATTAAAACAATACATCTCCACCAAACCAGCCCTACAAAAGATTCTTAAAGATGTCCTACACATAGAAAACCAACAAGACCGCAACAAAGGCCAAGAAACTGCACCCAAACTGAGAATCCAAGAACCTTAGGAAGAACCCAGTTTTCGCAGCCCCCAAGAAGGTGGATAACATGGCAGGAACTCCCAAATACCTCTCAGTACTATCTCTTAACGTTAACGGACTGAACTCTCCAATTAAGCGACATAGACTGTCTAGTTGGATTAAAAAACAAGACCCTTCTATCTGCTGCCTGCAGGAGTCACATCTTGCCCGTAAAAACAAACACATTTTCAATGTTAAAGGCTGGAACAAAATCTACCAAGCAAACCGCCCTCATAAACAGGCGGGAGTTGCAATCCTAATATCAGATAAAATAGACTTCAAACTAAAATTCGTGAGAAGAGATAAAGAAGGTCGCTACATACTAATTAAAGGATCTCTTCTTCAGGAGGATATTACAATTCTAAATATCTATTTGCCAAACAATGGAGCACCCAAATTTATCAAAGAAACACTACTTTCCCTCAAATCCCATATAGATCCAAAGACATTAATTGTTGGGGATTTTAACACACCACTCTCCCCACTAGATAGATCAACTCGGCAAAAACTCAACAGAGAAACCGCAGATCTAAACAGCTGCATAGATCAACTAGACTTAACAGACATTTACCGAACATTTCACCCAGCAGCATCAGAATACACGTTCTTCTCAGCAGCACATGGAACGTTTTCTAAAATAGACCACATTTTAGGCCACAAAGCAAACTTGTCTAAATTCAGAAACATTGAAGTTATACCTTGCATTCTCTCTGACCACAAGGGAATAAAATTAGAACTCAACACCAAAAGCCACCAAAGAAAGTCCGGTATCACATGGAGGCTGAACAACACACTGCTGAATCATGAGTGGGTCATGGAAGAGATTAGAAAGGAAATTCAAATGTTCATGCTATTCAACAAAAATGAACACACAAATTACTAGCTCCTCTGGGACACAGCAAAGGCAGTACTCAGAGGCAAGTTTATAGCTCTGAGCTCCTACATCAACAAATTGGAGAGATCGGAAACTAACAATTTAATGACACATCTAAACCTCCTTGAAAAAGAGCAGCAAGATAAACCCCAATCCAGTAGATGGAAAGAAATAATCAAAATTAAATCAGAATTAAATGAATTAGAATCCAAAAAAACTATAGAAAGAATCAACAAAACAAAGAGTTGGTTCTTCGAAAAACTTAACAAAATTGACAGACCCTTAGCAAATCTAATCAGAAAAAGGAGAGAACACATCAAATTAATAAACTCAGAGATGAGAATGGAAACATCACCACAGAAACAACCAAGATTCAGAACATTATAAGGGAATACTTCTCAAAACTTTATGCAAATAAGTTTGAGAACTTGACAGAAATGGACCTTTTCCTAGCAAATATTGACATGCCAAAACTAAACCAAGATGAGTTAAACAAGTTTAACAGGCCCATATCAAGCATTGAAATAGAAACAGCAATAAGAGACCTCCCAGCTAAGAAACGTCCAGGACCAGATGGTTTTACAGCGGAATTTTACAAGGCCTTCAAAGCAGAGCTCACACCAATACTCCTCCAACTCTTCAATGAAATTGAAAGAGAAAGCTCACTACCGAACACATTCTATGAAGCCATCATAACCCTCATCCCAAAACCAGGCAAGGACTCATCAAAGAAAGAGAACTATAGACCCATTTCTTTGATGAACATTGATGCAAAACTTCTCAACAAAATTTTGGCCAATCGACTTCAACAATTCATCCAAAAAAATCATACACCATGATCAAACAGGATTCATTTCAGGGATGCAAACCTGGTTCAATATACGCAAATCAATTAATATTATTCATCACATCAACAGGAGCAAGAATAAGAACCACATGGTTATCTCAATAGATGCAGAAAAAGCATTTGACAAGATCCAACACCCCTTTATGATGAAGGTTCTGGAAAAATTAGGAATCCATGGAACATTCCTCAATACAATAAAAGCTGTATATGACAAACCTACAGCCAGCATTATACTCAATGGTGAAAAACTAAAGCCATTTCCTCTTAACTCAGGAACGAGACAAGGATTCCCACTCTCTCCACTTCTCTTCAATCTAGTATTAGAATGCCTAGCTACAGCAATAAGACAAGATGCAGACATAAAGGGGATCCAAATAGGGAAAGAAGAAATAAAACTCTCCCTCTTTGCAGATGACATGATCTTGTATTTAAAGAATCCCATGGACTCCACTCCCAAATTACTCAAGCTGATTCAAAACTTCAGCAAAGTAACAGGTTATAAAATTAACCCCCAAAAATCAATGGCTTTTCTATATGCCAACAATGAGAAAAGTGTGGCTGAAATTAGGAAAGCACCTCCATTTGTAATAGCCCCACAAAAAATAAAATACCTAGGAATTAACTTAACCAAAGAAGTGAAGGACCTCTATGATGAAAACTTTAAAATCTTGAAAAAGGAAATCAACACAGAACTTAAAAAATGGCAAAACCTCCCATGCTCCTGGATTGGCAAGATTAACATCGTGAAAATGGGAATACTTCCCAAGGCTATATACAAATTCAACGCGATACCTATCAAAATTCCACCCTCATTCTTCAAGGAAATAGAGGAGGCAATCCAAAAATTCATATGGAACAATAAAAGACCCCGAATAACAAAAACGCGCCTCAACGGAAAGAACACTGCTGGAGGAATATCAATACCAAATTTCAAACTCTACTATAAAGCCATAGTAATCAAATCAGCTTGGTATTTGCATAAGAACAGACCTCAGGACCAATGGAATAGAATTGAAAACCCAGAAATGAACCTACAGACCTATAGCCATCTAATCTTCGATAAGGAAGCTAAAACAATAGAATGGAAGAAAGACAGCCTCTTCAGTAAATGGTGCTGGCAAAATTGGTTAACTACATGTAGAAAACTAAAGCTAGATCCTTATATATCACCCTGCACCAGAATCAACTCCAAATGGATCAAAGACCTTGAACTCAAAGCAGACACTCTGAAAACATTACAGGATGGAATAGGAGAAACCTTAGGTCTCCTTGGCTCAGGCCGAAATTTTCTGAATAGAGACCCAGAAGCACAACAAATCAAAGAAAGGTTGGACAAATGGGATTGCATACGGTTGCAGAGCTTCTGCAGGGCAAATGACATAGCTAGCAAGATCAATAGAAAGCCCACCGATTGGGAGAAGATCTTTACTAGCCATACAACAGACAAGGGTCTCATATCTAAAATATACTTGGAACTCAAAAAATTAAACCACCCAACAACAAATCCTGAAAGAAACAACTGCCCAATAAATAAGTGGGCGAAAGACTTAAAGAGAAGCTTCTCTGAAGAAGAAAGAAGGATGGCCAATAGACACATGGAGAAATGTTCAACATCCCTAGCCATAAAAGAAATGCAAATCAAAACAACATTGAGATATCACCTCACTCCAGTTAGAACAGCAAAAATCAAGAATTCTAACAACAACAGATGCTGGAGGGGATGTGGACAGAAAGGAACCTTACTTCATTGTTGGTGGGAATGTAAACTTGTTCAACCACTTTGGAAAGCAGTATGGAGGTTCCTCAAAAGACTTCACATAGATCTCCCCTATGATCCAGCAATCCCACTTTTGGGCATTTACCCAAATGTTTACAAACAAGACCACACTAAAGCTACCAGCACAACTATGTTTATTGCAGCATTATTTACCATAGCTAAGATATGGAACCAACCCAGATGCCCCTCAGTAGATGAATGGATCAAGAAAATGTGGTATATATACACAATGGAATTCTATGCCTCCATCAGAAAGAATGACATTTCCCCATTTGTTAGGAAATGGAAAGGCTTGGAAAAAATTATATTAAGTGAAGTAAGCCAGGCCCAAAGAAGCATAGGTCCCATGGTTTCCCTTATTTGCAATATCTAGTATAGGTATGAGTCAAGCAGAAAAGGTCAGATAATGTGATGTTACGAAAATGAACCCTTAAATATGTAGTTTAATGTTTTCGTTTCTTTCATGCATATGTTTCTAACGCATTTATAAGATTATTTCTTTGTTGCTTTGTATGTCCCTCCCCCACAGTGTAACCCCCGCTTTCACTATATTTGATGTCAGTATAACATGTGGAGGAGATGGGGGCAAACAAGTCATTTAAGGATTCAGGTGGACCTGTTGCAACAATGAGAAGTACAAAATGTCATGTCAAAACCAGCTTTACAATGTCGGTGGGGGGGGGGGAAGGGGGTATAATTGAGTGGGGGGAGGGGGGAGGCTGGGAAGGGAGGTGAAGGGTAAACAAAGGAGGAGGCTGCAATGCTTGGTAAGAAATGTATGCATTATCCTGCCCATGTAATTGTAGCCCCTCTGTACAGTATGTTCTCAAATAAAATAAAATAATATTAAAAAAAAAGAAAGTCTTCAAATCAAATAAAATATTCTTTCTTAAGAGAAAGATGAATCATTTATTTGAATTTATAGAAAAGTCATAATAGAGATACATTTACATATTTCTTAAAAGATTTCCTCTCAGTTTTCTTCTTCCCATCACGATGTTTTCTGAAGATGTTTTTGACTAACACCCTAAAAGTTGTGAAATAAAGGCCAATTGCAATTGTGGCTTTTGTGTGTGTGTTTTAAATATTTGCAGCAAATTAGACATGCTTAAAAACCACTTCCTTTAATAATTGTCAGAATGGGACCACGTGTTATTTGATAAGCATCGTAAGCTATGAATTATAAATCACTCCCATAAAGTGGGAAAATATAAACCCCATGAAAAAATGCTGATGTCCTGAAGCCTGTGGAGATCACTGATTTCACCTGATTTCTTCAGGAACTCAGGAACTCAGGAGCAGGAACTCAGGAGCATGAGGAATACACAGAGACTCAGAGGAAGGACAGGGGTGAGCGAATCATCATGTGTTTCCTGTTGGTAACCAGCTCTGGCCATTTCTCCCCTGGCTGTCCCTACAGATGTGCCTGACTCCACGTCTACCCAGAGTCTCCAGCGAGAGGAGTGAGTGACAGGTGTGGGTCCAGCTGTGCTTTGTTCACAGAAGGGGCATCAGGTGCTCCAGGAGTTTCCCACTCATAAATAGATACTATTTGAAGAACAGTAATTAGAGAAGAAACGACATAGATTAACCCTTCTGGGTTCAATATTCTCCTTGTAATGTGATTGCCACAGAGATCAAAGCAATGGCTTATATGATGGCATTTCCATATATGCATCAGATGAATGTTGTGGATGTCACCCCCCATCATCTTCTGTCATTGCTCCCCCTCTCCCATTTCCCCATTCACACCGGCTTCCTCTTTCTTCTCTCTCCGTTCTCCCCACGTATGAGAGGAAACACGTGACATGTGGTTTTATGAATCTGATTCATTTGGCCCAGCAAGATCATCTCCAGTTCTGTCTATTTTCTTGGAAATGACGTAATTCCATTTTCTTTTGTGGTTGAGTAAAGCTCAATTGTATATACTTACAATGTGTTCTTCATCTAGTCATCTGTTGACAAGGATCTAGGCAGATTCTACCACACAAGTACTGTTAACCAATAGGTAAGGAAAAAAATGTTTAAGTTTGGAAAACTAACTGAAAGAAACAAAAATAACATTCAGAGTAGCAACAAAGCTAATCTTCAGTTTAGATTTTTTCATTTTCCTTTTTGTTTTTTACATTATCTTTATGTAGTGATACAAAAGGGTTTCAGTTCAACACATCAATGTATGAGTACATGTGCCTTAATTGTTTTCTTAATGTAACATCTTAAAATAAGCTTGGAAATGAAGAAAATTAAAGAATCATCCTTCCTTCCTTCAATCTTTCTTTCTTTCTTTCTTTCTTTCTTTCTTTCTTTCTTTCTTTCTTTCTTTCTTTCTTTCTTTCTTTCTTCCTTTCTTTCTTTCTTTCTTTGTGTGTGAGTGCTGGTACTGAGACTTTTATTCAGGCTTTAGTGCTATCCCTGAGTTTTTTTTTTTTTTTTTGCTCAAGGCTAATGCTCTAGAACTTGAGCCACAGTTCCATTCTAGTTTTTGGAGGTTAATTGGAGATCATAGTCTCATGAACTTTCATGCCCAGACTGGCTTTGAAGCACGAGCCTCAAGTCTCACCTTCCTGAGATGTGAGGATTACAGCCTTGAGTTACCCACTAGCATCCAGCTTGTACATTAAAAACATATATATATGGTGTGCCAATCACTGCTTTAGTCTGGATGTGAAATACTCCCGAGGGTCACAGTGTGGAAGGATCAGCTGTGCTGGGACACCCACCGGGCATGAAGCCTGGTGCTCAGGGAGGGATCAACCCCGCACAGGGACAAGCCCTTGCCAATGGGGCATGACACATCTCTCCCTCTTCCTTCTTTGTGAAGTTTCCTTCCATAATGACTGCCGATGTCAATTCCATTCTTACAAAGAGTCAGAACAGATTATTAGCATTAAAAATGCTAGAGTAGTAACTGTAGAGGGGAAATTGTATTCTGGCTGTGTTGAGTGTGAACCAAGTCTTTTATGCTTGCCCCACAGAGGCTCTACAACTTGAGCCAGGCCTCTGGCCCTTTGTGCTCTCTATACCATATATTTTTTATAATCATATATATTTAAAATCATATATTTGCTGGGCGCTGGTGGCTCACGCCTGTAATCCTGGCTACTCAGGAGGCTGAGATCTGAGGATCGCAGTTCAAAGCCAGCCCGGGCAGGAGAGACCGTGAGACTCCAATCTCCAATAAACCACCAGAAAACCAGAAGTGGCGCTGTAGCTCAAGTGGTAGAGCGCTCGCCTTGAGCTGAAGAGCTGAGGAACAGCGTCCAGGCCCAGAGTTCAAGCCCCACGACCGACAAAATAATAAAAATAAAAATAAAAAAATAAAAATAAATAAAATAATATATATTCACATATACAATATATTCCTCTTATATGTATATACAGCTATATGTATATACAGGCCATCCACACAAAAATGTGATGAATGACTAAAGTTATAATTAAAAGTGATTAGATTTAATGAAGTCAATTCATAACATAATAGCTTATAATATTCATACACACATATGCACATACAACACAAAGAATGAATGATTCAATTTTCTTCATTTCCAAGCTTATTTTAAACTGTGACATTAAGAAAATCAATTAAGGCACATTGTACTCGCACATTGTTTGAACTGAAATCCTTTTTGTATCACTACATAAAGATAATTTCATAAATAAAAGGGAAAACGAAAAAATCTAAACTGAAGAGCATCAGGTTTGTTGTCATTCTGAAGGTTATTTTTGTTTCTTTCAGTTAGTTTTCCAAACTTAAACATTTTCCCTTAACTATTATGAATATTATTTAATTTAAAAATAATACTTTATTTTAGAAGGCCAATATTGAAGCCTTTGAGGAGTATATTAATCTCATGTACCTATATAAACTCTTAAAAAGTATTCAAACTGTCTCCAGCACTGATCATCAACTGATGTAAGAAGAGGTCATATTAAGCACTTTGAAGAATTCACACTGCCATAAATTAGATCACCTTCCGGGTCAGGCATATTGAAAAACAGCTGCTTGGGAAAGAACTCCTCATATGTTTGGAGAGCAATTTTCTAGTCTGCTAAACCCAAACAGCTGGATTATCAAAGTATCTGACTACTTATTTCTATCCAAGGAATTTACTTACATCTAACAACTCTAAAAGAAAATTTCCTTACTTTTTGTTGTTCTTGTTGTTTGTGTTTTGCTTTTGTTTTTTTGTACTTGGTGGCAGGCTAGAATCAAATTTGGAATGCCAAATCTTGAATTTCTTCTAACCATTTTTATTCAAGCAACATCTGTCACTCAGGAAATTTACTGCACTTCCCCAAAGGTAAACAATTTGAGGAAAAACTGGTCTACAGATTGTGTGGTTAGTCTTAGCTATGATATCTCTGTATTCTCTAATAATTCCTATTTGAATGCAGTCACACACTTCTGTTAAATTAATGATTTTTTACTGTACCTGAGCACAAGCCAGAACCTCTCTGGAGAGTCTCTTAATTAGTCTATCTTTCTCAGGAAGAATCCCCCAAATTATGAATTACTAAAAAGAGAAATTTATGTTATTTTGGCATTTTAAATATAATTTTCTTCTAAAACAAGTAATTCACTTTATGCAAAAGAAATGTTTATTTGTCAAGTATTCTAAGTCCTAATGTTTTTAACTAAGTCAGATCTTGATTACATGGTCTGTCTAATTGGTTCAGTACTTTTAAGAAGATACAATGTTTTCACTTACTACTACATGGAATGCTCTGGAAGTCAGATAAATTTCTCTTTAGCTTGGCTTCTGATACTTTTCTTTCTTTCTGTATGTGACTATGCTATTTAAAAAAAGAACACTTTTGGCAATCTATTTACATGAATGCTCATAAAAATGTAATTATATTCTTTGTCTTCTGGGTCTCCATTTTCCTGTCCCATTACAGTAAGTCATTGCTTCTCCGGCTTCCATCCGGGTCCACCAGATTGCCACAAGCCACAGAGGATAAGTGGGAAATTTATCTGACAAATGCCTGGTGAAATTCCTACCCACAAATGGTTTTCAAATCACAGAATAAAAAGGAGCCTTGGGAGATGAATCCACAGAATTTGGAACCGCTCTTCAAAAATCACCAGAATAATTTTCTGCATGGCCCCAAGCAAGATGTAAATTAAGAAGCAATACAGTATGAGTGAAATGGAGCGTGCACTTATAAATCCAGGGTCCCATTCATCTCCTGTAAACAGCTTACAGATCCTACCTCCCAGAAACAATTACCCAACACTAAAGAGTTCTCAATTATAAATATTAGGCGAGGGAATTTTCTGTGCCTTTCTTGACAAATAAGTGGATGGGGTTCACTAGAAGAATACTTAATTGTTGGATTGCTTTTTAATCATGTAACTTTTTAGGATATGTATTTTTTAAAATGAAAATCAGCAAGAAAGATGCGCTGGTGGTCATTGGACCTGTGCACCGTGGACACAGGACTGGTGCGTGCATTTGTGGCCAGGCCAGACACTGCCTTCGGAGATAGGCTGAGCTGATGAATAGATAGTAAGGGAGCTCATCAGGAAGATAAGTATACAAAATAAGTATACCTATTAGTCAGAGACAGAACAAAACAAGCTGTCTTGTACAGCGAAAGATGTCTTGTACTGATAAGAAGATTCCCCAAGTGTGCTATCAAATGTAAGATGATACTAAGCAAAATAAACCCCAAGATATGGACACAAGAGGTTTTTTTTCTTTGTTGCTGTTGTTTATAATGTACTATGTGATTTTTATGTTTCTTTGTATGTTCTTCCCCCATGGTATAACACCTTTTGTAACTCTATTTGATTCTGCAGCCCTAAATCTTGTATATTCATTTTTGTAATTTGGGGAGGGGAAAGGAAATAACAAAATGCTTAAATAAGGATAGAGGTTGAATCCTTGTAACAATGAGACGTACAAGACACTATGTTGAAAATGAACTTTACAACTTGAGGGTGGGGCAAGGCTGGGGAAGGGGGAAGGGAAAGGATAGTGGGAGAACGACAAGAAATGTACTCATTACCTTACTTATGTATCTGAAACCCCTCTGTTCAGTATCTTTACAATAAAAATATTTTAAAAATATGTCCAAGTTAGGTTGATGGTGTCATAGCATAATGTGAAAAATAGAATAAGAATAAAGTATTCAGAGCATAGTAAGAAAGGCCCTGAGAATTTTATTTTAGCTTCAAAAACAGAATAGTGACTTTGAAGATTGGTATTCAAACATTTGAGGTCTATCAATGGTATGAAGCTAAAAAAAGTTGAATGTATAAAAAAGTTGAATGTATAAACATAATAGTAATTCATAAAATTAGTTAACTCACTGGACCCATCAATAGCTCACACTTGTAATCTTAGCTACTCAGGAGGCTGAGATCTGAGGATTGCAGTTCAAAGTCATCCTGGGCAGGAAAGTCCATGAGACTCTTATCTCCAACTAACGACCAGAGAACCAGAAGTGATGTTGTGGATCCAGTGGTAGAGCACTTGCCTTGAGCTGAAGAGTGTAGGGACAGCGCTCAGGCCCAGAGTACAAGCCCCACGACTGACAAAATAAAAAGCTAGCCCAGTCAGGAAAGTCCATGAAATTCTTATCTCCAATGAACCACTGAGGACCTGGAAGTAGAGCTGTGGCTCAAGTGGTAGAGTGCTAGACTTGAGAGAACAAAGTTAAGAGACTGGGCTCACACAAAATACAATAATAATAAATTTAAAAACCTCAAATGTGGATGATGAAATTGAATGCTGAAATCTTAGAGAGCTGAAGAGGCACAAATAATTGTCAGAAAGCTGAAGAGTGTGTAATTTTTAAGAGACTAAATATAGGTTTAGAAAGTTGGCCAATATGTCATCAAGCAATCATGGGAAAAATCCCTTACCAAGAACTGTTAAACTACTATTTGGCATGATCTAAGTATAGAAATATAAAAATGAGATGAATCCTGTTCAAGGTTTTAGTTTCAAAGCATACTAAAACCTCAGGCATGAAATAAAGGAAAGGAAATCTGTGAAGGGGAGAATATCTATCTGTCTGTATTCTTGCAGGATGTTAAAATGTTAGAAGATTAGAAGATTAGCCAATCTCAAATTTAAAATTTGAAGTACTTCAAGAATGATTTCTACAGGTGTCAACCTTGGTGATTTGATGAGTTGTAATGTCATGTTCTCTTTCTAGGTCATAAAAGGAATTCTGTTAGAAATGTTCACCAAAAAACATCTTAGCTAAGTGTTCCTCATAAATGGTGGTATAAATCAGAATCAGAGCAAAACTAGGCTCAGGGTTGTTCACACTCCAAGAAGACAATGAAATTCTTTTTTAGCTAAGAAATTCACCAGGCCAGGAGCTCACACTGTAATGCCAGCTACTCAGGAAGCTGAAATCTGGGGATGGAATTCTGAAGCCAGCCATGGAGGAAAAGTCCGTAAGACCAATTCCCAACGAGCCAGCAAAAATCCACAAGTGCAAGGATGTTTGTTAACATATATGTGTATATATATATATATATATATAATATCATTTGTAATATAATATATATACTATAACATTATATGTACATATTATATATGCGTAAATTGTTCTTTCTCAAGTATAAAACTCTCACTATATTTCCCAAACTTGGAAATTATTTAAAAAAAAAACCTGAAAACTAGCTAAACTAACAGTAAGATATTATTTTTCCAGATTTGATTTTTTAAGTGAAATCCTGAGACCCCCACTAGTAGAAATAAGTACATTTACATATAAATATATAAAAATACATAATATAGTTACATATATGTATATGTATATATATGCATATATTTATATATACATGTAATCATTGATTCCACCTCAGGTGAGAGCTGTGAAGCGTCTCTTCTCTAGTAGGAGACCCCATGGGAATCATATCTCAACTAGGGAGTAAAGAAGTTGGGATGTCTATAACCTATCAATCATCCACGTATCCATCCATCTGACCATGTACCTATTACCTGTCAATGTATCTATCATCTATCTTCATCATCTCCAATATCTATCAATCTCGTATCTTCATCACCATCCTATCTATCTATCTATCTATCTATCTATCTATCTATCTATCTATCTATCTATCTATCTATCTATCTATCTATCTATTATCTATGTATCTATCATCTATGTATCTATCTATCACCTATCGATTAATCTGTCTGTCTCTCATCTATCTATCATCAGAAGCAACCTGGGTCTCTGGAGAGCACCACATCCTTGGTAGCCTGAGGCATTTCTTACAGGACACCATTTCACAGCTTGACAACAGCTCCATGCCTCTCACCCAGGGCCTAAACCCAAGGTGTGTGAAGTAGGCACCCCCCCACATGCATACATACATACATGCATATACACGTACATGCATGCAAACACATATACATATATTCATTCATGCATGCAATGCATGACACATATGATGCGTATGTTGTATATGTTATAATATATATGTGTGCATATGTACAGATAAGAATTCCCATTCTCAGCCCTGCTTCCGTAGACACAGTGGATGGAGGTCTGTCTGTGGGATCCGGGTACTCTGCGCCCTGAGCTGTGGGCAGGGGAAGGTCGGGCCTCATCTGTGGGGCTGGGGAGGAAAAAAAAGTTAATGTTTTGTAGGATATACTGGTCTTTTATTCCTAGTATATGGAAGTAATAACTAACTCAGATGAAGTTTAAAAAGCTGCTTGAGAGGGCTGGGAAGGTGGCTCAGTGGTAGAGCGCTTGCCTTGCATGCCTGAGACCCTGGGTTCGATTCCCCAGCACCACATAAGCAAAAAGAAAAAAAAGCTGGAAGTGGTGCTGTGGCTCAAGTGGTAGAACGCTAGCCTTGAGCTGAAGAGCTGAGGGACAGCGCCCAGGCCCCGAGTTCAGGCCCCACGACCGACCCCCCCCCAAAAACTGCTGCTTGAGAGTTACATTTGATCACTTATCACATTGTAGGGAAAAAGTTTCTGCACACATTTTACAAACACACAGCTTTATTTTGATATGTATGAAATATGTCACATGGTTGTTTGATTCACTAATAATTATACTAATGGCTTCCTCAATTATTTATTTCTTGTTTAATTTAATTACTTGTTTAATTATTTGTAAGTATTGGAATTTGAAGTTCAAAGGCAGGGCCTTAAGCTCCAGAGGTAGAATCTTTGGCCTTTTCTAGTTCTGGATTTGCTTGTCTCTGCTCTCAGACCTTGATCCTCCTGTTTAAGGCCTGTCAAAAATCTGTAATTACAAGCATACCGCTAGGATCTTCCTGCAGTGAGCCCTCATCTACGATCCTTCCACTTCTGCCTCGTCATCTCTGTCTGGCATCACAGAACCACCTTGTCTGGCCTCTGTTTTTAGGTTTTCCCCTGAAGCCTTTGTGTTAGCTAAGCTCCAATGCTTTCTCTCGAAGCATGGCTTCCATCAGTAGGAAAGGATAGACAGAGAAGGATTCACAGGTACTCTGACCAGTGATGGGAAGTGGACTGTTCGTGTCTCTGGACAGGGGTTAACAAAAGCCACACTGGAAATACCCAGGATAGAGCAATTATCCACAAATCCAAGGAGTGTTAATTACTCAAAAGTGTCAGGAGAAGGTACTTTGTGACAAGGCTTAATGAGGGTGATTGATGACTGGAGACGCGGGGCATCCCAGCCTGTACGCCCAGGTCTGCAGAGTGGGGAAGGGCTCACTGCGCCATTCATCACTCCGGCTCCTCTGTCCTGGGTTTCTGAATGTCTACCTCACCTCAAGCTCCTCAGCTGACCCAGGGCTCAGAAGAAATACGGCGGTACCACAGGCCTTGTCCTGTGTCCCATGCCCCATGCCCAGCCCATGCTCATGTCCCATGTCCATGCCCATGCTCATGTCCCATGCCCCATTCCCATACCCCATGTCCATGCCCATGTCCCATACCCCATGTCCCATGTCCCATGTCCGTGTCCCATGTCCCATGCCCGTGCCCCATTCCCATGCCCCATGTCCATGTTCATGCCCATGCCCTATGTCCATGCCAATGTCCATGTCCATGCCCCATGCCCATGCCCCATGTCCATGTTCATGCCCATGTCCATGCCCATGTCCACTCCCATGTCCATGCCCCATGCCCTGTCCCATATCCCATGACCCAGTATTGAACTTGCTTTCCTAATTTTAGATCGTGTTTAGACCCAGTTTATTTTAGACCCAGTTTAGACTGTGTATGTTTGAAGGCTCAGACTACATCAGGAGGCCCGCGGCCCTGTCCCTGTCTCCTGTCTTCAGATTATGTGAAATTACTGTGTGCAATTACATGTACAAAGAGGTTTCATGGTGGTGTTTCCATGCAAACATGCATGTAACCTGCCTCATCACATTCTCTCCCTTCAATACTCTTTCTTAACCGTCTATTTTTACGTGTGTGTGTTTGTGTGTGTGTACACACGCACACACATGTATGCTGGTATTGAGGCTTGAACTCAGGACTTCACACTCTTCTTTGGCCTTTTCAGCTTTTTCACGCAACACATTTACCATCTAAACCACACCTCCTCTTCTGGTTCCTGGCTGGTTAACTGAGAGACTTTCCTGCCTGGACTGGCTTAGAACTTTGATCCTTCGATCTCAGCAAGCTGCGTAGCTAGGATTGTGGTGTGTGCCACCAGTGCCCGCTTTCCTTTTACAATGTGTCTCAGGTTCCATGATCTGGTTTGCAAACCTCCATTGGGTACTCTAATCACAGTCAACCCTTCCCCTCTCCTTCTATCTGGGTTCTGGACCTGAGAACTCCTTTTATAGAAGATCAAGTATGAAGGGACAATCATGGGCTGTGGAATCAGAAGAAGAGACGTGTGAAACCATCCCCTCTACAGCTTGTTGGGGCTAATGTCATTGTCCCTCCATGAGAGGGGAAGAAAGAGAGAAGCAGGAATGCAGGACCCTGAGCTACACCCGTGTCCCTGAATGGCCCCCAACAAGGGATGTTCTCCCTGAAAGACAGATCACAGCTCTACTGAAAGCATGCTCTCTGCAGACAGATTTCCCAGGCTCTGCCCCAGCTGCAAAGGGCTGCCATGTGTAGACTCCCCAGGGGTTTGGCTAGGAGCACAGTTAGGATTGAGCATTTAGAACACAGCATCCTAAGTTCACAGGATGCGTAATCACTTGCTCTTGCCTTTATTTGCTTTTCTGTGGTGCAAATCCCCGATGGTAATAGAAAAACACTCACACATAGAAGCATAGACTATACAATGGTGCGTGTCTGTTTCCACAGGGGTCCATTGACCCCCCCCTGCGTCTTGGAAGCAGACCTGAGGTGCTGGTTGCAGGGTCAGGCCTGTGCTGCCCGCTCCAGCCCTCTGGAGGAGGCTGCTGTTCTCAGAAGATACTCTCCAGTCCTCTGCCCGCTCTGAGCCTCAGCTAGAGGATGGGCAGAGAAACGTGAAATGGTTCCGGCAGACACTGGCCCTGCCGCAATCTAGATGTCTGAGAATAGATCCCTGTTGTGCACGGTTCCATCACACTACAGGCTCATGGCTGGAAGGGTGAAGACGCAGTGTGACCAGGGCAGCCAGCTTCTTCCCACCCAGGAAACCTCCTGACAGCAGATTCAAGACTGAAGAATGTACACATTTCTAAGGAGCCATGTTTGAATCATTCATAAGTGAAAGAACAGAACAGAGTACTGAGGAGGACAGAGATTCCTATGACACCCACCTTACAGAACCTGAAATACACTAGACGTTAAGTATTCACTGCATAAAATAATGCACCCAGTTAAGCAGTGCCTTTGGCTATTTTTGTTTTTTAAATAGCAGCACTGTTGAGATATAGTGATCATATTGACATACCGCAACATTTACCCTTTTGAAGTGTATAATTCAATTGTTTCAGTACTGTCTTCAGTATGTGCCTCTGGCACCAATATTGACTTTAAAGGTATTTTTACCACTCCAGAACGGAAGCCAATAATCCTTCCAAGTCTTCCATCCATCTGCTCCATGGCCTGGCAATCACCAACCTACTTTCCTGATTCTAGGCACTTCACAGAGTCACCACTGCCTTGTATTTGTGTGTGTGTGTGAACGAGTGTGTGTGTGTGTGTGTGTGTGTGTGTGTGTGTGTGTGTGTTGGCTCAGCTCCAAGTTGTTGGCTATTATGCGTGTCACTGCTTTGACCAGTCACATACAGATTTTCATATATATTTTGATACCTTTTCCAGTCCCTGGTTTCCGCACCTACAAGAAGAACTTGTAGATCATGTGTGTCAGATCGACGTTGAACATGTTGAGAAGCTGTGGGATCCTTCGCTGAACCACAGTGGCTGTATTTGTGCTGTGTGAGTGCTGGAATCTGACTTGCAGGAACCCAACGCTCCTCAGCCTGGCTGGGGCAGAGACTTCGCTGGAAAAAGGTGAATGGATCTTAGGATGTTAGGATACCCTCAGGCAGAGGAGATCTGGTCCTAGGACACCCCCGCTCCCAGTTCCTGACTTCTATGAGCTGATCTGCCTCCCTAAACATCACCTTAGGCAGACCACGATGAAAACAAATGTATTTTCACAGGGTGATTTATTTCACTTGCACATGTGAAGATAGAACAAGGAAATGTTTGAACTCATTTTGCAGAGTAGAAGTGGGTTGGGCATGAGTGAGGAGCCATTGAACACAGGGTGGAAAGGTCTCTCTGTCACAGTAAATATACAAATAAAAAATAAACATCCGAGTGAATAATGGACATGGAAGTATTATGTGATAAATGAATACAATAATTAATTAAACACACTTCTACTCTTTGATATCTTCCTTCATCATGGTACTTCATCAGGGTAACAGCAAAGTAACTGGAAGGCAGTCCAGCCAGCACCCTCTGCATGCTCTACACTGTTGAAACCTGCTGAAATTGTCTGGGGAAGGGGAGGGTGAACTAGGAGAGAATGATGGGGTGGGGCTGACAATGTGTGTGCATGTGCAAAGGTCAGAAGGAAGCCTCCTTTGACAATGAACACACTTACCTCACGTAATGTGATGTCTCATGCATAAGTGCATTGTCTAATGCTCAACCAGGGTGCTTAGCATTTCCTTCAGCTCAAACACATCATTCCCCACCCCCGACCCTCTAAAAATCATAAGAAATTTATTTCACATAAAACAAGAAGCATATTGAGAAAGTTAAATATTCACCACCTAGACAGTGTGAAAACAATATGAGGTCATTTAATTTTTATTTTTTTAATTGTGAAAATACAATTACATGGACAGGGTAATGAGTACATTTCTTTTTTTTTTCAGGTAAGGGGTAGGTTTATTCAGTATACCTGCTGGGACCAGGCAAGGTTGGCACTCCACGTGGCTGGGAAAGAGAGAGAACAGAGAGAGCTAGAAAAGAACAGCAAGAGAGCAGAGAGAGCTAGAAAAGAACAGAGAGAGAGCTAGAATAGAGAATAAAACAGAGAGAGCAGAGAGCTAGAATAGAACAGAGAGCATGAGTACATTTCTTATCAAGCATTGTAGCCTCCTCCCTTGTTTCCCCCTCCCCTCCCTTCCCATCCGCTCCCCCACCCCCCTCTCCCAGGCCAAAGTTGTAAAGTTCATTTTTCGACATAATGTCTTGTACATCTCATTGTTGCAATGGGTCCATCTGTATCCCTATTTAAACAATTGGTTTTTCCCTTCCCCTCCACAAATTATACCAACATCAAATACAGTGAAAACAGGGGTTATACCATGGTGGAGGGACACACAAAGCAACAAAGGAATCATCTTATAAATATGTTAGAAACAATCAGAAGAAAGAAAAAACATTGGAATCCTTATCTTGGGGTTCATTTCACCTAACATCAACTTATCTGTCTGTTTCTGCTTGTCTCAGACATATACTAGTTTTTGCAAATAAGGGAAACCATGAGACCTATGTTTCTTTGGGCCTGGCTTACTTCACTTAATATATTTTTTTTCCACGTCTTTCCATTTCCTAACAAATGGGCAATGTCATTCTTTCTGATGGAGGCATAGAATTCCATTGTGCATATATATCACATTTTCTTGATCCATTCATCTACTGAGGAGCATCTGGGTTAGTTCCATATCTTAGCTATCGTAAATAATGCTGCAATAAACATAGTTGTGCTGGTAGCTTTAGTGTGGTCTTGTTTGTAAGCATTTGGGTAAATGCCCAAAAGTGGGATTGCTGGGTCATAGGGGAGCTCTATGTGGAGTCTTTTGAGGAACCTCTATACTACTTTACAAAGTGGTTGAACAAGTTTTACACTCCCACCAACAATACAGTAGGGCTCCCTTCTGTCCACATCCCCTCCAGCATCTGTTGTTCTAGCCATAAAAGAAATGCAAATCAAACAACATTGAGATACCACCTCATGCCAGTTAGAATGGCTATAATCAAGAACTCTAATTATGAGGTCGTTTTAAAATCATACCACGAGGTGCCACACCCTGCAAGGGCCATAGCACCACAGGCGGTGGAGCATTGGTAGTGAGTTTGTGTCTATGTTCTTGGCTCTAAGGGAGTCCAGCTTGTCTTAGCTTGAGTTGCTCAATTGTTGCCCTTCCTGGGCCCAGGGGATGATCTCTACAAGGCTCTATTAACTCAGGGGCTAAGCAAACAGTGCTGGGTTTCAAGAGATGCTGGGAATGAGGAGCTTCAGGTGAAACGGCAGCTGGATAGGTGTGCAAGGAAGTGTGTGGATGACCACATGCACCTCACTCCATCTGTGACCAGGAAGACGAAGGAGTCTCCCTCCTCCATGGGAAAACAGCAGCCTTATCCCGTGGCCCTGGAGCTCAGGACAGAATCTATTCAAGAAGAGAAATGGGAAGTTTAGTTTTTCAGGCAAATTTCTAAATGTAGAAACTAAGAGGTGCAGCAAGTTTGAGGCGGTTTTCCTTTGCTTCTGGACACGGGTTCTTTTATATTTTAATTGTAGCAAGTGAAATTGAAACCACTGATGCTAAAATTTGGGTCACAATACATGGGAGAATGGTCTAGATCTTAAATTTCATGTGGCAAGTGCTTTTCTTGGCAGTAACGATCTCCCATGTATCAAGCCAGAGATCCTCCAAGTTCCACATTCTTCTTACCACACAGGTTGCAACTGGTTGGCAGGTTCTTATAACCAACTCCTAATGTGGTGAAGTTGGATGAGAGGTGTTTACTGTTTACTGTAACTATCACGACACCAATGTCCATGAGTTGTAAAGCAAATACCAGCAGACCAATATTTAAAAGGGGAAAAATGCTTCTGGATCTCTAGTTTTGCTTGGTTTTGTTTTATACAGTAGCATGAGGTAGAGGTAAGATACGGACTGGGGAGAAGCAACAGTTTGGATGAGAACTTGAATGGGTCCTTTGGCCATCAAGATGTAAATCTGAGATTCTGACATTGCATTTTTCAGCCTGGAGGCCACTGCAGAATCATAGAGGTTGATATCACACTTGGGGGTGGAAAGCCAGACTTCCTCCTCCAGCTCATGGGTCCTGAGGCTTTTGTAGCAGAATGATCAGAAGGTCTTGACAGGGATACTTCCCAGTATAGGGAAAAATACATAACTACCAGTATCCAGTGATAAACACTAAAATAGCAATGATAGTCTAGTTAAGAGAATTGTTAAATATTGGAACCCCAAAGCCCTAGGTTTTATAGAATCTTTTTTTTTGCCAGTCCTGGAGCTTGAACACAGGGCCTGAGCACCATCCCTGAGCCTCTCTATGCTCATGGATAGTGCTCTACCACTTGAGCCACAGTGCCACTTCCAGCTTTTTCTGTTTGTGTGGTACTGAGGAATGGAACCTAGGGCTTCATGCATAGGCAAGCACTCTACCACTAAGCCACATTCCCAGCCCAGAATCCTATTTTTCATAGAACCTATTTGGTAGAACCTATCATTTTCTGTATTGGCATATTTATAAATACCCTCTCCTAGGTCCTTCAGTGTGTGCAGGCTCTGGGACACCCACGTGGCCCACCTACATGGCCTGCCTGCAGTGTGCACTGAGATCAGGCTTTCAGAGGGAATGTTGAATAAGATCATGCACAATCTGTCTGTTTCCTGTCTGTTTGCTTTCATTTCACTTCAGCCCACAGAGCTTCTGGGCAGCCACACACATGAAGGATTCCGTCTCCCTGGATTGCACTGCTGTGTATAAGCACTGTGTCATTTTTGCCCTTCACTGGCAGGGAGGCTGATTTCATACACTGACAGGTGCTGGCAGTGAACTGCAGGCCTCTTCCTGCCTCCTCTTGTGGGGGTCTGCACCTTGCTGTGGGATTTCAGGTCATCTGATAGTTCACTGTAGTTTTGGGCCAGCCTCCATTCTGTATTCTGTCCCTGTTGCTTATTGGGCATTCCTCCCACTGTAAGGGGTTCCTGCCACTTCCCTCTATCCTTACCTTTGGCCTTTTCCACATCAGCCATTCTAAACTGGAAGGGAGGGATGTTTTATTGTATTCTTCACTTCCCAATGATTAGTGATGTGGACAATGCTATTTTCACGTGTCTTTTGGCAATTTGTATGTCATACTTTAGGAAATATCTCTTCAGCGTTTTCTCCCCCTTTTTATTGGCACTTTTTCCCTGTGGAATGGATTATGTTCTTTGTGTAGTCAACCCATTAGTTCCTTATCAGATGCATAGCCAACAAATAATTTTTGCCATGTTGTAGACTTCTCTTTTCTTTCCTTGTGTGGTACCGAATCCCAGTTTTGTAGTTTTTTTTAAATTGTGTTTGGGGGAACTTTGAGGATCTCATCAAAACTTTCTAGTTCACTGTCTTGGGCACTTTTTTATTTTCTTTAGTAGTTTCATAATTCAGGCCTCACACTGAAGTCTGTCAACCTCTGAGCTGTGCTTTGCAAGTCGGCTGCATGCAAATATCACTTTCTCCAGGAATATTATTGACATTTCCTTCTGTAGCAAAAATGACTTTTGTCTGCTCTGAAAATCAGGATGCAGATTCATGGATTTCTTTCAGGGATTTCCACTCTTTTTCTTTAGTATATGCATATATGCCATAGACACCTGTCTATTTTCTTGCCAAATATACTCCTGTTTGGGTTATTATGACTTGGTTATACAATTTATAGTCAATAGTAGGGTACCTAGCTCTCTTTCTTTGCTGGAGAATGGTTTATACTGAGGGTCTTTTATTGTTATTTAAAAGCAGTTCATGGTGAGGCACTGGTGGCTCACACCTGTAATCCCAGCTACTCAGGAGGCTGAGATCTGAGGATCATGGTTTGAAGCCAGCTCAGCCAGAAAAGTCCTGAAGACTCTTACCTTTAATAAACTATTCAGAAAAAGCTGGAAGTGGTGCTGTGGCTCACATGGTAGAGTGTGAGCCTTGAGCAGAGAGGCTCAGGGATAGCACCCAGGTCCTAAGTTCAAACTCCAAGACCGGAAAAAAAAATGCGGGTTATGTATACTTGGAACCAGTGTCTTTTATGTACAATATAAGGCGTGAAAAATATTTCTTCAGATTTTCATAAGTTGTAGTTTTATTTTAAAGCATCCTTTGATGCATGTGTATGTATGGTGTGTGTATATATACTTTTTTCTATATCTATATCTATCTATGTGCCTGTTGGTTTATGTCTCTATCTCTCTATGTATCTATGTATCTACCTGTATCAATATATCTGCCTATCTATTATGTATCTACCTGTCTATCTCTGTGTATCCACTTATGTATCTTTGTATCTATGTATGTATATTATCTACCTATCTCTCTGTGTATCTACATATGTATCTATGCACCTGCATGTGTATGTATGTATACAAATATGCATATATTTATGTATTCACTTATATGTCTATGTATCTGTCCTGTATGCATGTATCTGTCTTTATATCTGCTTATGTACATATGCATGTGTGTGTATATACATATATATATATATAGTGTATATATATGTCTATCTATGATGGGATATATCACAGTAATGGTACTACACAGATGTAGGAGACAATAAAAATATTTAGCAGACTGAGTTACTTCCTTTCTTGGTGTTGGTAACTTTTATAAATGCCCAAACTGCTGATTGCTCTCACTTTTCCCTCTGTAAATCTGATATGAGAGCTCAGGTAGGTTGGGTACCTTGGGATCTGTGCTACTTTCTCTGCCGGCATGGTGGATTTAGAGAAGATGAATACATTATCCCAGAAAATGTTTTAATTTGCAACAATTTGCATAGCGTCTGGGCACACCAGAGTCTTGGCATACGATAGTCAAATAAATGAGTGAGATTAATATTTATTTATTTTAATATCTATTTATCATTTAAGTTTATATGTACATATTCCTAAGGCAACATTTAATAAGACTATTTACATAATAATATTCATTTCAGTAGCTAAACTTCCAAAATCCAGGCAGTTGAGCTTATAGATTAGTTATCTTTAACCTTGGGAAGTACATGTTTCTAAAATATTAGGATAATCTTAATTCAATGCAAAAACATTTATTTGAGCTGTTTAATCAAGTTTAAAAAATCAATTTTGTTTATTGCTTTAGTAAAGTACATATTCAATCAAAACTAGGAACTATGTTGATTAGTTGCTTTATGTTGGGTAAAAGAGCTGATTAAAGTAGATACTTTGGATGAACTCTTTTGTCATTCGATTGAACTCAAATGAAGTAATAACTCTCAAATGAAAAAAAAAGATGTAAAGAGAAATTTAATTCTTTCATAAGGAATACATAATGGTAGCCTAAATCCTATCTCTGGCATCACAAGCAGATACATATTCAGAGCATGAGTCTTAACTGTGACATTTGTTTTCAATGTCAATGTTCTAATTTCACCACTAAATCAGGAACTCTGTGTGTGTGGTGTGGTGGGGTGGGGTGGTGTGTGTGTGTGTGTGTGTGTGTGTGTGTGTGTGTGTGTGTGTGTGTGTGCGTGTGCATGTGCATGCATGTGGTATGTGTGTGTATGGTGTATGTATATGTGTGTATGGTGTGTGTATATATGGTGTGTGTGTGTATGGTGTGTGTATGTATGTGTGCCAGTACTGAGGTGCTCAGGGCCTTAGGCTTTCACTTGGCTTTTTTCACCTAAGACTGGTGAGCCTCCACTTGATTCCCACCTCCACTCTAGCCTTTCAGTAGTTAACTGGAGCTGAGTCTTAGGGACTTTCCTGCCCAGGGCAGCTTTGAACCACAACCTTCAGGTTTCAGCCGCCTCAGCAGCTGGGATTGCAGGTGTGAGCCACTGGCATCTGTACTTTCTATCTAAGCATGCCCTTGCAGGGTGACCTGTATTTTCTATTGATGCATCTCCGCCTCCTCTGAGTTTACAAGTCCAGCACCTGCTCCTCAGGAAGGCCTGCGCTCTCCTCCCCTCCCCCAAACTGCCATCCTTGTTAGTCACTCATTACACACAACTGAGTTTTGCTTAATAAAACAACCACAAACATATTTTCGTGTCTCCTTCTGAAAATGTTTGTTTCCAAAATCTGCTTTCCTTTGCTCTCTTTGAACTGTTTTTTTTTTGTTTTGTTTTTCCAGATGTGTTACTGCTTTCTACCCTCAACCAGGGACTATTTTTTCATATTCATTCAACCTTGAATTAGGTTTCTTTGGTAAGGAGTCTATCTATCTATTTGTCTATCTATCTATCTATCTATCTATCTAATCTATCTATCTATCTATCTATCTATCTATCTATCTATCTATCTATCTATCTATCTATCTATCTGTCTGTCTGTCTGTCTGTCTGTCTGTCTGTCTGTCTGTCTGTCTGTCTGTCTGTCTGTCTGTCGTCTGTCTGTCTGTCTGTCTGTCTGTCTGTCTGTCTGTCATCTCCCCACCCCCCTCCCATAGAATTGAGTTCAGTGGCCCAGGCTTTACGTGTATTATGGACCCAAATATCCACACTTAGAGAAAATAACAATATATAGACAGAGGAATCGTGGGCAGATGCATTCGATTGTACTTCAGTGAAGGCTGGGGAGAGGAGCCCTTCCCGGGGCCGTCCATGCTCTTGTCTGCAGTGGTCTCCACACATGGAGGAGACACCACCTCCATCCTCCCCGCGAGTGTGAGATTTCTTGGAGGAGCCTTCTCAGCCCCAAGGGTTTGGGGTGCTCACCACTCACTGACGGGCAGGTCAGACCCCAGCCCAGGCCGGCCTTGGAGCATTGGGTGCGCAGGACCAAAGTTCGCGCCATTGGCAGGAAGGTCATTGGCGCAGGAGGCCATGTCCGGGGGCCGCGCCTCGTGGCCGGGTAGGCCCTCCTGCTCGCGTCCCGGGCCCCTCTGCCCCATCTTGGACGGAGGGAAAGGCACGGATGACCCAAGCCCACCCGTGGACCCCCACCTGCCGTGTCCGCAGACACAGTGCACCCACGAACTACTGCTCCTGGGGAACCGTGTGAACCGGCGGCAGTAAGCCTGCTTGCAATCCCTGTTACCGGCCAGGAGGGCAGGAGGATAAATCAAGTCCAAGCTGGACCAGGCAAGGGGAAGGAGGTCTGTTTTTCTTTATATTGCTGTTCATTTTCGTGTGTGTGTAGGAGTGGGTACTGGGGCTGGCACTCAGGGACTCACACTCTTACTTGGCAATTTTGCTTTCAAGGCTGGTGCTTTCCCACTTGAGTCATGGCTTCACTTCTAGCATTTTGTTAGTTAATTGGAGAGTGTCACAGGGACTGTTCAGGAAAGTCTGGCTTTGAACTGGGATCCTCAGATCTCTTCCTTCTGAATAGCTTGGGTTACAGGTGTGAGCCACCTGTAAGGAAGGCCTATTTTAAAACAAAACAAAACCAAAGACTGGAACAGCCCCAGGGTGCAAAACAGAAACAAACCAAAAGAAAGAACATGTGTGCCGCTGTGTGTGTGTGTGTGTGTGTGTGTGTGTGTGTGTGTGTGTGTGTGTGATGTGAGAGGCATTTACCAATTAGAGCATCTATATATACATCATCAGACAGAAAGGTTTCAGGATTTTAAAAGCAGTGAAATTATTAAAACCTCTTCAAAATAACCACTTATATAATCTTACCCTACAATCTTAAATTCAGTTTGAAATGAAAAAAAATTCCTTACTGAATTACAAATGTGTGGCTCATTTAATCTTAAATGGCTCTAACAATATATACAGAGACTGTTTAGTGGCTCAACAGCCCATTTTTCCTCATTTTTACAGTATGTGAAGGCAACAATGGTGTAGATAACATTTTATTAGGGCTATTGAGCTTTCAAATCAAACTTGTGTCAATAAAATATGTATTTTGGACCAATACTAATGCACTTAACCAGTTATAAGTGAAATCTTAATTGAGAGATATCAGAACAGACTGATGCTTAAATACATTTTAATTTCCTTAAGATTTAATTTCCTCAAGAGCTAAACCCTGGACAGATGTTGGTGGCTCACACTTGCAATCTTACCTACTCAGGAGGCTGAGACCTGAGGATCCTGGTTCAAGGCCACCCCAGGATAGAAAGTCGGTGAGACTCTTATATGCAATAAACCACTAGAAACCTGGATAGTGGAGCTGTGAATCAAGTCAGCAACAAAACTCAGGGACAGCGCCAGGCCTGAGCTTGAGTTCAAGCCCCAGGACCAGCACACACACATGCACACACACACACACACACACACACACACACACACACACACACACACACACACACCAGTACAAATTTATCCCAGTCTCAGAGAACACAGCCCAATAAGAGTCTGAATCAATGGAAGGAGCTTGTCCCATGCTGGTTGAGGTGTGGTTTCTATCACCCTACGCTGTTTTGGGGTGACCCTTTAGGAGAAGAGGTACCCAGCAGTCCACTAGTGAGGATTGGAGATGCTGTCTCTGAGGGGACATCCCACCAGCCAGGAAACCCCCAAATCACTGTGATTTTCAAGGACAAAAGGAGTTGAGAACACTTCAAAGCACAAAGTTAAGTGCACAATCCTGACCAGACCAGAGAAGAGGTCTGGGGCAGGGAGAAAGAAGAACTCAGGACAGCACTGACACCTCTTCCTTGTGTCATGGAACAGGCAGGACTCAGCAAAGCACCGAGACCCTTTCCATGGGGTAAGAGATAAAAGAAGACAGCACAGCATTGAGATCCCCTTCCTCAGGGCAGAGGATAAAGAAATACTCTGCACAGCACTGTGATACTTCACAAGTGGTAAAGGAAAAAGTGAAGACTCAACACAGCACTGAGACACTGTACACTTTAGAGCAGCACTGAGACCTCTTCCTCAGGGTAGCGTTAATGTTGTCTGAGGAGCTCATAAACGGAAATATGGGGACAGAGGCAAACTCTGCACACGTGTTAGAAATGGGGGCTTGAAACAGAGAGGCCAGACAGGCTAGCCAGCCTTGTAGCCGGTAGGCGGACAATTCCATCTTTTAGGATATAAATATTATATACAGTAGCTCAGTATACATTTTTCTGATTTTTAAAAATATTTTAGTGTCTTTAAGTAGTTGTGCAAAGAGGCTGCTACTCCCCAGAGCAGGTTATGATGACAGCACACCTCAATCCATGCCCCCTTTCCACATTATCCTCTACCCTCCCTACCCACATCTATGTAATTTTTGCCATTTAAGAAAGCAGATCATGTATCTAATGCATCTTGATCTGTGTTATCAGGTCTACATCCTCACCTGCTTCGACCCATCCTTCCTCAAGTTGTGTGATAGATACAATTATGTATAATTCTTGCCTGCATTTCTCCCCCTTTAAATATCTTTTCTTACTCTAATCTTATGTGTCTAATTTCCTTCTCTGTGTGTGTGTGTGTATGTGTGTGTGTGTGTGTGTATGTGTGTGTGTGTGTGTGTGTGTGTGTGTGTGTGTGTGTGTACTGGAGGTTGAACTCAGGTCCTTGTACTCTGCCTTAGCTTATTCACTAAGGCTGGCACTCTACTACTGGAGCCAAACTTCTCCTTCTGGGTTCTAATCACTCATTGGGGATAAGAGTCTTGCAGACCAAGGTTGCTAGATTCCGAGACCTCAGCCTCATGAATAGCTAGAATTAGAGGCATGAGCCACTGGTGTCCTGTACAGTTTTCATTTCCCCATTTCCTCTTTTCCACTTTGACATGCCCTTATTTTCCAATTCACAGTACCAAGGTAACCACAGCAATGACGTGGGTGGTTTGCTTTTTAAAAATGAATTCAGACAAATGTTTTTGTGAAACTCCAAGTTTTAAGGTACACAATATATGGGGGAAATATAAATTTAGGAAGAATGGAAATGACAGTTCATAACAGCAAATCACATAAAAGCATCTGGAAGCCAAGGCGAGCATTAAATCATTAGTCAGACATGTTTTCTCCCAGAAGAACACCTGGAGTATGCAGAGTGGAGGGAGGTCACTGTGAACCGGTAAACATCTCAGCAAAACGAACTGATTTCAAATAGAATTTAAGGGTGCCCTATCTGTATCACAGAGGCCTCATTGCGTGATATTCTGAATAGCACAACAATTGATTTAACGTATCTCTGGCATATGTTATAAGCATTTCTCTCATAGCTCTTCTTGATAATACACTCAATACACAACATAACTTTATTAACATGAAAATCAGACTTGAGAAGTGATTAATTTAGGTTGAGAACACAGGCAATTCTTACATGAAAGTCATTTCTTCTCCCTCTTACCCTCCCTCAAATGTCAAAAAGGATACGTAAATAGAAACGTGGCTAAAATGAATACAGAATAAGACTCTTTCTGAGTGTGTTTCTGAGCCAGATTTTATGTTCCAAGAAGCAATGTCTTTCATTCTTTCTTCTTTCTTCTCCCCCCCCCCCCCGCCCGCCAGCGCCTTGCTCGAACATAACACTCCTCTTCAAGCAATCATCCGGGAGCCCAGTGAGCCCTCAACTCCTGCTACGGGCTGCTGAGGGCTGGCATTAATCTGGGCATGATGCTCTCAGGCTCTGTCGCCTTATTTCTCCCACAGTCCAAGTCTCCCCAGGGTCTATGCTGTGTCCTGCTCTGCTGTGGTTGGTGTAAATTCAGCAGTGAGTGTTGTCTGCTGTCCACGCCCATCTCTTCATAGTGGATGACATGTTGCCTTTCCACTTCTCAGTTTATCTATTTCAATGCCTTTAATTAACTATACAAATAAACTATTCCATTGCCCAGGGATTTCATTAATCTGGGGCTCATTCTTCTGTGTCTCGTGAAAGAACTGGAAAAAGAATATAATCAGCAATGGAAGTATGTTTTCTGATCATTGTAAACAAACTAAACCCATGAATCTAGGAAAGAGAATTCCCCAGAGCTTATCTCTGTAGCTGCCTTTCTCTTCCATGCAAGAAACCCAGGGGATTCTTTTGACCCCAAAAATCAAGAACTCTAACAACAACAGATGCTGGAGGGGATGTGGACAGAAAGGAACCTTACTTCATTGTTGGTGGGAATGTAAACTTGTTCAACCACTTTGGAAAGCAGTATGGAGGTTCCTCAAAAGACTTCACATAGATCTCCCCTATGACACAGCAATCCCACTTTTGGGCATTTACCCAAATATTTACAAACAAGACCACACTAAAGCTACCAGCACAACTATGTTTATTGCAGCATTATTTACCATAGCTAAGATATGGAACCAACCCAGATGCCCCTCAGTAGATGAATGGATCAAGAAAATGTCGTATATATACACAATGGAATTCTATGCCTCCATCAGAAAGAATGACATTGCCCCATTTGTTAGGAAATGGAAAACTTGGAAAAAATTATATTAAGTGAAGTAAGCCAGGCCCAAAGAAACATAGGTCCCATGGTTTCCCTTATTTGCAATATCTAGTATAGGTATGAGTCAAGCGGAAAAGGTCAGATAATGTGATGTTAGGAAAACGAACCCTTAAATATGTATTTTAATGTTTTCATTTCTTTCATGCATGTGTTTCTAACGCATTTATAAGATTATTTCTTTGTTGCTTTCTATGTCCCTCCCCCACAGTGTAACCCCCGCTTTCACTATATTTGATGTCAGTATAACATGTGGAGGAGATGGGGACAAACAAGTCGTTTAAGGATTCAGGTGGACCTGTTGCAACAATGAGAAGTACAAAATGTCATGTCAAAACCACCTTTACAATGTCGGTGTGGGGGGGAGGGGGGTACGATTGGGTGGGGGGGAGGGGAGAGGCTGGGAAGGAGGTGAAGGGTAAACAAAGGAGGAGGCTGCAATGCTTGGTAAGAAATGTATGCATTATCCTGCCCATGTAATTGTAACCCCTCTGTACAGTATGTTCTCAAATAAAATAAAATAAAATATATATTAAAAAAAAAGGCTTGAACTCAAGGCCTCAGCTCTCAACTCAAGGTTGTTCTCTGCACCTGAACCACACCTCCACTTCTGATTCTTTGGTGGTTGATTGGAGCTGCGTCTCATGGGCTACATGCCCAAGCTGGCTTTGAACCTGGATGCTCAGATCTCAGCCTCTTGACTAGCTAGGTTTATAGGACTAAGCCAGTGGTTCCTGGCTTAGGATGTGACAATTTTGACCACTCTGTGGTTTGCTTTGGCAGGCCAAATCTATCTGTCTTGCCTGGAGAAATAGATGTGTTCTCACTTTATGTCTCTTGAGAATCAGCTGCGCTCACCAGAGAATCTTTGTCTCCTGCCCACTCTGAAGCAACAGAGCAATTTGGGGAAGCCAGAGGTTATGAAGGCATTCACCCCAGCATTTTCTATCTCTCACATTGCTTGGAAGAAGTGAGAACTTTAGAGTGAGATAGGAAAGACGATACACAGTTTGGAGGTGTGGGACTAGCTTTTGGGAAAAGGTCTTGTCCACCTTGTCACTGTGATGCATCTGTGAGGATTTTCTTTTGTATTTCTTGACAGACATTTTCTGGCCTGATTACTGGCAGGCCTTCCATGCTGCCACGGAGAGACCACTGAAGATTTTCAAACGGAGAAGCAGGTATCATACTTTGTTTTTCTATAACTCGAAAAGAAATTTGCATTGATTTATTTTAGGAAAACTTCCAGCCTGGCAATATGTTTATATTTCGCATTTTAAAATCAGATGTTTTTCTATTATATCTGCTATGCCTTACACTTATGTTTAAGTTCTAATGAAGTGCATTAGCAAATCTTATGAAGAACCATGATATCTCTTGACCCAGAAAAAAAACTTTCTGGAAAGTAAATAGTGCATTTTTCATGTAGTTTAGTATTCAATATTTCAATTTTTCCTAAGTACAAAGAATATCCTCATTAAATAGATTGAAGTTATGAGTTTTCCTCTGTCTTTGTCGCCATCTCTGTCTCTGTCTCTCTTTGCCTGTCTGTGTGTCTGTCTCTCTCTCTCTCTCTCTCTCTCTCTCTCTCTCTCTCTCTCTCTCTCTCTCTCTCTCTCACACACACACACACACACACACACACACACACACACACACACACACTTCTATCTACTGAGAAGGGAATGCTTCTCAAGGTTGAGAATTATGCCTTGTGGGAAGAAACGACACTGCAGTTTGTCTCCATTCCTATAGCATGCATTTCTGATACATTGCTGAAGGGTGAAATTCGTCTCCTTGAACAACTTGACGTAAGTCTTCTCTCTCCGATTTCTGCTTCCAATCTATGACTACATGAATTCTTCTCAGAATAGTCATTTTAAATTGTATTAGTTCACTAACTTACAATTTTAATTAGCTAGCAATGTGATAAGAGACATCAAAGCATGAATAATATAAATATTGATACAGGACATTCTCCCCACATATGTACAAAGTATGAAAATGAAGATTCAGCAATGTTACAGGCTGGTGCCAAAAAATTGTTTTATTTTTCAGTAAAATATACAAATGTCAGAACACCGTTATCTGCCCATTATAAGTAATATTCTTTGACTGGAAGATATACTTCTCAGGTATAAGCACAATTTGCTGATGAAAATTTGATTTGTAGAAGCTTCTTAATGTATTGTGATTTCTGATTTCATTTCCCAAATGAAAACAGTGTGAAGGCAGTCATTTTCATCCTTTGAAAATGTAAATCAACTGGAAATCTTTTGGAGAACAATGTGCCATCTTTAAGTGTGGAAAGACAAAGTAAAGCAGTGTGGAAGGCAATGTCCATTGAGTTTAGGCTTTAGCAGCAAAGGAAAAACATTTCCACTCCCTTAAAACAAATAAAAACATCTTCAAGCAGAACCTAGTGAGCAGAGTAAAGCATTCAGATCTATGTACAGAAAGAGAGCATTTTGGAGAAGGGTGAATAAAACTAAAATAAAACTATTTTCTTATTAGAATTGGCCTAGTATGGAACCATTTTATTAGTAGCAACAAGAGATGCATTGATGATTGTAATGGTAAAAGCAGATTCAGTGAGCATGTAGCAGAAGGGACTGGGCTGGGGAAGGGATGGGCTGTGAGCACATAATTTTGGAGCATTTGACATGTTGTAGTCTTATTTTGAACTTGAGCAAATTATATATGCATATTTGAAATTCTTAGACAAAATGAAACATTTTCAAAAGATACATAGTTAGTATGCTAAGAGGCGAGCCAAATTGAATTATAAAGATAATTAAAAGCAAGTAAGATAGAGTATCAAGGAACAATAGCAAAAATATTTCAGTAGAGCAATGAAAAAAATTTATATGATTATATGACATGATAATGTAAAAGTCTTTTATATGGAACCCAACGTTTGTCCATGTTTAGAAACTCTGAGAGAATGAGAACACTTTGACCTTCAGTGAAGCGTCTATAAAACTCACACCAAATTCATATCGAATGTGGTATACCTGGTGGAACACTCCTGATGGAAAGCAAGAAAAGAGTATTCAGACTGTTCTTCAACAGATTTGAAATTAAAGCAGGGTAGCAGGACAAACATTAAAAAGAAGCTAAATCCAATAAAGGTTGAGAATGAATGTATTCACAGATGACTCACTAATGTGGTGTATCTTCACAAATGGATGCGATGGTAGGAGTAACAGGCATCTAGAAAGTTTTAAGAAGATCAGTTTTATGCCAGGCTCCTGTGGCGCACACCCGTAATCCTAATAAAAGAACAATAGAATACAATAAGAGTAGGCCACAATATTTCAACAATAAGTTGAAAGACTAGTCTTTTGACACTTAGCAAAACACTGATTTAATATTTCTAGGCCGAAGAGGAAGAAGAGGAGGAGGAGGAGAAGGAGGAGGAGGGGGAGGAGGAGGAAGAGGAGGAGGAGGAGGAGGGGGAGGAGGAGGAAGAGGAGGAGGAGGAGGAAGAAGAAGAGGAGGAGGAGGAAGAAGGGAAGAAGAAGAAGAAGGAGGAGGAGGAAGAGGAGGAGGAGGAGGAGGAGGAGGAGGAGGAGGAGGAGGAGGAGGAGGAGGAGAAGGAGGAGGAGAAGGAGGAGAAGGAGGAGAAGGAGGAGAAGGAGAAGGAGAAGAAGCAGCAGCAGCAGCAGCAGCAGCAGCGACAGCGGCAGCAGCGGTGGAAGTGGTAGTTAGTTCACAATTATTCCTGTATTTAGACCTACAATAACAAGTGTGCAATCTGTAGGGGAAAAGCATTGTGAAAGAAAGTTTACAATAGTAGGATGTCATATTTCTGAAACCCCCTACCAAGCACAGTAATGGAGGAATAATCTTTCTAGTGCGTGTCAGAAAGAATAGCATCAAGGGGATACCATGACTCATTCTTGTAATCCTAGCTACACAGAAGGCTGCACCCTGAGGATTGGGAATAAAAGTCAGCCAGTAAGAAAAGTCTGTGGACTATATTTCCAATTAATTAGCAAAATGATGACTGGAGGTATGACTATAGTGGTAGAGCAACAGCTATGCACAAGAAAGTCAACTGAGAACATTGAGATTAAAGTTCTAGTCCTAATATGAGCATGTGCACATGAGCATGCACCTACACACACACACACACACACACACACACACACACACACACACCTCAAAATAAAACAATAAATAGAACAAAATGAAGGAGAGAGAAAGGGGAGGGAGGAAGCAAGGAAAAAGCTACATGGAAAAAATAGCATTGAGCAAGAAAAGACAGTTACCTTCTCTCTTAGTTCTTGAGAATAGTTGCTAGAAATGATAAATAGTAGCCAGGATTAAGAGAATTTGGGAACCAGTGAAAGGAAATTGGTAGGAATAATAAGAGATCTTCTCTTTACAGCGAAGATTTGGATGAGAGAAGAGGAAAACCCATTAAATGAATAGAGAAATTGGTGAAATTGTTGGTGTGATGTCCTCTAAAAGTGTTACTGAGGTGAGATTGGGGTGTTCAGAGAGAAAAACATAGAGAGCTGATGAGAGTGAGTGCTGGTGAGGAATATGGTGATGCAAATTTAGGGATGTTCTTCTCCGATCCTTTGGGTCCTTGGGTGAAGGTAAGAACACACTGGGGAGAATTTTTGGACATATGCTGACAGGGTCAAGTTCACGAGGGTCAAGTGCATGAGGTCATGGCACGTGAGAGTCAAGTGCATGAGAATCAACTGCATGAAGTTATAGCCCATGAAGTCAAGTGTGTGAGATCATAGTGCATGAGATCATAGTGCATGAGGTCAAGTGTGTGAGGTCAAGTGTGTGAGATTGAAGTACAGAGGACTTAGAGAATAATATACTAGAGACATGCAAGCATATTTGAGTAGCAAGCAGCATTCTCTTTTGTAACCATTATTAATTAAACTCATTATATAACCTTCCATAGGGATTTTATGATCTTCAAATGGACATGTTTTCTTAGGGGCTTTTCTCTTGGACACCTTATAGCTGAGCTGGTACAATTGCAAAATGAGTATAATTTTGTTTTTTTTAATGGGATCTTTTGAGATGTTTCCAAGAATAATATATCTAACTTGGAGGAAGCAAATATCTGAATTGACTTTGACATCACTAGTATGGAACCTCGATACTCCAGTAGAAATAAAAGTCAGGTCCCGTTGGGATGTTTATGAGTCTGGCTGCATGGAGCCCGTGCAGACCATTGGGTATACTGCATACACGGAGCGCTGGTTGTAAACAATGCTTCTTAAATTGTCTGCATAAACTTCATAGATAATTTGAGGGTGGTTTACTGCAGAAATTATTCTCTGACAAGCTTACTAAAGAGTGCATACAAATGGCTTCTTACAGAAGGAAAGCCACCAACTCTGCCTAGGACCTAGCTGCTGCCCAGATGAATGGCGTGCAGGCAGCAAATAGAGGAGTGCATTTATGTCATGCTTTCTGCATACTTGAGAGCTCCTTACAACTTAGCAGGATGGCTGTGTTGACCATAAAAACTGTGTGTGTGTGTGTGTGTGTGTGTGTGTGTGTGTGTGTGTGTGTGTGTGTGTGTGTGTGTGTGTGTGTGTGTGTGTGTGTGTGTGTGTATTACAATCACTTGATATTCTAAGTAGTATGCTGTATTAGGCTCCTGGGGAGAAAATTAATTTGAGTATTTTTCTTATAGTGTGTATGAGCATTAGGGACTTCTTTTTCTCGCCTTAATGTTACCTATTTACATTTTTGCCATTTTGTGGTGTTTGATTGCATTTTGGTAATAAGGATTCACAGCAGTGCTGGTTTTATTTGGGGGGGGTGGTGTTTTGTTTATTTATTTATTTTTGTAATGAAAAGTCAAGTTGAAATTATCGGCAACCATGAATTAGGACCGCAAAGGTTCGAAGGCCTCCTGTGGAGATGACTATTAAACTTAATTTTTGTATTTCCACATGTAATCATGCAATCTCTACTAAATTGATTACTTTCTGACTAATGGAATCATAAAATTTTATACTGGAGAGACATAAACCATTTTCCTATTTATCCTTATCTAGCAATGAGAGATCTATTTTCTAAAGTTAATGTTAGAAGAGCAAATTTGCACATTTTAAAAATTCACATCGTTATGTGCTGTCTCTGCAAAGCAGATAACTAGAATACCCTGTGGTGTGGGCAGAAGGAAATTTTGGTTTTACTTTCTTTTCCTTTTTCTTGTGCCACTGCTAGGGTCCAGGCACTGTCTCTTCTTCTTTCGCTCAAGGCTGGTGCTTACCACTTGAGCCACAGCTCAAGATAGGAGTCTCAGGGACTCTCACCTAGTGAGGAAGTCAGACCTCTCGCCTGGAGGGAGGGTTTGCCTGATCGTCCTGCAGTTTATGTTTCTGCTCTCGTGGTGGCTTATATCTCTAATCCTGCTACTTGGGTAGGGGGAACACATTTTGGAGAAATCCTATTTTGAGGCTAGCCTGAGCAAAGGTTTGAGAGACCCCATCTCAAGTACAAGGATAGTGCCAAGGTATGTGTCTGTAACTCCAGTTATACTGGGAGACATACATTAGAAGAGTAACAGTGCAAGGCTAGCATGACAAAATATACAGGGCACTATCTAATAAAAAAACTAGAGGGCTAGACGTGTGGACTAACAGACCTAGGGCCTGCATGGTTCCACAAATCTTGAGCTCAAACCTAAGTACTGCCAAAAATAAAAAGGAAGGAAAGGAGAGGGGACAGAAGAGGGAGGGAGCATGGATAGGAGAAATAAAGAAACAGGAAGGAGAAAAAGAAAGGGAGGAAGGAAGGAAAAAAGGAAGGAAGAAAGAAGGGAAGGAAGGAACGAACAAATGAACGAATGAACGAACCAAGGAAAGAAAAGTAGAAAGATCAATCCATGAGACCCATTAAACTGCTTTATAAAGGCAGGAGGGGATTAGACAGATAAACAGAAGGGAAAATTTGATCCAAGTATGATTTTTTGCACGCATAGCAATATCACAATACAATCTCTTTATGTAAAGAATATAAAATGTGAGTGGTCGGTTTTCTGAAGCTGCAGAGTGCATCTTCATTCCTGGACACAGACAAACCCTAAAAAATGGAACACTGAAAGAAGCAGGAAATGAAAATGCAAGGGTTCTCAAAAGGGGTAAGAGGGAAACCAGGGCTGTTTGCCGAGAGCACTCCTGGCAACGCCTGCCCTTCCTCTGTCTCCGTGGCTTGATCTTTCTCCTCATCAGTGTGCGAGGTCTGCAAAGGCTCTAGGGTAGGAGCTCCATGAGTGTTCACATAGTGCAGATTCCAGGTAACTCTTGCCCCAGTCCAGGTGAATTTGCCTCTAAATCCCAGCATGTCCTGCTGTCCCAGGATGGGCAGAGAGCAAGAGTGCCCTGACTTCTGGGTAGGGACCAAGGCAGCTGTTCTTTCCCTCACACTGGAGATGTGGCAGAGACACGCCCACTCTGTTTCCTGAGGCAGAGCTGTCGAGGGTCACAGGGAGGCAGCACAGTTTGCATTCAGTCTAATACACGTGCTATCTCTATCCTCTAAGGACGAGGCCGGCCAACAGGCACAAGGAAACAGAGAAGGAGAGATGACATCTGTGCTGGGAAAGAGTCAATGCCAATAGGCCTGTGGCAACAGACCAGGAAAACAAAGAGAACTGGCAGACGAGAGAGGTTGCAGAAAGAAAATCAGGGGATTGGGGAATTAATTGGTGGTGCGGGGAAGGAAGTGGTAAACAATGACTTGGAGGTTCCAATTCTAAAAGACTGAGAAAATTGTGGATTTGTCTCTCCATAGAAAGCAGAGTGTGGATTTCCTCCAATCAATCGAATCAATAAACACACAGCAACCTGTAATCATGCAGAAACCATGTAAAGCAGAAGTTGGGCAAGGGAGCTCCGCATGGCACACCTGCTGTGCTACCGTGGATGGGACACACCGCTCCACGCCGCCACTAATTTGTGGTAAGTCCTGTTGATTTTCGATGTGTCCACACTGGGGCTTGAACCCACAGCCCTGAGTGCTGTACCTTAGCTTTTTCTCTCCAAATTGGCACTCTGTTAGTTGATGGACGCTTGCACTTGCAGTTTTTTGCTGGTTGTGAATGAACCTCTTGGATTTGCCTGACTGGTCTTGGCTTCAGATCTCAATCCTCAGGGACTTTGTGTGAGCCACTTACAGCCGGCCTTCAGTCCTCCATCCCAGCCTGGGCAGACCTGGCCGAGGGCACGAACAAAAGGTGGTGACCACTCAACGTTGAGTCCCTACAGAAAGGCAGAGGAGGCAGCATGAAGCTTGTTCCCAGTGAGTGCATGCTTTTTCTCATCCTTGGACCCTCAATCATCAGCCACTAGCCAGTGAGTGCATGCTATTTCTCATCCTCAGACCCTCAATCATCAGCCACTCATCAGATTCCATTTGCACTCAAGAATGTGGGAGGAAATGCCCAGCTCTGCAGACAATTTTGCATTGAATAATGAAGGGATCTAGGTGCAGGTGGCTCACACCTAGCTGCTCAGGAGGCTGAGATCTGAGGGTCCTGGTTCTGGGCCAGCCCAGGCAGGAATTTCTGTGACACTCTTATCTCCAATTAGTCACCAAAAAGCTGGTAGTGGAGCTGTGCTCAAGTAGTAGAGGGCCAGCTTTGAGTCAACAAGCTTAGGGATAGCATGCAGACTCAAGCTCTTGTCCCAGTATTAGCACACACTTGCACACACACACACACACATACATGCACATATGCACAGACTGGACTGTTTGGATGCGCTTCATTCACAGATGGGCACACTTGAAAGTCTGACAGGTGCAGACCTTGTCAATCGGAGCAGAAAGACTTCTGCAAATATCTCCCTGTCAGATGCTCACTGTCTTTTTTCCAATTCATCTTTTATCTTCTGGTTCAGAAACTCATGCGGTTAAAATGATGTTGCCCACATCCAAGCTCCAAATTTGTGTCAATTCAATACTATGCTCAAATAAATTCTGCCTTTGTTTCTTGTGTGTGTGTGTGTGTGTGTGTGTGTGTGTGTGTGTGTGTGTGTGTGTGTGTGTGTGTGTGTGAATGAGTGTGGGAAACAAACTTGCATTAGAATTGATTGAATGAGGCAAAAGATTGTCTAGGCATGACTGCTTCCCAATTTCTCTAAATGCAATGGTTTTACATCTACTTTCTCCTGGCAGCCATATCATGACCCTGAGGCCATCAGCAATAGGAAGAAAGGAATATTCTGGAAAATGGTTGGGAGAAGAGCAGAGGATCAGTTTCAGAAAACTATTGAACAGCTGAATGCTGGCAAAGATCTTTATTGTCCGGTATGAATTACATAGACAGTAGGTTTTCTCATGATATCATAGTCAAACACTTGTGATCTTATTTCTCTCCCCAGTGTCCCAGCTTGTCTTCTTGTGCCTGGCTGCTGAGCTCCACCCCCACCATCTACCTTTCTGCCTTGTTTTAGCATCTAGGTTTGCATGGGAGAGCAAGAATGTGCATTTCTTTCTGAATCTCATCTGCTTTGCTTCACAGGATAATCTTCAGTTCTAGCCTTTTCTTTTCTTTCTGGTAATGACATGCTTTTGTTCTTCTTCAGGGTTGAATAGAATTGTACAGATGGACATAGTTTATTTCTCCAAGCATTCATGTGCGGATCCCACAGCTAGAACTTGTGACTCCAGTAACACTAACATGGATATCAAAGTATCAGAATGTACACACACATATATACACATAAATACACACATATGTGCACATATTATATGTCATAGATATCATATATCTTATATGATATATATTACATCTATTCATTGTATCTTCTTGATGATCTTTGTTTTAAACTTCTTTAACTATTTGGATTTATTTTGATTGGATTATCTTTTATTACTGACAGAAGTATGTTGCCAATTTCTCTACTATGCATTTGAAAGGTTTTCTGGTTAGCTGGGTGAAGACCTGGTTGGTGTTCCTCTTTCTGATTTGTTTATGGCCTCCTCTCTGTTGAGAATGTATGTTTTCTTTCCTCTGCTCTGTGGAGGCTGCCTTGAAGTGTCTTTGGCAGGCTAGCGGAGAGGTTGTGACTTGCTTTAGGTTATGCGTTCTCCAGAAAGTCCTTATATTTCCTTTGCTTTTGAAGGTAACTTGCCAGGAATCTACCTTCTTTCAGGACTTGCAACACAACAGTCCCTGCTCTCCTGGTCCAGGCCTCTCATGCTGGTAAGTCTGTGCTGCCTCTGATACCTACACTGGCTGCTCCTGCCTGGAAATTATACTGGTTTTTGTCTTTGTTTTGAACTCTTAGAATCTTAGCTATGTTATACGTAGATTTTTTTTTTCTGATTGTATACATTTGGGGATTGAACAACCTCCAATAATTGGATTTCCATAATTTTCTCAACACTTGGGAACTTTTCTGCTATTATTACTGTAAACTGGGTTTTTAGAAAAAAAATGTTTTCACTCTACATCTTGGAGTCCTCTTCTACACCAACGAAAACAATAAAGGTGACTTATCATGGAATGTTTAGATGAAGAAAGAGTTTAGATAAAGGAAGAGTTCCATTGGGAACATTTTTATACTACTAGATATAGTTTTATTGTGTTTTCATAGTCTTAAATTAAAAAAAAAACTGTTGTTTAACTATCTCCTATTCATTTCTACTTCATACTCAGAATAATATTTTGTACAATGAAATGCATCTTCCCTTATTGACTTAGATAATAAAGATTATAAAAGTGTTCCTTGTACCAAGGATATTTACCCATATCATACCAACATCCTAATTTCATCTTATTTTAGACTTGACAAGGTAAAAATATTTTAAGAAATTAATTTGAAACAATCAATTTATTAAAAACAATGATCATTTCCATCTCTCCAGTAATAGTTGAATTATTTTAATCTTCACATGATGTGATAAAATGGTGTTACTTATTCAAATACTGGCCTTATCATTTAAGGAAATAAATGTTCTGTCTCCAAGAATGACCAAAAAAAGAACCTTTTATTGAAAGTGTAGTTAATATGGATGTAAGATACAGTTTTTGTTGTAATCTTCTCTGTGGAACAAAGCAAAAGGAAAATCAATATATTTCATATTTCATATTTCATGTAAGACAAGGCCAAAGAGACTTCCCACTAGACTTATCCATTTTCTGCTTAAGAACTAGACTGCAGATAATGCCCTTTTCTGTCCCATAAAAGAAATTTCTTCTGAAAGTAGGAAAAGAATAACCTCTGTCTTTCATTACAACCCATCATATCATATCTTGTACACTTTCTGTGGACACATTGGGTGAAATTTCTTCTTTTTTTCTTCTTAGCACAATAATTCAACTTTGAGATTGCCTATATTCTTAGACAAAGGTTTAGTAATTCCCAGTGCTGAAGCCTTTAATCATTCATTGTGCCTATAATGAAAAGATAGGACCTATTTCAAAAATAGCAGCCTTGTCACTTGGACTGAAGGAAGAAATCCACCATATTAATAGATCAGTGTGACAGGTTTTGTGGTCAAAAATAGGACAGAGACAAGAAGAGAAAGTCCTCTCTCCATTGATCTTTCTTAGCATGGCTAGGCAGAGAGCTGGATAGAATCTGAGTGTGCAGATATTTTACTGTGGCTAAGAAGAAATGAAGGTTCAATTTTATTCAGAGGTTTCAATGTTGACAAACACTGGAGCTATTCCTTTAATGTCACCTCTACAGGAAAGCTATTCACCCATCTAATCATTTGCTTATTTTATTCAATATGTATTTATTGGACACTTCTTTTATTTCGAATACTGGGCAATTCAACATTGCTATAAGAGAGAAATGGAATACCATCTCTCAAATAAAGCAGCAAAACAACACAATCAAAACATTAAAGAGGAAATTCAAACTGTGGTCATTGTTTCTGATACCGTCCATAGTGCATTTGCATCTCTCTCTCTGTGTTTAATTCTACTAGACTAGCAGGCCTTTCTACTTGTGGCCCTGATTTATAAATTAGGCTATTTAACATCCTGTAGATTGTAAATTATATAAAAACAAATTCATTACAACATGGCAAAGGGAAATGTTCAAACCAGAGGTGTTTTATTAGCCTCCACTAAGAGCCTGTTTGTGAAGTGTTTCATGAATATCTGCTGCTGTCTTGGTTGAAAGTATTTTATGTTCTTACATAATGGTGCCATCACAGTTTCTTTGGCTGCTGGCAAGCTCTGCTGTCTTTGAAGGAGCGTTTCCAGGGAGCATGGGTCAGGAATGCTGGCGAGTGAGCTGCTGGTTGAAGCTCTAAGGCTTGGGAATGGAGGAGGGAGGGAGGAAGGAGGGACCATAGCACCTTCCAGAAAGAAGTGCACACCAGGGATGCAGTCAGCTGGCCTCACGGCGCGTGGCCAGTGCCAGCCCACCTCAGGCTCGGTTCTGCAGGTCTGGCTCAGCTCACCTGGCTGTCTTCCTGGGAACTCTCATGGTCATCCACTTCCAGATCCCAGGCTAGCCCACCAGTGAGGGCTTTCTATGCCCTGAAGCAATCCCCTCAGGGACATGGGGCTCTCCACTAGTCCTTTCTTTGTTTACTTTCTTTCGTTAATTAATTAATTATTATTACTATTATTATTTGTGTTGTTACTGAAGCTTAAATTCAGGGTCGTGGGTGCTATCTCTGAGCTTTTTATTTTTTTTTTCTCCAGGCCAGTGCTCTACTACTGGAGTCACAGCTCCACTTCTGCATTTTTGGTGGTTCATTGGAGTCCCACAGATTTTCCTGCCCAGGTTGGCTTTGAATTGCCATCCAGGATCCTCAGATCTGTGCCTCCTGGGTAGCTATGATTGCATTGCCTGTCACATCATCTGGCTAGCATAGTCTCTTCTAATTAGGAAGAGAAATTAATGCTTAATCTATTTTATGGTAATTGTTGATCAACAGAAGAGTAAAGAGGTAGGAAAAAGTACAAAGATTACTCCACTCTTGTTCTCATCCCCTCCACAGGACAATGAAATAAGATTGCTTTCATCCAAAAGATATATGACATTTTGTCATACATTTGGTCATGTTACATACATCTCTATGTATATAACATGTATGAGTCCACCTTTTAGGAAAAATGTGAAGATTCAGTCCATGATTCAGACAATGAGGTGACAACAAACTATTTTTATACAAATGAACACAACACGTATCCATGTGTATTTGTTTTAAAATAATATAGAAATATGTAGAATGGATTGGTTACTTAAGGCAATCTTCATTTATTAAGAAATATGATTGTTTTCTAAAATATGGTGTCAGATGATGAAAATGTCCCCCACAACCAGGTTTCTCTACTAAAAACAGAAAGAAAAGTCTTCCCTGTATCAGGATTATATGGTTAAGATCTGTACTAAACTGACTTCACTACCACTGTATGTATATCCCAAACACACTGCCTCCTGGTTAATATGCCAATGAAAAATCATTAATTTTGAATGCCTGCAGGTTTTCAGAATCTGTTCTGATAATAAGTATGTATATATATATATATGTATATATACCCACATATATGTGCATTATACTCACTTATATTGTTTTGATTTCTCTTGTTCTGTATGCTGTTGGTCTTATTTCTATGCAGTGTTGTAGTTTTCATTAATGTGTGTTTAAACAATGGATAGAAATAAGCCAGGCACTACTAGTTGCTCCCTATAATTCCTGCTACTTAAGAGGCTGAGACCTGAGGATCAGGGTTCAAAGCAGTCCAGCCACAAGTCTGTGTGACTTTTTAAATGCATTTTAATTTTTATTGTCAAAGTGATGTACAGAGGAGTTACAGTTACATAAATCAGAAAATGAGTTCACTTTGTCTCTCACTCCCAGTTTTTCCCTCCCATCCCCATCCAAAAGTTGTATAGTTCATATTCCCTATAGTATCTAGTGAGTATCAGTGCTACATTTGTTCACCTTTTGTCCCTCTTCATTTCTGTGCTCCCTTACAACCCAAAAGACAAATAAATAAATAAGACAAAAAGAAAATAAAAACAGGAACAAAGAAAATCCTGGTTTCTCTTTCTTGGAGTTTGTTAAAGATATTGCACCTTTGTGTTATTCTCCTAAACCTCTCTTCCTTGGATATCACTGTATGTGAATGCCTAGAAAACTCCCTGAAGTTATTAGACAACCATGTTCACTGCAGGATTATTTACCATAGACAATATATGGAATCAGCCCAGATAGCCCTGAATGGATGAATGGATCAAGAAAATGTGGGATATATACACAGTGGTATTGAATGCATCCATTAGAAAACATGATATAGTACCATTGTAAGGAAATAGAGAGACTTGGGAAAAATTAGATGCATCAAAAAAGCCAGATTCAGCTGGGCGCAGTTGGCTCACACCTGTAATCCTAGCTACTCAGGAGGCTAAGATCTAAGGATTGCGGTTCAAAGCCAGCCCAGGCACAAAAGACAGTGAGACTCTTATCTCTAATAAACCACTGAGAAAACTGGAAGTGGTGCTGTGACTCAAGTGGTAGAGCGCTAGTCTTGAACTGAAGAATGGAAGGACAGTGCTCAGGCCCAGACTTCAAGCCCCATGACTGACCAAAAAAGAAGAAAAAAGAAAAAAGAAAGCCAGACCCAGAGAAACACAGGTTGCATGGTTTCCCTCTTTTGTGGTAACTAGAATGTGCCTACAAATCTACAGGTAGACATACTGGATGGAAGACAAAAAGTCCACTAGGATATGATAAATTTTACATGTCTCTAAACCTGTGAGACTCTTACTTTTATTCAGCCAGCAGAAAGTTGGAAGTGTAGCTGGCTCATGTAGTTGGCTCATTCATTCTTGAATATAAAAAAGAAAACAAACAGCTAAGAGGCCAAGACCCTGAGTTTAAGCTCCAGTACTAGTGTATAAACTCACACATGTATACTCACATACACCCACAAGCATGCACACTCATTCACACACACTCACATACACAAGCACACACAACCCTGTGGATAGAAAGTCAGTGGTTGCTACTCCACCTGTAAAAGCATGATATACTATTTCCTAAAATCTCAAGTACCCCTCAATTCTCATCCTACAACAACATAGGTCAATGGGTACAAGAAGAACTTCCCAGTGGTTAGGAGAAGGTGCTGAGAGCCTACAAGAAGCCACACATATTCCCACAGCTCCTCCGCTCAAGGATTGTTCATGAACAGCTTCCACTCAGTGTCAAAGTAGCCACGTGCGTGCATGATACCTTCAAATCTGGTATGGTCAAGTTTACAGTCATAGACTCCACAGGTAATACTGAGAGCTATTGTAGGTTCATTGATCCTTCAGCTAGTATTGATCAGAAATCATTGTTTGAAGGAAAAGAGAAACTCAATGTTAATCTTAAGTGAAAATCCCAGTGGATTGGATAGCAGTGGGTGCAGACTGTATTAAAAAACCCTCCAGCTGTGGAGACATTTCTCACACCTTTTGCAAATTAGCTTTGCTAATATATATTAGCAGAATATATATTCTATCATACCATATTATGTTATATATATATGGTCTAATATGTCATATATACCCAGTCTAATATATATTATATTTATATTAATATTGTAATATATATGTATATACATATATTAGACTGGCTAGTTTTCCCAGCTTCCTGGACAACAGGGGCTTGAATGTCTATCCATAATGTGTCCCAAAAGAGTAATTCATCCATCATTTTGATATTAAAATATTTTAATTTAATATAAAAAGATGCAGACTTAACTAAACAGTGAGTTTATTTATATAAGCAACAGTTAACATAGAAAGGTATATGGAAACTGATCATTACTGCCAGTGGAGAAGCAAAAGAATATAGTTTGGTACATAAAAATCAAGCAGGTATTTACAATTGCAGTAATAAAATAGATGAAGTCAGTTCATTGACAACCAGCAGAGAAATAAAACCATTCTAACGATGCACAGAAAATGCAAGTGCATTGATGAAGCAATGTTAAAAACTAAGCAGAAACTTAATTTTCTCACTATAAAGCAATTAATGATAAAATAATAAAAATAGAATGACCGTGCTCACCATGCATTGGCATAGACAACCTAAAAGCCTGTATAGCAGATGTGCTGCGTCATCTACAGATGAGAGCTGAGGCTGTGGAAACCTATGGAAACCTCTTTCTAAAGAAATCCCTATATCCAGACAGCTTCAGAGGAGACTCATCAATTACTGTTGTTCTTATCGTGGTGTCAATCCTGGAGCTCAAACTTAAGGTGTTTTGCTCTTGCTTGGCTTTTTCAATCAAGGCTAGTGCTTTTGAGGTTGAGCCACACTTCTACCCTCTGACTTTGTGATGGTTACATGGATATAAGAGTCCAATGGACGTTCCTGCCCAGGTTTTCTTCAAACCGCAATCCTCATGTCTCATTTCCCTCAGCAGTTTGGATTACAGGAGTGAGCCACTGGGAAACATTCTGGAACACACAGAAATCAGATTCTGAGACCTGTGTTTTATTAACATCCCACCGGAACGGACTGACTTTCTACCAATCATTTAATAAAGTTCTAAAACACTGAAAATTTGATGAAAATCCTAATATCAAAACCAGCGAGGGTATGAAATTTATCAAGATAATATCATTCACAAATATACATACACAACCTTGAAGACTTGCTAATAACTGTACGTTAGCAAGAGGTTTGAAAACTATTGCCTACTATGAGCAATTCTAGGGAGGCCAGAAAAGCTTAGTGTTACCAATTTAAAATTGTAATGGACAAAATCAATAAACTTGAGAGGAAAAGGCATATGGCACATGAACTGGCTTAGAAAAACTGACAAAATGTAGGACTTGTGTAAAATTAAATAAGAACAAATCATGATTTATGTATTAAATATAAAACACTTCAAATTTTAGCAAAATATAAACAGTAAATCTTCAGTGTGTGAGTAGATGTTAGTTGTGTCCCCAATTTGGATCCACAAAAAAAGTGGTTAAATTTCCTCATAATTTAAAAATCAAATCAACAAAACACCTAATTTTTGATCAGTGAAAACTCTAATTAGTAGGGCAAAAAGATGGTACTGACCAGAAGAAAAGCAAATGTATTAAACAAAGAATTATATTTCCTTCTTTTTTTTTCTTTTGCCAGGCATGGGCCTGAACTCTGGGCCTGGGCGCTGTCCCTCAGCCCTTCAGCTCAAGGCTTGCACTCGCTCTACCACTTAAGCCATAGCAATACTTCCAGCTTTTTCTGCTTATGTGGTGCTGAGGAATCAAACCCAGAGCCTCATGCATGCAAGGCAAGCACTCTACCACTGAGCCACCTTTCCCAGCCCAGAATTATATTTCCTATAAGTAAACGGAGTACAATTACAAACTAGAAAAAGATTGAAATTCCTTCTCAAAAAAATAGAGACAGAGAGATCACAATACGTGAGAATATTCTCATATTCTTGACACCATTAGGTATTAGGGACACACAAATTAGAATGTCCATGACTTATCCCTTGGTACCTAACATGTCAAATAAAAACACGTGATAATCAAAGAATACATAGGTAATGTGAAGAAACTTGATCCTTGACACATCATCGGCACAGAAAACAGTGACTGCAGAAAGTCTTTGTCAGCTCACCAAAACACTAAGAATGAAATCAAGAAGTGCAAGTACATGTGTGTAAGCTGATCCCAGAGAAAATGGAGCACACCCCACCCACACCCACACTGACACCCACCCCACGATCATAAACCCATGATGCAGATGCTTCTGTGTAGTCGTCAAAATGAGTGGGCAAGCTACATGTCCTTGATGGGTTAATGAATGAACACATATGGTGCGATCATTTCATAGATTACGACTCAACGGTGTACAATAATGACATAAATAATGGTCCAGTTTAATCATGACAAGTTGGTATTGAATATGAATAGCCAAATGGGAAAGGTTACAAATTGCATTGTTCCATGAAGAAACTATAGTTAAAATAACACAATTAGAGAAATGCAGAATACATTCGTGTACGGTGGGTTTTGGTGGTGATGGATAGCTGTGAATCTCAGCACACACACTCCTCCACGTCCTTGCGTGGACAGAAGTGTGATCATTGGTGGAAAGTGGAAATCTCTCCATGATCTGTTCAAACAAGGTGCTATTCTAAAGTCGTTTCAAAATAAAGGTTTAATTTGGAAAATGAAAGTTACTGTGAAGCACAAATAAAATAAGAAGCAATCTGAGTTAGTTTGAATTTAAAGCCAGACAACAAAAGTTGTTTTATAAGAATTCAATGTACTCTCTTCAAATTATTTCCCAAGGCTGGAAACATACTAAGTGGTGCAGCACCTGCATGTGACCACATGAGTGCAAACCCAGTATAAGAAAAAAAAGATCGCATAAATAAATATCAGCAAGATCACAGATTAAGCCCAGTGAATAACTGAATTCAAAGTTCTTACCATTTTTCTTTATCCAAAATAAATGGGCAAAATTTCCCTGAATAATGATCGAAGGTTTGCAATCCTAGCTCTTTAGTGGGCTGAGATGCGAGGATCCTGGTTCAAAGCCAGCCTAAGAAGAAAAGTTCAGAGGTAGAGCTCTTCTCAGGGCTTTTCAGTCTCTGATAAAAAAAAAATACAATAACATTTAACTCCAAGCCAATAAGGAACCCACAAATCCTCCATTTCGTGTGCCAAGGTTTCATCTGACTTCATCAAGAAGGGGAATTGGGGCTTCTGTCTGTGGGGTTCAGCGTACTCCAGTGTTGGGGTGACCAGAGCAAAGCTAGACTCAGGCGCGCTCTTCAGGCAACTGCAAACTGTCATGAAGTTTAAGGGGCACAAATTGAGGGGCAATAAGGGAAGAAGTGGTTTTTGGCTGACCTCTGAACTCCAGTATCTCAAGCACTAAAGCGGTGGTGTGTGTGTTGCTTCAGTGTAAAGGGCATGGCTTTCCAACCCTCTCTTCCCTCTCGGAGTATTTTAAAGTCCAATCTAAAATATACACACAGACCCAGCATTTGGAAAGTGTTATTGATCTGTCTCAAAGTAGCATCTCTGAGTCATCTCCGGCCTATTTAGTAAGGGAACATGACTTTCATAGATGCAGTTAGCATAAAAATTAGAAAGTTCAGTAATGGAAAGGAAGTGAGGTTTTCATAAACCTGAGATAAATGCATATGGATTCCGAATCGTCAGCATTAGTGCCTTGAAATTAGGCTGAAATGGCCACACAAGTCAATTAACAATAATAGTTATCTTCTGAGGCTGACAATGAAGAAACTCTTGCACAGCGTTCGATGACATTGGAACAAATTTTCCCCTGGTTGTGAAGGCTGACTTTGTCATGTTGTTTGTTACAAGACCACCTTAAACTGAAGCTTGGAAATTGTCCTGTGTAAAAGAGACCCAGCCATAGCAACTATTTATTGGTTAAATTAAATGAGCTAATCTATACCATGACTCAATATAGTAATCACTTTAAAATTATCCAAGGACTGGAATCATGATTCAAGTGATTGAGAACCAGCTGTGAACAAGTAAGCCCGGCAGGAGCTCAAAGCCCTACATTCAAGCCCTGGTACAGATGTGCGCATGCACATGCACACACACACACACACACACACACACACACACACACACACACACACACACACACACACACACAAAGAAAAGAAATAAAATAATCTAAAAAGTACAAACGTAAATAATAACAATTATGGTGGTGATAACTTAAAAATTAATGTCAACCTTGAATTAATGCTGAAAACAAAATTATAATTATCCTTAAAAGGTTCTAGACATAAGAATCTTATGCCTCAGAGATGATAGCCCCTAAAATGATTCTTACTGAGCCAATCTGGGCAGTTTGGCATGCAAATTCACTTCTATTCATAGAGCAATCAGTTTTTCACCTATATGCATAGTGTGTCCTAATACTTCTCAAAATTTCTTCTTAGTGTATGGCAAGAAGTTCTCCTAATCTAAAATAAGTCATTTACAGCATACAGTTTCTGTGCTAAAGAGAAAAAAGTCACTGGTCCCAAGGTATTTGAATACAGGTTCTGTGATTCCTGACCCCCCTTTTTTGTGCCTATCCTGGGCTTGAACTCAGGGTCTGGGCACTGTCTCTAAGCTTTGGTGCCCAAGACTAGCTCTGTACTGCTCAAGCCACAACACCACTTCTGGGTTGATCGTGTGTGTGTGTGTGTGTGTGTGTGTGTGTGTGTGTGTGTGTGTGTGTGTGTGTGTGTTTAATTGGAAATAGGAGTCTCAATAACTTTTCTGCCTGTGCTGTCTTCTAATCTCCACCCTCAGATCTCAGCCTCCCTGAGTAGCTAGGATTATAAGCATGAGCCACAGGCACCCAGACAATGTAATTTTCAGCAATGGAAACAGGGACGACGAGGGATCATCTGAATAGAGCAAGACTCTCAAAGACTTTAGCACTGTGTCTTTTTACTTCTACATCAGCTGCAAAGCTGAGACCCTACTGGTTGGCTGTTTGGTACAAATTCCTCTTCATCTTGCTGAGCACTGTGGTCCCTGTAACCCTCCATTGCTTGTGGAAAGTAGGAATGCAGAGTTTGAATCACAGATGTGGACGTTTACTGTCTAGTAGCAATTATAATTGGGCTTTGAGCCTAAAGAATCATAGGTATAAATGCCTGCTCCGAGGACTCACCAGCTGTGAAAATTTGGGTGAAATACAGAAATAGTGAATGAGTTTCCCCATCTGACAGAACGGGAATAGTATTTACTTCTGACTTTCCAATTTGTATAGAATGCCATAAAAACGACATAGCAGAAGGTCGATAAATGTTAGGCAGAATGAATGAGCTCTCTTAAAATTTCACCTTTTAAATGATTTCATGTTGTTTTTAGAGGCTGGGAATTGTAGTCATAATTTCCCTCCTATCATCTCAATAATTTCCCATCAGCCATTCATGCTGCTTTGCAGAATTAGGGTGTCATGTGATTTATTTTCTCAGGAGCCTTGTTCAAATTTGAAGCAAAACCTTATTAAAATCAGCTTACTAAAAACTTGAGGATTTCCACTTACGGGTTTGTCTAAATAAAACTCTCAAAATTCATGTGTTCTGTGAGAAAAAATACATTTTCTGGTTTTATTTCCTTACCTGTGTACATGTATCTTACCTTCAAGGTATTTTCTGTATCATTTAAAGACGACCTCAATCTCTGTGGAAATGTCAATAGTCAGTCAATCCATTATTTTGCTTTTCCACATGAAAACTAAAATATTTATTGGTAGGCTAAAGTTCCAGTCCGGCATTGGTTATGAAGTCACCCTGAGGACTTAATTCTAAGATCTAACCAAATTACATGGGACAAAGCATTCTAAGATAGTGTCTGCATTTCTGTCTCTGGTGACCCTGAGGGGCAAAAGCCCTGGGAGCCTTGGGACTCCCGGGGCACATACAGGTGTGTGTTGCGTGTGCATGTGTGACCGTGTGTGTGTATGTGTGTGTGTGTGTGTGTGTGTGTGTGTGTGTGTGTATACACAAGCATACATGCTATCCCTCCCCAGATCATTGTGATTAATCTAAACTTGGATGCTCAATAGAGAGTACACTGAAGTTTTTGTCCCTCCTCCCTTAACTTCACAAAGGAAGTTGAGGAAAAGTTAAGCTAAATTTCCCCAAAGCTAGCTTTATTACCACAGCCCTCAGATCCCTCATTTGAGGCGCCGCAGTGCCATTTTTGGTGATTTAGAATTTTCCATGAAGATGTCACAGGTGCAGCAGCCCCTTGGCGCTCACTATTTTACAATTGGAAATAGAGTTTTCTGCAGCTCCAATTAATCTTTGAGTGTGGAATATTCTCAGGAACTTAGCAGAGGCTCTGAACTTTCTCCCCATGCATGGCAAAGTTGTATGAAATATAAATAGAGAGCCAAAGGGAACGTCAGATTTATGTAGCAGGTGGAAACGAGGAAAGGTCATGTGGCTCATATGCTCCCTGCTTTAGGAAAACTTAAACCTTAATCTTCCCAAATGACTCTTACTTCTAAAAACACTAAGTGGTTCTATGACCTCATCATAAATAAATGTGCAGTTTCCTTTCTATCCACACTAGGTCATTATGTGAACCCTTTGCATAAATTAAGAAATTGATGTTGAACTAAATTAATCATATTTGTATGGTGCCAAATAATGCAATTAAGTTCTAATGATATTTTTATATCATTATCTATCTAATGATATAATGATATGCAGAGGTATAACACTAAGTTGCTTCCTTTGTGTGTGTGTGTGTGTGTGTGTGTGTGTGTGTGTGTGTGCACGGGCGCGCTGGTAGGAGGGCTTCAACTCAGGGCCTGGGCATTGTTTCTTAGCTCTTTCTCTCCAAGTTAGTATTTTATCAGTTGAACCACCCCCCCCTCTTGGCTTTTGGGTGATTAACTGTAGATAAGAGTCTCTTGGACTTCTCTGCTTGGGGTGTCTTTGAACTGTGATCTTCAGATCTCAGCCTCTTGACTAGAAAAGATTAAAGGCAGGAGCCACTCCTGCTGGCCTCCTTTTCTAAGAGCTTAGGTGATAACCAGAAAACTGCAGTCACTCTGAAGGTAGCTGGATGTTCAACCAGTTTTGAGTCCTCCCTCTGGGGTCATGATTCTCAGCCTTATTTATGCTTTGATCCTTAGTGTTAAATGTGCCCAGAAGTGGTGTCACTCAAAAGCCTTGGGGAAGAAAAAGTGGACTTCATCCATGGATATTGCTATTTTCCTGTCTTTGACTAAAGAGACAGACTTCTGAGATGATCTGATCTTTGAGACATAAAGAAACAGAACTGTGAGCAGGATGTCAGTAGCTCATGCCTATAATCCTTGATTCTCAGAAGGCTAAGATCCAGAGGATTGCAGTCCAAACCTGCTTGGTCACAAAAGTTGGGCTGTAGACATGGTCCAAGTGGTAGACCACCACATGAAGAATTCTCGCACTTGCATGTAGCCTTGAGTTGCATTTCTACACCAGGAAAGAAAAAAAACAACAGCAACAAAAAGCTTCTGAACTTTATCTTTGACCACTGAGAGTTTGGCATTCAACTAATTAATAGTATAGATTTTCTTTAAAATGTATGGTTTATGCATGAGGGTTTATTACAGAATCCATTTCTTTACAGAGATCTAGATTGTGCCATCTGCAAAATTCACTGTGGAGTAGATTGGATCATTTATTCCCTCAGTGAGTACACTGTTATTGATCTATGTGATACCACCACCAACCAGATTTTGCTGATTTTCTCTTCTCCACAAAGCCAGTCACGGCCCAGCATGCACTGTAGATTTTATGTGAAAATGTGAAGTCATCACCGTTCTTTGGATTGCTAAAGTTTTCTCTTATATTTCATTTCAGCTTACTTTAAATGATACTTTTAAACAGTCAATCATATAAACAGGGACTGAATGAGCAGACAATCTTTCACAAAAACAAAAGAGCAAAGCACGTTTTAGCTACCCCTGGCCCTTGCTATTGCTCATAATGGGATCTTTCCTCTCAGAATGGCTCATTGAGTTTCCTTATGAAAACTCATTTTACTCTGATGAAAAGTTCGCCTTAATTAATTCAAGTGAATTCCAAACATTATAAAACATCCATATGTTTTTGTTTAATGGGTAGATTGGTAAAGAATTGCAATTTTCCTGAGTCCAACTAAACAAAACAAAAAAATAGTTTATTTCTTCTCTTTCTCCAACTGACAAAAGTCAAAAACAACTTGACAGTTCAGGGGTCTTGAATTCAGGGGCTTTGGATACCAGTCCTCTTATCAATGCCTCTACCATAGCTGGTATAGGAAGCACTTAGCACCTGCGTAGCCTGTCTTGTTAGAGAAGATGGCATCTCCTAAATGTTTATCTTGGCTGGCCTTGAACTGTGATTCTTATGATTCCTTGCATGATTTCAGATAGGTACCACCATGTCTGGGCCAGGGTAAAATTATTAAGTTTACTTTTTCACATAAATTCTCATGCTAATGAAAAAGCTTCATGCTTACAGAGGCAACCATTTTAAACTCTCCATTCTTCACCCCCAGCTCTTTGCACTTTCTAGAACTTATGCTGATTTCTCTGGAAATTTTACGACAAATAGAGGCAGATGCATCCTATGATTCTTTTATCCAAACCTAGAGATTTGCAGCATCAGTGGTCACACCTCTAATCCCAGCCTCTCAGCAGGCTATGTTCTGAAGATCTCTGTTTGCAGTCAGTTCAGGCAGAAGTCTGTGAGACCCTTTATCTCCAAATAACCAGCAAAAAAATCCAAAGAGAAAGCATGACTCAAGTGCTAGAGCCCTGGCCATGAGTCAAAAATCCAAGCAAGAGTGCAAGGTCCTGAGTTCAAGCCCCAGAACCAGCACAAAATCCTTAAGGAAAAAAAAAAGAAAATTAGAGTAAACCTCAGAACAGACTATGGGCTTGGGGTGGTTATGTCGATGTACTTTAATCAGAAGAAAGAATGAACTCCAGTCACAGGGTGCTTTTGAAAGGGAAGTCTTTCTTGAGTGAGCAAGGCATACACAGGAATTCTGTATAATCCTTTCCTTTTGAACTAAGCCAAAAACTGCTCTAAATAATTAAGTCTTCAGGGAAGTGAAGACCTGTTTCCTGAAGACTCTCCACCCACTGGGCATAGCCTACTTTCTACCTGTGCTTTCTATCCAGACTCACGATTCTCACCTGGTCTTGATCTTTGAGAACTTTGCTTAACAGATGAGTCACATTTCTTACAGAATCACCTAATATTTTATTAACTTTATAGCTGCAGGGTGTCAACAATATCAGAACTTTTTTGTTGCTCAAAAAAAAAGAAGCTTCCAGGGTTTCATTTCTGGATGGTTATTTTGCAGTTTTGCTTTCAGAAGGGAACTGCCTAACAATTTTCATCCCAGTGTGGACAGAAGGAAATTTACCCAGGGTGGATGAACAAGACAGCATGGGAGTTGGTCAAATGATGGCACAATTATTTGAGGTGAGGCATTTGGGGTTAAAGCTTCTCAGGAGTTCATGTCTAACAAACAGACAGGCAACTGGATATGTTCAAAAATCAACTCCAAGACTTTGGATAAGTGAAATGACATGATCTGAAATACTCACAGGGTAATGCTGGCTTGTCTTGTGGGAATAAGGTAAATCGGGCATTGTTTGGAAATAGCAAATCCAATTTAGGAAGTTACTGAAATAAATCTAGTAGGAACATGGAGATGAATTAAATCTGGATTTTGTGGTCAGATCTGCAACTAATGTGGGGGAGGGTCAAAGGTCATGTAAGGGTATTGAACCTGAAGCAGAAAACGAATTTGCTTTCTTGAGACAGGTCTGGGAATGAGGAAAATTAAATGCACAAGAACTTATTGTTTTATTAAGATGAGTGTGGTCCAGGCAATGGTGGCTCATCCCTATAATCCTAGATATTCAGGAGGCTAAGATCTGAGACCAGAGTTTGAAAACAAGGACAAGGAGAAAAAGCTGTATTTTACCTCCAACATAAAGCTGAAAGCAAATTATGGCTCAAGTAATACGTAGAGTGCAAGCCTTGAGCAAAATAACAAAAGCATGAAGCCTTGAGTTCAACCTGAAAGACTGGTACACACATACACAGAGAGAGAGAGAGAGACAGAGACAGAGACAGAGAGAGACAGAGACAGAGACAGAGAGAGACAGAGAGAGAGAGAATTTCAGAGACATATTGTACTCCTAAGTTATTATGGTAAGAAAGAATATGGCTTGTATGTTTGGAGATATTATCTCAGCTTGCATACACATTTCAGAGTTCACAGGAATGCAAGTAGCCTATAAAGCCAAGGCACTGATTAAAATTGAAAAGGAAGAAAGTAAAGAATAAAAGAGAGGCTGTTGAAAGGACTAGCTTTGGGGGAAATGAAATTTTTAGGAAGTCAGAGTTTCTTGGCCATCCTGTGAGCACAAACAGACAGCCCACATTCCCTGGGGTCTCTGGTGTGCTTTCTTGCATAAATTCAGGCCTTAGAAGTGATCTTTCCCCATTGCTGTGAACTCATTTTTGAGGTTGCTTCTATAATAAAATGGCATTATCCCAATGCTTGCTTCAAATGAAGCTCAAATTCAGCTTCTTGTGTATTCATATATCATTTCATGGCTTCTGGTAGAAATGGGCTTCAGGGCATAGGAAGTTGTCCTGAAAATTATCTGAAGATATTTGGTGTTTGGATATCCCTTTACTTTTGAGGCTGTTGGAACATTGCTCATTTGCATCCATAAAGAGTAAGGTTATCATTTAGTTTTGAACACTGGCCAGGTCTTGACAGTTCCATTTGTTTTGGAGTGTGACTCTCCTTTCAAATATACAACTCACTTGTTTCAAAGGACGTTTTTGTCTCTTACAAAAAATAATCTTTAATTTATTATCTTAATTTTACTGATGCTACTTTTTATGTCTTTGAACCTAGCTTTTAATTTTAATTTAAAGTGCAGTTGAAAGGTCTCCATGGGTACTTCATGCCTATGATCCTAAGTTACTCAGAAGGCTGAGATCTGAGGATCAAAGTTCAAAGCCAGCCTGGGTAGGAAAATCTAGGAGACTCTTTTCTCCAATTCATCACAAGAAGCTGGACTGGGAGCTGTGACTCAAATGGGACAGCATCAATCTTAAGCACAAAAACTGAGGGACACTGTCCAGGCTCTGAGTGTAAGCCCCCGAACCAGCACACATGTACACACACACACACACACACACACACACACACACACACACAACACTGGGAAGGGGATTTGTTTGAGAGGCTGGGAGAGGTAGCAGTTTTGAGAGCAGGGGCAACCTGGATTCAGCTGAGATTTGGTGTCCAAGACAAGTTGAGGACAATGAAATCTGTTGAAATTGTTTTAAGGAAGAGGCAAGGAGAGTGATGAAGGTGGTGGATTTGATGGGGCACAGTGTATATGAGTATGGACATGTCATCACGGAACAACACGCCCCTTGCACAACTAATATAAGCCAATACAAATCTAAAAACAAGCGAGATAAGGAAATGTTGCCCAATTAAAATTGAAAGTAGCTAACTCTTTCCTTGTTAAGTAGTGAAAGGCTGTGCTGATACATTTACCCCACAATTTGTCTCTAGATAAAATGTTTGAAATTTTACCTGGAAAACAATCAACAAAAGCCAAAGCTATGGAGGCTAAGAATAGCTCACCTCTCTAGCAAGGACAATGAATGAAACTCCAGTACAAAGGACAAAATGAAGGAAGGAAGGAAGGAAGGAAGGAAGGAAGGAAGGAAGGAAGGAAGGAAGGAAGGAAGGAAGGAAGAAGGGAAGGAGGGAAAGAGGGAGGGAGGGAGGGAAGAAGGGAGGGAAGGAGGGAGGGAGGGAGGGGTAGAATTATATTAATTTGATATTGATAAAAGTATTGAGGCCTTTAATTCAAAGGGAGAAACAACACATGGGAATCAGTGAAAATAATTCAAATTCTTCATTTTGTACTTTCATACTAATTTACGTAGGTTTATATGTATTATTTTTCCTAATGTTTTAAGTTTAAATAAACTATTGTTTTTAACTGTTATTGTGATCAGAGAAATTAACACAATATTGAATCTTCTGGCAATTTTAGATGTTGTTAAGTTTTACTGTGTTGTTTATAGTATTGTGAAACATAGCCATGGTGTTACGTACCAGATCTTCAGTCTCTTCATCCAGTATAACTGATCTTTTCTGTTCTCTTATCCTTAGTTGTTGCCACCCAACTCTGTTTCCACAGGCTTTACTACTTCAGATACTCACAATATTGGAACCAGAGAGCACATTTCTTCCTCTGCCTGGTCTCCCTCAGGCAGTCTGTGCCAACAGGAGACAAGATTGCTTTCTTAGACAAGGCAGATTAATATTCCATCATGTGCATGCATGCACACACGTGTATGTTTGTCTCATTCCAGACCTCTGGGACATGATTATGAGACCAAACTCACCACATGCTGGTGTACAACAGGGAGCTGATATGCAAACAAAAGCCACAGAAAACTCACTGAAATAAGAGCAGAAAATGTCCAAAATTAGGAGTTCGATGTGGACACAAAGTCCAGGAGGCCTTAAACTTCAAATAGGCATGACTAGTCAAGACTCACTCCATGTGAACATTACAACGCCAAAGTCTAGAACAAAGTGAGAGTTCTAAAAACTATAAGACAGAGGGTCAAGTTACCAGGTCAAAACATCAGAATAATGGTGGCCTTCTCAGCAGAAACTCCAGAGTTCAGAAGGGCCGGGAATGATGTGTCTCAACCCAAGTAAAGCGTTAACTGGTATTAATATATTTAGCAGATTTTTTTAAAAAATCAAAGGAGTAATAAAGGTCTTTTAATTAATATAATTCATGACCACTAACTCAGCATTGTAGAAGTGCCTAAGAAGAATTCTACACACAGGTGAGGAAGAAAGATGTACACAATCACTAGACCTGAGGAAAAGAAAATAGAATTCACTGAAACAATGGATAAACGGGGCTGAGTGAGGTCGCTCATGCATGACGGAAACCAAAGACCATTAGGGATCTGTTAAACATGTATAGTCCAATAAATACAAAACTCTCTAGAAGAAATAGATAAATGGTTTTGCAGTAGCTAAAATACTATTCAAGGGCTGGGAAGGTGGCTCAGTGGTAGAGTGCTTGCCTTGCATGCATGAGGCCCTGGGTTTGATTCCTCAGCACCACATAAGCAAAAAGAAAAAAGCCGGAACTGGAGCTGTGGCTCAAGTGGTAGAGCACTAGCCTTGAGCTGAAGAGCTGAGGGACAGCGCCCAGGCCCAGAGTTCAGGCCCCACTACTGACCAAATAAAATCAATAATAAAATAAAATAAAATAAAATACTATTCAAAATAATGGTAAATTTTGCATCCAAGTATAGTGCAAATGTCAGGTATTTTCATTAGAGTTACACAGAGTGAGGAAAAGAATGCAAATAACAAGCAAAAAAAAAAAAAAAAAGCCCCAAAACACCAAACAGGATGCGTATGAAGAGGATTAAACTCAGCAAAGAGATAAAGTGACAAGAAACCAGAATTATCTATCTGTTGGATCAACAAATTCTGCTACACTCATCTCTGTGGTTAGCTAGAGAATCGAGCTAAGTTCATGTAGGAAATGTGCTCTCTTGTTCCAATATTGTGAGTGTCTGAAGTAGTAAAGCCTGTGGAAACAGAGTTGGGTGGCAACAACTAAGGAAGGAAAAGATCAGTTATACTGGATGAAGAGACTGAAGATCTGGTACGTAACACCATGGTTATGTTTCACTATACCATGAACAACACAGTAAAACTTAACAACATCTAAAATTGCCAGAAGATTCAATATTGTGTTAACTTCTCTGATCACAATAACAGCTATAAACAGTAGTTTATATAAACTTAAAAGTTAGGAAAAATAATACATATAAACCTACATGAGTTATTATGAAAATACAAAATGAAGAATTTGAATTATTTTCACTGATTCCCATGTGTTGTTTCTCCCTTTGAATTAAAGGCCTCAATACTTTTTAAAATTATTATTATTTTTATTGTGAAAATATTGTACAGAGGGGTTACAATTACATGGTCAAGATAATGAGTACATTTCTTATCAAGCATTGTAGCCTCCTCTTTTGTTTCCCCTACCCATCCCTTCCCATCCTTCCCCAGCCCCCCCAATCTTCCTCCCCCCTCCCCCGCATCCCCCCTGCACCAAAGTTGTAAGGTTCATTTTCAACATAACGACTTGTACATCTCATTTTTGCAATGGGTCCACCTGTATCCCTATTTTTCCCCTTCCCCTCCACAAATTATACCGACATCAAATACAGTGAAAACAGGGGTTATGGGGGAGGGACATACAAAGCAACAAAGAAATAATCTTATGAATGTGTTAGAAACAATCGCATGAAAGAAAAAAACATTTGAATATATATCTTAGGGTTCATTTCCCTAACATCAACTTAAATGACCTTTTCTGCTTGACTCAGACATATACTAGTTATTGTAAAGAAGGGAAACCATGGGACCTATGTTTCTTTGGGCCTGGCTTACCTCACTTAATATAATTTTTTCCAAGCCTTTCCATATCCTAACAAATGGGACAATGTCATTCTTTCTGATGGAGGCATAGAATTCCATTGTGTCTATATACCACATTTTCTTGATCCATTCATCTACTGATGGGCATCTGGGTTGGTTCCATATCTTAGCTATAGTAAATAATGCTGCAATAAACATAGTCGTGCTGGTAGCTTTAGTGTGGTCTTGTTTGTGAACATTTGGGTAAATGCCCAAAAGTAGGATTGCTGGACCATATGTGGAGTCTTTTGAGGAACCTCCATACTGCTTTCCAAAGTGGTTGAACAAGTTTACACTCCAACCAACAATGCAGTAAGGTTCCCTTCTTTCCACATCCCCTCCAGCATCTGTTGTTATTAAAGTTCTTGATATAGCCATTCTAACTGGGGTGAGGTGGTATCTCAATGTTGTTTTGCTTTGCATTTCTTTTATGGCTAGGGAGGTTGAGCATTTCTTCATATATCTATTGGCCATCCTTCTTTCCTCTTCAGAGAAGTTTCCCTTTAAGTCTTTAGCCCACTTATTTATTGGGCACCTCAATACTTTTATCAATATCAAATTAATATAATTTTACCCCTCCCTCCCTCCTTCCCTCCCTCCCTCCCTCCCTCCCTCCCTCCCTCCCTCCCTCCCTCCCTTCCTCTCCTTCCTTCCTTCCTTCCTTCCTTCCTTCCTTCCTTCCTTCCTTCCTTCCTTCCTTCCTTCCTTCCTTCCTTCCTTCCTTCCTTCCTTTGTCCTTTGCACTGGATTTTCATTCATTGTCCTTGCTAAAGAGGTGAGCTATTCTTTGCCTCCAGAGCTTTGGCTCTTGTTGACTTTTTTTTCAGGTAAAATTTCAAACTTTTTATCTAGAGACAAATTGTGGGGTAAATGTGTCAGCACAGCCTTTCACTATTTAACAAGAAAAGAGTTAGCTACTTTCAATTTTAATTGGGCAACATTTCCTTATCTCACTTGTTTTTAGATTTTTATTGGCTTATATTAGTTGTGCAAGGGGCGTGTTGTTCCATGATGACATGTCCATATTCATATGCACTGTCCCCCATCAAATCTACCTCCTCCATCACTCTCATCACCCCCTCCTTAAAACAATTTTAACAGATTTAATTGTCCTATTTGCATACATAATTATTCCTGTTCACTTGTATCCACCCTCTCTTCCCTGCTCCCATTGCTTCCTAAGGCCTGCCTGACGTAGGCTGCTGTGTTTTCTTGATGCTGCTTAGTGTTTGAATTGTACAAAATGGCCTTCCCATTGCATGTCTTGTGCGTGCACACTACTCAGTCAGCTTGCTAGCTGGCTCCTTCCCCAAACCTCTAACAACCCTCAGTGACTTCCTTTAAGCTATCTGTATTCAGAGCTACCATTCATTTTTGGTATTGTTTCTCTTCTACAATTTCTCTCCCCTTACCCCCTCTATGGGCCCTCAAACAGTTCCATTACGTTCTGGATGTGTACATGTAGGTACATGTGCATCTCTCCACCTGTGTTTCATTCAGCAATGTCTCCTGCTTCTCAGTATTGCTTTCGGTTGAGTCTGATAATCAAAGGCTTTATCATCCTTATGGGCTCATTAAAAACCTTGGTAAATATATTCATAGTTTGTTTTTGAAACTTCCATCATATCAAAAACTGTAGTCCATTACTATTTGTTGAAATACTCCGCATGATGTTTATCATTACCATGTACCAGCATTGTCTTGTCTGAATAACTCAGAATGTATATGACCTTGAATGCGTGCAAGGTCATACATACCTTTTCCAAAGTGGGTCTCTAGGTCCAAATAAGAATCATGTCTGTTCTCTCCTCTATGTGGTATCTGGTCTCTCAGACTCATCTTCCCTGCAGGACAGGAAATGAAATTGAGCCCCACTCAGGGTAGAAGAGGAGGAAAGGCACCATTGTATGGTGAAGGCCGCCCACTATCTCATTTCACACACGGGGAAGGGCGGGGAGAGATATGGCTTTGCAATGTTTGTAATGAAAGAACTAAGAAATTCATTTTTCTTAGATAAAACAAAGATCCTGGGTTTATATTGACTTTTATGCCATATTTCTATTAAATTGATGTCTCCTTGCTTTCTTCTAGAAGAGGAACTTCTTGGCAAATATTTTGTTTGTTCAGTTTTGCATTGGCCCAGTGGCTTGAGCTCAGGGCCTGGATGCTTCAACCCACCCCACTGCCTTAGCTTTTTGCTCAAGGTTAGTGCTCTTCTATGGGAGCGATAGCTCCACGTCTGGCTTTTTGGTGGTTAACTGTAGATAAGAGTTTCAAGGACTTTCCTTTTTGGATAGGCTTTGAACCTTAAGCCTCAGATCTCAGCCTCCTGAACAGGTAGGAATAGAGGTATCAATACCCAATGAAACAAACTTTTATGATTGCAGAGATTGAGATGTGAAGCAAATCCAGTAATTTTTGAATAGATTCCCTGTCATATATTGAAGCATATTCATTAAGACCAGGAAGGAATAAATGCTATATCTTACACCTTTCAGTAACTATGAAATACAAATACAGTTTAATTTCACTAAAAACCTTTTAGCTGACAAACAATTTCACGAGGGACAAAGTCTTATTGAACTTGGCAGTTGTGGAAAACTCTCAGACTTTCTTGGACAACGTCCTTAATGTCATGTTCTGAAATGAGTAGCTATCAATCCAGGGCATAAGTCAAGGAAAATGAGAGGAAAAATCTATTTTTGTGTCTAATTCATTTCTTAAACACTAAATCATACAGGCTTCAATTATTAACCACTATATGGTTAATGTTTTGGAATGAGAGATTTGCCTGTGACTGTGAAATCTGCAGTCTCATTGGCGTTGAACCAGGGGATGCCCTTGGCTTCCTGGCTCTCTGGAGAAGTTCTGTTCTTTGCTATTCTATGTGTTGGCATATATACAAGCAAAAAGTAAGAAAAGATAGAAAGAAAAAAATCATGAAAGGAAGAAGAGTAGTATTTTTCATATGAAGACATGGTAAAATATTAGAAACAAATAGCACAGCTTCACATGAAGCACTGAACATGAACACTACTCATTTTGCTGGAAATTCAAATTTCTTCAATGGACTCTTACAATATTTGTATTTGAAATTGAAAATATCTCCTTAGGTAACTGGTGGCTCATACCTGTCTGCACTCCTAGATGCTCAGGAGCCTAAAATCCAAGTATCATGGTTTGAAGCTAGCCCACACAATTAACCACCAAAAAGCCATAAGTGGAGCAGTGGTTCAAATGGCAGAGTGCCATCCTTGAGCAAAAATTGGTCAGGGACAGCACCCAGGCCCTGAGTTGAAGCCGCAGAACTGGCACAATTTTTTAAAAGAAAATATATCCTTAAAAATACAGTAGGTAAAATTGAAGTTAGCTTCTGAAAATAAAATATTTGAAAATCATAATCATAATAAGTTTGAAAACTAAACTTTCATACTAAAAGAAAACATAGAATGTTCTTCACTGGGTAGTCAAACTTGATGTTTCACTAAAATATTTTCACCCCTTAGGCCATTTTTTAAACTAAAGAACGTGTTTCCATATACTTGTTATACGATTTTCTTTTTATTGATATGCTTATTTTTCCCTAGTGTTGAAGATTGAACTTAGGGTCATACATACATTGGGAAGCACTGAATCACTGACTTAAAACCCAAACCATGATACTCTTTTATTAAAATAATTTTGTTATTTTGTTAATAGAACTAATTAGTTTTCATCTTAATGATAGGATATTTTGCTAAATAAAATTTAGGGAGACATACTAATTTCAGTACAGACAATTATGTATAAGTGATTTCTCTTCTCCATCCTCTTGTTTCTGTGGGTGAAATTCTCTCTTGTTACCTCTATTCCCTTCTTGGGAATCTAATGAGGAAAAGCATACTCAGGTGGCCCAAATCTGGGATCCTGGTTCAAAGCCAGCCTATGAAGAAAACTCTGTGAGAGTCTTGCTTCCAAATCAGTAACAAAAGGCCAAAGGTAGAGCTGTGGCTCACAGAGAGCAACAGAGTTGAATGAACAGGCTCAGAGATAGCACCTAGTCCCTGACTTGTCCCAGCACACACACACACACACACACACACACACACACACACACACACACACACACACACACACACACACACACACACACACACACACACACACACACACACCTCATTTCCTATCTTCCAAGATTTTGTGGTGTAACGTGTTATCAGCTTGACAGGTTCACAAGAACTTTCCATGGGTAACTGTAATAGAATTTAAACACAACCATTTTACAAAGAAATAGTAAAAGATCACAAGAGAACACTCATGTGATGGAAAAAAGAGAACATACAACATGCATGTGACTGTAAGTGCGAGTTCATATTCATGAGATTGAAATCTAACTGTTAATGAAATATAAAAGGTCCCTTGGGAAGTGGCTGGCTTCCCCGCCCTACCTTTGACACTAGATTCAGACAGAAAGTGAAATACTCACCAGTGTGAGCAATCCTGTGAAGGCCAGATTCAATTTCAGGCAGGGAGAGAAATAGCTGCCTTGTGGTATCTCCAAAAAGTCCATCTCGGTGCATAATACATCCACTCTGTCTCTTTATTTCCAATTGGAAGTGCAAGGGCTATAATTCCTCACCCAGGCTCTCTGGTGGGAAACAAGTAGATTAAAGATCTAATCTAACAGATATGAGTGTGGAAAGGTTTTCTGCTTCCAGGTCAGCCTTTCTGCCTATCAGTGGGTAAGTGTCTCTTGCTTTGTGGATTTTTGTGGAAAGTAGGATCTTCTGTGTTTACTCAATTACCTTCTTAGATAATCTCAAAACCACTGTCCATTTGTAGTTGAGTTTTCCCTGGAAAATCCTCTGACTTTTCTTGGTATATCTCCATTCTCTACAGATATTTACTGTGTTGTTAAAGTCAAAGAAGGCCACTGTGGTGGCCACTAAAAATTGCATAATTCCAGATGACCTGGATCAAGTAGTCAATAAAACCTCAAATTGATTTTGCAAGTTGATAGTGACAGACCTTGCTTGAAAACTTTCTCCTGAGCTGTGAAGAGATGTGAGTCATCCATTGTGAGGACAATTCTGGATCTCCTATAGGACATATGAAGGTCAGGAAGTTGAAGATTGAGGTGGAAGTGGAGTGGTAATTATACAAGTGTGGGTGTTTGTGCTGAGGCATGCTGAATAACGTCACTTACAACTTCATAAAATTCTTCCTTATGAAGGCTTACTATGAAAAGTGCTGTGAAAATATTTCTGTTAGTAACTTGAACGTGTAAGAAAATACGTGGGCTTCTATTGTGTGTGTATGTGTGTATATCAGTCTATCAACACATCTGTTCATCTCCATGAGAGGTTCATTGCATGTGTTAAACTATAATTTTTAATGTTAGTCTATGAAAATGTTTATTTCTTCCAGGTAAAGGAGAAAATAAATGAATGAATTCCACACAAGGAAAAGGGAAAACAGAACACTTGGCCTCTGGTGTATTTGCTGTTTAATGGAAACATGAACTGGAATGCTTAAGGGAAAGGAGCAGGAAAGATGGTGGACAGGACAAGGGGTGTTTCTGGGCCTGTATCCATCTCAATCACTCACACCGGAGAGAAAAGGAAGCACTGTTTCCCTCTTGCTGACAGTGGAATCTTCTAGCATCCACAAAGGCATCGCCATCTTCTTTCTGATCCTGGCTCAGCCCATGAGCTGTGCGGTGACATAAGAAGGCCAGGCTTTTGTTTAGCTTTAGAAGGACTGAAGGGGACATGAGCAGTGAACATTCCAGAGGTCTTGCTGAGATCTCCATCTAGCAGGAGCTCCAGAATCTTGCACTGCTGTCCTTGAAGCTACTTCTTAATGCAAGTTGTCTGACTTATGCAAAATGTACCAGGTAAGAAAGCAGCTATCATGACAACATGAGAGAAATGTACATGCCGTCCGTGCTGGGTCAGGTCAGAGACCCCATGTAACTTACAACTTTGATGCTGGGTGGAATGAAAGTGTACACGGGTATTAATTGAAATATGGTAGGTACAAGGAGGCTGCAAGTAGTGTATTTCCTTAGAGAGGCAAATCAATTTCAATAAAATGAAACACTGGGAAGCAAGTAGTCCTCGAAAGGGGTGGGGTGGGAGAGGGGGAAATGAGTGGACAAATGAAGAGGAGAAGAGGGGGGAATGCATTCCAAAATCCAATGCACATCCGACAAAATTAAGAAGAGCGAGGGAAGAGGTGGGTTGGGAGGGATGGGTGAGAATCCTGAAAGGGATGACATTGATTGGGTATTGTATTCATAAACTGCTTTGTTAAAGGGCAACTCTTCGGTACAGCTACTTAAAGATAATCAAAAAAGTAATAGACTCTGTACAAAAATGAAAAGAGGGGACTTGAAAATAGAGATTCAGAGCAGAAATTACTTGCCTACTTAATATTTTACTAAGTGACCTCATTGATGGTAGACTCGGAGAGCCATTGAGCCTTCGAGGAGCAATCTCACGAAATATCTAGAAGGAGAAGAAAGTACACAGGATCTACAGATTCCTGGACATGTAGATTTGTGTCTGCCGTGAATTGTGTCTGCCAAGAATAAGGATGACTTCTTAAGGGCTGCAGAGCAAACTGAGGTTCAGTCTGTCTGTGAGGACTTTATTAGAGTGTAGAACTGAGCCATGCTGTTCAATACCCGCACAGAAATGATCACAGTCCTTATTGCTCAGGAGGAAGCGTATGGATACAGTAGTTATCACACACGATTCCATATACTATTACATGAAGCTCACCCCAAGATGAGAGTAAGTTAATGGGGCATCTGTAATGGTACAAAGTAATTCCTTGTGCCATTATAGTACACCAAAAATCCTACTAAAGAAAAACATCTTAGACCAGTATATGGCATGAATGACAGATGAAATAGTTGTAATTTTTGCTTTCAGTTGTACTAATGGGATTCCATTGACCATGGGAGTGTATGAGCTCTGGGCATCTTGATCAAGTCACCCCTTCCTCCCCTCTCCCCACCTCTCCCATCTCCTCCCATCCCCTCTAGCAACCTGGGTCCATTTCACTGTGAACACCAAGTATCCTGACCTCCTTCTCCCTCCCTCCCTCTCTCCACTCATCTTCCCCCTCCATTAACTCCAACCTCCTCTGACAAAACATATTTTAGCTTCCTGGTATTCATTTTATGAAATTTAAGTTAGTTGTGTGCACTCTAGGACTCCTCCCCAGCATATACCATATTTTACTAAATATTTGTGTATACATGTATATGGCCAGCTATATGTTCTTATATGTGTTTATAGTTTAGATCCAATCTCCACATCTGAGTGAAAACATGCACACTTGGACTCTGAGTCTCATTTCATTTAACCTAAGGTTTCCAGGTCCATCTATTGCCCTGAAAATGATAGAATGTTATTCTTCCTGATGCATGACTGTAATTCCAATATAGAACTACAAAATTCATGTATATATGAATATCCATATATATTCATAATGGAATGGACTTTTACATATATTTTCATATAATTATATATGTATTACATGTTTGCATGTATATATATATATATATATATATATATATATATATGCTTTAATGATGTTCTTTCAGACCTCCATTCATTTTAAATGAATTTTTTGGAGCTCTGTAATCATTTTTCCTTCATTTCACACACACACATTCTAAGACACACACACACACACACACACACACACACACACACACACAGAATGCACAGTGTGTGCCAAATACTATACTAACCTGAAATGATTACAGCATTGGACAGAATAGGAAACGATTCTTTCCCCTAAGTAGCTTAACTTTTAGTTGGTCAGCGATAATGTACAAATGAATGTATAACTCATACACTAGACTGGAAGTCGATATGGGTTATGGCACACCATAAAACAAAGGAGTGGGAAAAATGTACAGTTCAAACAATTATAATATAAAATGTGTCAAAGCCTCATTTTTTTCAAATATAGCAATGTAGATTAGTCACGTTTTCACTGTCTTAAACCTGATAAGTGAGAGTAGGCTGTGTGTAATTTAGCACATTGATTTACAACCATCAAAGTACCACGCAGCATCCATCTTGGAATCTCTTCCAAGTTATTTGGGCCTGAGATTCACTTATCTATGAAGTCTCATACATAGAGGTGAAGCTTACATAATTGATTAGACATATTCAGATAGAAACCCACTCATGCTCTAAAATTAAATCTGCAACCCAGTTGTCAATTAGCTTTTGGTCATTTGACACAAAAAGGAAAGGGTAAACTGAGTCTTGAACACTGGGCTTCTTGCTTTCTGTTAGCTTTTCCACTCATGGCTGGGACTCTGCTTCTGGAGCCACACCTCCAGTCTTGCCTTTTCCCTGGTTAATTGGAGATGCCAGTCTTTTCTCCTCACCCTGTCTTCAAGCTCAGATTTCAGCCACCTGAGTAGCTATGATTACAGCTTCGAGCCACCAGCATTCATCTACTCATTGGAGAGAAATAATTGCCTTGAGAATGTTTGCAAGCTCTGGTCTGTGTCTAATATTGCTTGCTTTCCTCTCAGTGTGTCTCCTGAGAACCTTTTCCTTGCTACCCTCTGTAGCAGACATTTTAGGAAGCTTGTATGGGTAGAGCAGGGGTTTAATCCACCATCTATCTATGGACCTTTCAGTCTATAATAATTCCATCCAATGTCAATGCTGTTCTCCAAATGTGCAGCAGAGGAAACAAGCACTGCTCATGTTTGTGAGAGACTGCATGGTCTTGTTTGGTGATGTGTGGACGCCACCCTGCCATGGACATGGGTGTGTTTGGCATAAACGTTGTGGCCTCTTTGGAGCAGAAGCCATGTGCCCAGAAAGCAGCCCGGGGGAGGGATTCTGCCTCCTCTGCTCCATGGTATTCATTGGAAGATGTCATGAAAATAGGCCACCCTTTGAGTCCCTTTCCTTGTGATGTATTTCCACTGACTTTTAAATGACCGTTTTGTCATTGACTTTTTTGCTCCTGTTAAAAACAAACAAACAAAAACCTTTCCATTTATTTGGAGCATTTCTTTCCTTGATAGGGAATAAATATATTAGTAGAGAAGTTCAAGGTCCACAGTTTGGAGACTTGTCTCGAAACTATGACCGAACTTGACCATTCCAACCTTCAATAACAATAAACTGATGAAAATAAAACTTAACAATACTCATTGCTATCACACTCATTTTTCTGCATTTTAAAAATTCTAATTAATATTTTATAACCCAAAGTACTAAATTTTCAGACACTATCTATTTCACCACAATTTCTATCACATTAATTAAATGGTGTTAAAAAAAGAAAATATTTCAAGAAATAACCACTAGGTATTTAACAAAGGGTTATATAAATATATAAATATATATATTATATATATTGGCCAAAGTATTACATTGTAAATGCTAATTAAAGATTTAAATAGCATGCTGCTTCTTTGGTAAGTACTCTAACAGTTGAACTACATTTCTGGTTCCTCATATACTGTTTTAGGACCATATAATAATATATAGATAGATATATATATCTACATGGGAGAATAGAATGTACATTGGCTTGATAACTGTAATTATATATCATAATAAGTCAGAATTTTCAAAAACTTAGAAACTTAATAGTTTTGTTTGTTTTATGCCCTACATAATAAAAATTTAAATATTATGTGTGGTTAGATATAAATATATATGAAATTGGTCATGTATTGTGGACTTTTTGTTTATAATTAATGGAGAAAAATTGGCTGGCATGATGAAAGAAATGGTTATTTCAGCAAAGTATACATAAACCCAATTTTAGAATGTAAAGTAAGAAAAATATTGAATTTATGTAACATTGCTACCTTCCAAAGCTTATAAAATGTGCTGTATGAAATTAGAAAAGCAGTTCAAAAGAATTAGAGATTGGCTTTTGTATGTCGATGTTTATTTTTGCTCAGATAGAGCCTTTGAGACCAAATTTATTCAAGCAGTTGTTTATTCTTTTAAGCAGGCAAAATATGTTTCAAATTTATTTGATCATTGCCAAATGCTTGAATAGTTCATATATCAGAAATTCAGCAAATAATACCTTTGAGCTGTCTCTCTGCTTGTTAGGCCATATCGGATTTCTTGGTCCAGTGTTTTTGGAGATTTGTACTCCTTCCGAGTTCAGTGTAAAAATTACTCTAACCTTATGTCTTTCAGAACATGGAGTTTTGTTCTCTAGAGAACTAATGCACAGTTGGATTATGTTTTCAACGTAACTCCAATAGTGAAGGAAAGATACTTACATTGGCATTTGCTTATTTCCAGAGACTGAGACTTTTATATCGACAATGACAGTGCCTAACGCATAGCTTGTTCATATATATGTTGTGGTTATTAAGCAAATTGTACACTAAACACTCAGGGAGTATTTTTCCTTCACTTTCATGAACATGAAAATAAAATCAATTCTCATATGAATTGTTCAAATTAGAAGCCACCTTTTCCCACTAGCTCTGATAATCATTTTTGTACATTTCCTTGCTTATTCTCCATGCGGTACTGTATTGTATTCACACTGTACTGTTTTATCATCTATAGACAATTGAAAGTACACAGGAAGGTGTATGTAGCTTATGTCCAAATGCAATAAAGCAAATGCTATGTGGCACCAAGACTGCTGTCAGATTTTGTAACCCTGAGACCTTCAGTCTGTGTCCTCAGGGCTAAGAGTAGACAACTGTGTACACCAAATGACTCAGAGTTCCATGCCATGCATTGTTCAGAATAAGCTATAGTTTTAATTAAGAAATTCATGATCAGCAGGATGCAGATATTGAATCAACCCAGATGCCCCTCAGTAGATGAATGGATCAAGAAAATATGGTCTATATATACAATGGAATTCTATGCCTCCATTAGAAAGAATGACATCACCCCATTTGTTAGGAAATGGAAATACTTGGAAAAAATTATATTAAGTAAAGTAAGCCAGAAACATAGGCCCTATGGTTTCCTTTATTTGCAATAACTAGTATATGTCTGGGACAAACAGAAAAGGTCAAAAGCTATGTACATATGACCAAATAAGATGAACTTAAGTGAAATGAACCCCAAGATAGGGCACCAGTGGTTTTTTCTTGCTTGCTATTGTTTCTAATGTATTTATAAGGTAGCAGGTGATTTTTTTGTTGCTTTGTATGTTCCTCCCCCACGGTATAACCCATTTTCACTGTATTTGATGTCGGTATAATTTGGGGAAAGGAATGGATAAGACTGTAGTAGGAAGACCCCCTACTCAGGCAGACAAGCCCACCTAGTCGTCTGGAGTGACAGAGCCCACCGCAACAAAGTTGATATTAAAGAAGCAACTTTATTGAGAAGGTTCCTACACTGACCAGCCAGGGCCACAGCACAGGCTCGGGAGCTGATACTGCGACCCCGAGCGGCCCACGTGCTTAGGTTTTTAAAGGCAAAAATCACAAGGTGAAGCCTGGTCACATAGGCGACCAATGAGATTTTCACACACCCAAAAGATTGCACAGTCATACCAGACCACATGCAGGTGGCCAGTGAGGTTACACTTTGTCACATAATGGCTGTTTAAACCAGCCTATCAATTTTGGTTTAAATGACTCGCGAATTCAAAGGTAAAGAGGAGCTTAAGGTAAACATACACAAAGGAGTTTAGTGGAGTTTAACATAAGCATGTGAAAAAGGTGGAGTTTATAGTAAACTCGGGATGTCAACCAGCATGCCAGCCAGCATGCCAGCATGAGCCGGATTATTGGCTACTTGTTTAATCGGTCAGTCTTTAACAGAACAATGAAGGTGGCTTAAGTTAAGGGGAGGGGGACCCAGAGGCATTCTTTTCATTCCAAGAACTGGGCTGGTTGGAGCCAAGGTTTTTGGTTTTTTTTCTAAAATCCCTAAAACAAAAACAAAACCTGTAAAGAAGCTGTCCCAGCTGAGTCTCCTCTCAGGGCCTAGTTCAAGACAAAATGTTTAAATAGGTATACAGGTGGATCCATTGTAGCAATGAGATTTACAAGACTCTATGTTGGAAAATGAGTTTTACAATTTAGGCTGGGGGTGGGGTGGGGATGTAGTTGTAGAAGTGGGAGGGAAGGGATGGTAGGGGAAAAACAAAGAAGGAGGCATCAATGCTTGATAAAAAATGTACTCATTACCTTACTCATGTAACTATAACCCCTCTGTACAGTATTTTCACAATAAAAAACATAAAAAAGAAATTCATGATTATATTGGTGTGGAATTGTGATATTATAACAATTGTTTTATAAATAGAGCCAAAAATCTTCAAAAGACTAATAGAATGGGAAGAGATAGATAACGAAATGTGTAATGTTTTTAAAGTACTTGTGCCCTGGCACCAGGAGCATATGACTGTACTCGTACTTGGGAAGTTGCAATATGAAGTTGATAGTTCAAAACCACCCTCTTCTCTAATCAACCAGAAAAAAGTAACATGTGAAGGTGTGGCTCAAGAGGTAATACTCCAGCTTTGAGCAAAAAATGCTAAGGGAGGAGCTTAGATCCCAAGTTCAATTTCCACTGCCCACTCCAAAACCAAATCAAAATCAACCAAGCAAGCAAACAAACAACAAACAAAACCGTGCAGATGACACTGGGAAGTTTATAAGTGCAGATGTGTCATTCATTGGCTCTGCCTGTTAGTATAGAGGATGTATATGGAAGGGGGAATTGTGATGAGATATGTGCGTTCCTCTAAATCCCAGAGAGCCTCAGAGCTGACTCTATTAGGAGTGAAGGCCTCAGAATGGCCACCATGTTCCAGAGAGGTCACTAGTCTGGACCGGGGATGCCATCATGGCATGCTGCAGCATACTTCTCAGGAATTTGGACCTTGATGGTCATTGAGGGAGGACTGTGAGAAGATGCAGAGAGCAGGCACCATCTGTAAACCCCAGATACTACATGTGCTGGCGCCTGGAGACCTTAGCCTCCAGAGCCACAAGAAAACAAATGTCCAGTGTAGAATCCTCCAGCATGCAGCTCAGCCACAGCAACCTAGCAAGCCAGCACAAGCCCTACAGCAGCAAGAGGAAATCTGTATTCTCTGTAGACATCAGCTGGACTAGCTAGAAATGTATATCTTTTCTGCTTGCTCGTTCTCATTTGGAGAAATCTTCAGAGGCACATGGAACAAAGCTAAAAGGTCATCAGTGTTATCAGGATATTTTTACAGCATCTGTGCCCTTCCTGCTTATGCTCTTTTATTAGAGTAAGGAGAAATAATTTAGATATGTTATCTCTATCAGTAAAACCATATTGACAATGTTCCTTTTAATTCAAATAAGTGTTCCCCAAAATGTGTCAATACTAGCAAAACATGAAACTAACAAGTCTAGAATGACTTCCTTCATTAAGGGACAACCGTGTCCTATGCAGGACATGGTGGCTGCCAATTCCAGCAACCAGGGAGGTCTTGTTTCAAATTAATACACACACACACACACACACACACACACACACACACACACACACAAGAACATTAATTTAATGTTCTTAAGTTTATGCTAAGATTTCAAGTGCAGGCCACCATGCCCATGTGGTTACGTTTTAGACAACACTAATACCAAAAGCTGTGCTTTTGAAGCAGAAAAAACATAGTTTCATTCACAGATCCTCTTAATATGACTTCTACTGATCTCCATCCTGAAACCAGGAGACCACATGGAAGTGGTCTGTCACTGACTGGCTCCGTGGATACTCATTCTGAACTTCTCTTTCCATGATGCAACTGCAAAAACTTATCTGAATCTCTAAAGTGGGGTTCACAAAGCCAGGGTGCTACTCAAGAGGCTGAGCGCTAAGAATCAAGGTTTGATGGCAGCCTGGACAGGAAAGTCTGTAAAACTCTTCTTTTCAATTACCCAGCATAGAGTCACAAGTAGCTTTGTGGCTGAAGTGGTAGAGCATCAGTCTTGAATGACAAAAGATGAGGACCCAGGCTCTAAGTTCAAGCCCCAGTACTGGCACAAAAACAAACAAAAATAAAAATTTTATCAAAAGATTAATAGGAAAGAAGTGGAAAAATAGAAGAGTTGTTACCAGAGACTTGAGAAAATACTGGGCACCGGGTACAGAAGAAGGGTGGATCAGTGAATGCAGAGTTATCATGTGAGAGGAGAAATAAGTTCTGATCATTTGAGTGATGACCTTAACAATTGCAGAATAGGAAAGGGGACTTGGAATGGCTTCTCATGAAGCAGCACTGAGCTTTGACTACGCTGATGACAACAGTGCCGTCACTGCACGATAGGAACACAGATTAAACAGCACATGTACCCCATATAAACAATTATTATGACTGTTCTATCTAAAGGGTATTTTTAAGACACTATAGACCTTTATTGCATAAAAGTTATATTTCACAGTGATGAGCAATTTGTGCCTCCTCTTTGTCATATGTATTTGATTGCCAGTAGGGATGGTTAAATATGAACTATTCACTAGTAATGTTATATTGCTCTAAATTGACTACATGCTTCTCTATGCTAAGAGGTAGCCAAACAAGGGACAGCTAAAAAGTACACTGGGAAAGAGGTTTCTTTCTGTCCCTCTTTCTCTGCCTTCCCCTCTTCCTTAAAGACAAAAACTTGATTTCTTTCCTTTAGGCATTTGTTATTGTTTTTATAAGGTGATGTACAGAAGGTTTACAATTACATAAATCAGAAGATATTTCCTTCTGAACAATGTCACCCCTTCCCTCACTCTATTATGTTGTTGGTGAGAAAATAAACTTGATCAACCACTCTGGAAAGCAGTATGGAAGTTCCTCAAAAGACTAAACATAGGGGCTGGGAAGTTGGCTCAGTGGTAGAGCGCTTGCCTTGCATGCCTGAGGCCCTGGGTTTGATTCCTCAGCACCACATAAGCAAAAAGAAAAAAAGCTGGAAGTGGAGCTGTGGCTCAAGTGGTAGAGCACTAGTCTTGAGCTGAAGAGCTGAGGGACAGCGCCCAGGCCCAGAGTTCAGGCCCCACAACCTGACAACCCCCCCCAAAAAAAAGACTAAACATAGAGTTCCCCTATGACCCAGCAATCCCATTCCTGGACCACAAGCAGGGCCACAATAAAGCCACCAGCACAAACATATTCATTGCAATATTGTTTACCATAGCCAAGATATGGAATCAACTCAGATGTCCCTCAGTGGGCCAATGGATCAAGAAAATGTAGCATCTTATATATATATATATATAATGTAGTATATATACACAATGGAATTCTACGCATCTATCAGAAAGAATGATACTGAACCACTCACAATGACATTGCCCCATTTGTTAGGAAATAGAAAAACTTGGAAAAATTATATATATATTTTTTAGGTTTTTAAAATAATATTTAATCTTGTATTGAATAGAGGAGCCACATTGTTTTAGTCCTAAAGCGTTAGAAGGTTGTTTTTTTTTTTTTGGTCTTTTTTTTTTTTAATTTTATTTTATTTTATTTGAGAACATACTGTACAGAGGGGCTACAATTACATGGTAAGAAATGCATACATTTCTTACCAAGCATTGCAGCCTCTAAGCCAGGCCCAAAGAAACATAGGTCCCATGGTTTCCCTTATTTGAAATATCTAGTATATGTATGAGTCAAGCGGAAAAGGTCAGATAATGTGATGTTAGGAAAATAAAACCTTAGATATCTATTTTAATGTTTTTTTTTCTTTCATGCATTTGTTTCTAACCCATTTATAAGATTATCTCTTTGTTGCTTTGTATGTCCCTCCCCCACAGTATAACCCCTGCTTTCACTATATTTGATGTCAGTATAACTTGTGGAGGAGATGGGGAAAAACAAATCGTTTAAGGATTCAGGTGGACCTGTTGCAACAATGAGAAGTACAAGTTGTCATGTTGAAAATGAGCTTTACAACGTTGGTGGGGGGGGGAAGGGGAGGAAGATTGGGGGGGAGGGTGGGAAGGGATGTGAAGGGTAAACAAAGGAGGAGGCTGCAATGCTTGATAAGAAATGTACGCATTATCCTGCCCATGTAATTGTAACCCCTCTGTACAGTATGTTCACAAAAAAATAAAATTAAATTTAAAAACAAAACAAAACAAAAAAATAACAATATGAAACGATTTGGAAAATATCACATTAAGCCAAGTAAGCTAGACCCAGAGAAAGATAGGCTGCATGGTTTCCCTCATTTGTCCTAAATAGAATGTGCCTATAAATCTACAAGTAAACACACCAGATGGAAAAAAAAGAAAAAATATACAGGGCATGATAAACAATAAAGTTTTAATGTAAGAGAAAATACAAGATATTGGTGCTAGTTGATCCTATTTGTGATGCTGTTTTCAACACATCTGTGGAAATGTGGCCATTGCTGAATGAAACTATTTCTCATTTTACTCATTTAGTGTCACTGTTTCTTTATCTTGATTTGTAATAATGAAATGTAGATAACCCTTGGTGGCATGAGTGGACTGTCATCTCTCAAAGGAGAGACTGATGTGAATTTAGGTTAAAATCCTAGGGCTTTGACAGGAAAGCCAAAATAATAGTAATGCTGAAACTCCATTTGTACAGATCTTATTTGGCACAAACCTGCACAGGTGGGTAGGAATTTCAGAGAAGTATTTTCAGAGGCCATTCAATGAATCAGAGTCAGAATGCCCACTTCATCACTCACTTCTTGTGGAGGCACTAAACACTACCAGAGAGATCAGAGCAGTTAAACAGGCTCTTCCCTTGTGTCTGAAGAAGCAGCATCCAGGTAAGACATGAGCAAGATAAGAAATGACTGATGGTAAAGATGCTTATTAGAAGAGAAATAAGACAATACAAAGGTGCAATTGGCATGGACATTCAGTATGGAAGATGACAGTTTCTCCAGTCTGTCTCCAGAATCTCAGGCCTTCTTCAATCATCTTTCTCCTTACAGAGACTGGCTTTGGGTTTAACAGTGATAACTGAGTGATTGCAGATGGCTTGTGTGTGTGTGTGTGTGTGTGTGTGTGTGTGTGTGTGTGTGTGTCTGTGTCTGTGTCGGTGTCGGTGTCTGTGTGTGTATCTGTGTGTGTACCAGTACTGGGGCCTCGTTTTATTTTTTTTATTGTGAAAATACTGTACAGAGGGGTTACAATTACATGGGCAAGATAATGAGTACATTTCTTATCAAGCATTGTAGCCTCCTCCTTTGTTTCCCCTTCCCATCCCATCCTCCCCCGCCCCCCACCCAACTTTCCTCCCCCTCCCACCAAAGTTGTAAAGTTCGTTTTTGACATAACAACTTATATGTCTCATTGTTGCAATGGCTCCACCTGTATCCCTATTTAAATGATTTGTTTTTTTTTTCTTTCCTCTCCACAAATTATAACAACATCAAAAACAGTGAAAGCAGAGGTTATACTGTGGGGGAGGGACATACAAAGCAACAAAGAAATAATCTTATAAATGTGTTAGAAACAATCACATGAAAGAAAAAAAAACATTTGAATACATATCTTAGGGTTCATTTCCCTAACATCAACTTATCTGACCTTTTCTGCTTGACTCGGACATATACTAGTTATTGCAAATAAAGGAAACCATGGGACCTATGTTTCTTTGGGCCTGGATTACTTCACTTAATATAATTTTTTCCAAGTCTTTCCATTTCCTAACAAATGGGGCAATGTCATTCTTTCTGATGGAGGCATAGAATTCCATTGTGTCTATATACCACATTTTCTTGATCCATTCATCTACTGAGGGGCATCTGGGTTGGTTCCAGATCTTAGCTATGATTGGGGCCTGGTTTTAGTGCCCAGCACAGTCCCTGAGCTTTGTCTCAAGGCCTGATCTCGCTACAACTTGAATCATAGCTCCACTTCCAGCTTTCGTATTTTCAAGTTTAATTAGAGAAAAGCCAGCCTGAGCAGGCTTAAAACCAGGACCTTCCAGTCTCCGCCCAAGTATCTATGATTACAAGAGCAAGCCACCCCTCCTGGATTCTGGGGAGAATCTCATGCCAGTGCTTGTAGGACTTCTGCCATGTGGTACTGTCTCATCATGCAGTCTCTATTCTTCTCTTCTCCCTCTTATCTCCTATGAGATTGCCTCAGAATTCCTTCTGTCCTTTCCTCTGTGTCTCTATATAAAAAATTCCCAAACCCATCCTTTGTAGGAATACTCATGGCTATGTTGAAGGTTCATACAGAAAATCTCAGAAAACCCAAAGATCTTCAAGTTCATGCACCTTTTGTGTAGTAGAGGGAAGACTGCAGATTGTAGGTACATGTGGACATCATCTGGGGGTCATGATTCAGCTGAGATGAATTCGCTTCACTTCATACTCTTTAACTAAATGCTTAAGCAGACTTTCAATTCAATGGGTAAGTTTATGAGAGTGATATATTTTTCTGATTCATTGGTAGTTTCAAAGGTATAATTCTTGTTTCTATTCATTCTCTTAATCCATCTTTTCACCCATAGAAACAATTAGTTTCTCACAAGAGAGAACAAAATTGAAAATCAAACACACAGAAAAAATGCTTGCCATTGTCTTCCTAAACTTCAGGCCACAAATCTAACTCCATCTAACTCCAAGAAAGAAGAATGGAAGGACTTGGAAAAATTCCTATTAAGTGGAGTAAGCCAGACCCAAAGAAACGTAGGTTCCATGGTTTTCCCTTATTTGTTATAAATAGTATACATCTAGGATAATCTTAGCAAATGAGCAGAATAGCTCAAAAGCTATGTACATATGAACATATAAGATGATACTAAGCAAAATGAACTCTAAGACATGGACACAAGAGATTTTTCTTTGTTGTTGTTTTTAATGTACTATGTGATTTCTTTTATCTTTTTTGTTTTCCCCCACCTATGGTTTATCCCCTGCTGTCACTGTATTTGATTTTGGTACCCTGGGTATTGTATATATGTTTATCTGAATTAGGGAAGGGAAGGATAACAAAAATGGTGAGACAAAGGACAAGAGGGAACCAATGCAACAGTGATACACACAAGACACTATATTGAAACAATATGTACTACTTGGGGGAGAGATAGGAGGATGATGGGAGAGAAAGAGGGAGGAAAATGAGGGAGGGGATAAAAGTTCAACAAGAAATGTCCTCACTACCATAGTTATGTAACTGTAACCCTTATGTATATCACCTTGAGAATAAAATTTAAATTTAAATTTAAAAGAAGAATAAAGATTTCAGAGGCATTCTTTCTTCCAGTCTCTCCTACCAGATTGGCCTTTCTCATCACAAATAGCTTCCAGGTTATGTGAATTTTTCTTAACAAAGTATGTGTGTCCTATGCGGTGATAGTTTTATCAGAAAATGTTGATAGCTATGAGAAAAAATACTTCTTCAAAACAATACATGAGCAGGGTTTATTTATGGTTTTCATTGAAAAGGCAATGTCCTTTATCTTTCTGGCAGGGTTTTGAATGTCAGTTGAATATCACATTCATTTTTAACAGACTAGCACAGCAATATATATATATATATATATATATATGATATTGTAAAATAATTAAGTGCATTGTTGAAAGCAAGGTGAGACAAGAATCAAAATGTCATGATAATTATTATTTCCAAAAATAGCTAAGTGATTTATTTGCAAATTACAAATCTTTTTGACACATATTTTGGTACTATCAAATACTACAGAGATATTACTTCTTTCCTCAAACAATGTATCTTGGAAAGAGGCAGAATGCTTTACAATGGAGTATGCATATTCTTTGTGTGTTGTATTTCTTGCTCTTATTTCTTATGAGCTTTATGAAATAATCAGAGTGATATTTCTGTAATAGTGTCTAAATGATTTAAGCAATTTTTGTTAACATGAGCTTTCAAGATTCACAGTAGCATTTCATTTGCTGAGCACAAAAAATACAAAAAAGATAAAAGTTGTTTTTAACACCATTTGTACACACATGATATACAATTCAGATGAGCTGTATATATTCGTGGACATCTTCAAAGTGTGATTTGAATCAAGATCTCACATCTTGTGTTTGATAAGAGCCTGCAATCCCAATGGTCCTGGCACAGCAAGTTTTTGATGGGCCCCTAAAAGCCAGAACATCATTACTTCAGACAAGGTGACAAGGATAATCACCTTCTATAATTCATGTTTAATACCTGAATGCTAGCGAGAAATCATTATGCCCTTGGTCCAAAATTTTTAACTCCACGACATCATCTGCCCTCCAGAAAATATTTCTGAGAATCGCCAGAGTGACTCCCATTCAAAGAGACTGCATTCAATTTTTGTCAGCTTTGGAAAACGTTGTAATTCAAAGTAATATTTGAACTGCTCACACACTATGAGAACTTAAAGCTCCCTTACAGAACTAAGTCTCTTTGGCAGGATAGGATTCTGATGAGATCTTTCATGTGGACTTTTTGTCAAATAAAGTGTCATCTCACAGCAAAGAAGTTGGAAGCACTTAGAATATAAAATACAGTTACATGTTACTTAAAACTACTGTTTCTAGAAGTGAGGCTGAGTATGTAGGGCACTAGCCTTGTAACTGGGAAGCTCTGGAGTTCCAACACTGTACTGCCCAAAAATGGAAAGAAAGGACAACTAGTTGTGGTGGCGGTGTTGGGTGTTAATGACATAGGCTGTGGTTATTATAACCATGGAGTTTTACTGAGAATAATTCATCAGGTTGTATGCATTAACTATGAAAAGATTTGTGTGTATGCATCATATGTCAATAAAGGTTTTTGTTTTTGTTTTTTTGTGTCAGTCCTGGAGCTTGAACTCAAGGCTTGAGTGCTGTCCCTGAGCTTCTTTTGCACAAGGCTAGCACTCTACTGTTTGAGCCACAGTGCCACCTCAGCCTTTTTTTCCCTGTTTATGTGGTTGTGAGGAATTGAACCCAGGGCTTCATGAATGCTGGGTGAGCACTCTACCACTGAGCCACCTTCCTAGCTCCCAATAAAGTTTTTTTCTTTTTTAATCACTCATGAAGTAGAACTAATATTGACACTAGTGGGGCTTGAACTCTGGGCCTGGGTGTTGTCCCTCAGCTCTTCAGCTCAAGGTTAGCACTCTGCCACTTGAGCCACAGTGCCACTTCTGGAAAGTCCTGTCCGAGCTGGCTTTGAACTGTGATCCTCAGATCTCAGCCTCTTGAATAGCTAGGCTTACAGGCATGAGCAACCAATGCCTGACTAACATTTTTAATAAATTCTGGAAATTTTTGTTTTGACTTATTAAATACTTTCCTTGAGGTCCAAATGCTCATTTTAGTATTTGTGGTACTTGACCCCTAATCACATTATTTATATTAATGTCCTATATATATTTAAAGTTAAAAAGTGAAATGGGCTCTGGGCTGTAAGTATTTGATTCTGTCACGTCTAAGCAGAGAGTGAGCAGCTGGCTTCTGAGCTCTGGTCTCACACTCCGATGGTGGGTACTTCCTGTTCCAGTGAATGTGCTCATGCACGCAGTATTGTTGAGTGGTGATGGTCTCTGCAAATTATTATTCTTTTACTTGGTGATATTTCCAGAGAAAGACAGGCTTTATTGTTTTACTCGTGCTCAAAGTATTTCTTTTTACAGTACGAGTATTGAACCAGTGCCTCTTGAGCTATATCCCCAGCCTTGTCTGCTTTGGTTTTGCTTTTGAGACAGAATTTCTCTGCTGCCTTTATCTCCCAGTCATTTTTTTCTCCCCCTCTGATATCTGGGATTACAAGATTACAGCTCCACATTGGTTAAGAAGGTTTTTTTTTTTTTTTTTGACATAAACATGGTTGTAGTACTACATGAACAATTACATTGGTGATCATTATTTGTAGACACAATATCGTTTCTTTTTTTTTTTTTTTAGAATCTCAGCAAAGTACACTCTGCTTCCGCAGAAGGATGGGCCATCAGATAAAAATCTGACAAGCAAACAGGTGGCTACTCCCTGTGTACCCCAAATGCAGCTGGCCCCGCCCCTGTGCTCAGATTGATTAGCTGAGGTGCTCAATCTGCTCATGATTGGCTAGTTTGAATAGGGTAAAATGTATTCACTTAAGGTGAATTTGGAATAAGATTGGCAGTATACAAATAATCTCAAAACCCTCTGTCACTTCTTGAACAATCGCAGGCATGTCTTAAGACAAAACCTTTCACTTTAAATTTCCTTTCTTATCCCAGAGCGGTTCTCTTTTCCTCCACAGGAGCCCCATTCCCGTCATTCTACACATGACTCAACATTGTGGCTTCCACTTCTCTTTAGGAACTTGCTCCAAGCATCGTCTTACATTTCTAGTATTTAAGTCCTACATGCCACCCTGCCAAGTGGTTCAGCACAGGGCTTCCTGCTCTGTTCATTGGTAACTTCGTCCTCTTCTTCTCCGCAGAGAGCTATGCTGCTTTGCTGTTGCAGCATATTCAAGAAAGGTCAAAAGATTGGAGAATGGTCGCTGAAGATTTTCCACTCACTGCTCAGTCCTCCCATGGCTTTTTCACTGAAGGATGGCAGTGTACCCATTGGGCCGCAGCTCTACTTGTGGCTTTTGCCTGGCTCATTGTTCTGCTCAGACTGGCTTTGGTGAAATTCTCCCTCCTCAAACCTCAGCCTCTAGTAGCTCAGATTAGAGGCATGAGCCACCAGCACCTAGTTCATGATTTAGATTCTTAAAGCAACACTAGTGTCTTCTTAGCAGTGCCTAGTAATGGGTGACAACCATAGTAAAAGCGAACCGAGGCAGTGCTGAGGGAAGCAGGCATGATATCAGAGAGGGAACTGAAGGTCGGCTCATACTGGGCCTCCCCACACAGCATGAAGGGCAGCTCCTGTGATTTTTCATGACTTTTGGAAACTTGGGTTCCAGGAAGCAGATTGAGGGCCCACATTCACCTCATTTCTCAACCAACTTTCCATGGGCAAGAGCAAAGGAACGTATAAATTAGCAAACTCCCAAGAAAGCAGTAGCATAAAGCAAGGACACATTTAATTACAGAGAATTCTTGGAAAACGTACAGGAGATGAGCTCAACTCGATAGGGAAACCCATTATTAATGAGGAACTTGAACACTCCTGCAGGCAAAACAGAAAAAAGACGAGATGGCTTTTCCATGGGAGGCGGAGAAGGGACAGGAAGATGGTCCTGGAAGCCAGCCATATTTGTTTTTAAAATGTCAGGAAGAGATGTAGCTTGGGGGTAGAGGTTACTGAATATGTGCAAGGCCCTGTGTTCAATCCCCAGGAATTTAAGAAAAATGATGAATGGAAGTGCTCTTCTCTTCAAGGGCTGAAGTATACACACCACCAGAACACTCTGGAACATTCCAGAACATCAGAGTGAAGCCCAAATTTACTCCAGCATTGGGCTGCCCCATCCATGTGCTCAAGTGGAGTCTCCTTAGGCATCCAGAGAAGAGGAGGGAGGGCAGGGGAGTTCACGCCGAATCACTCAGTGGCTGGAAGACTTTATGGGGAGTGCTTCAATCTGCTAAAACCAAACATAGATCATGTACGGAGCTAACTGTACAACGGGCGCGTGGTTCAGAGTGATACATAGTGTGTCATAAAATGGCCAGTGTCAGCATTGTGACCTGGTCCCCATGCTCAGATCCAGACGGAGATACGAGTCATTTCTCTCAGTAATGCATACAAAATGTATTCAGAGGAGAGAATATTTCAAAGTAATTAGGCACCCATGTGGGTTATGACGTTCATTTTCAGCTCGGGATACAAGTAGTGATTACTGTGCCATTATGATCCTCCTTCCCTCTAGGATGTTTAAATGACTCATAGGAGGTGAAGGAGAAGACTGCAAGGGTTAGCACCTGAAAGCCATGTTTTTATATTTTACATCCCACATGTATCTCAAATCCTTAAAGAAGAATGTTTCCCCAAAGTATCTAGCACACCATTGTCATTTGTGAGAGCCTCTTCAGTTCCTAAGAGGAAAACTGCTGCGATTTTTTAAAAGAAAAGATGCTGAGCAATCATTAAAAGATTAGCTACTGTAGATTAAAAATCACCACCAAGTCTTCCTGTTTAAAGAAGGCATAAATAACTTCATCGAGTACAAAATAAAATGTACATAAGAGGATACAGTTCTTAAAAGAAGAAATAAGCATCTGCATGGAGTTACATGACTGAGCTGCCAGTGACCGGGGGACATCTTAAGTTTGATTCTACACTTTTTATGAGACACTCAGCTGTTCATTTCTCAAAGTCTTAAATACACAGGTGCAGCATATATTACCATATTTAACACAAGATGCAAATTTACTACCTAAGTAACTTTAATACTTTTTGATTGAATTCTTAATTATGACAAGACGATTTCTTTCTACACATCCATTTAGGAAAATTAAACAAATAATCTAATTTGAAACTTTTGTCAGCTCAAATGCATATATATATATATATATATATATATATATATATATCCATACAAGCATTTTACTTAAAATAGATTTTACCCTCATTACTCATAATTACTCATAACAACACGGGTTGAAAGCCCTGCTGATCTAGGAGGAAGGGTGGAAGGTCTCAAAAGCTGGGGATGCACACCTGTAATTCTAGCTGCTCAGAAGTCTATGATCTGGAAGATCATAGACTTTCTAACAAGCTCAGATAGCAAATGTGGTACACATACACAATGGCATTTTACTCGTCTATTAGAAAGTATAATACTCCATAATTTGTAGAACCCTGGACGGATCTGTTAAGTGAGGCTAAAATGCATTCATAAATGTAAAACTAAGCACACATGAAGATGTGTGCAAGTACACACACATTTGAATTCTACCCAAGTAGAATTGAATTCTGTAATTACCTAGGGGAAAAAACTCCCAGTCCAACAAAATGAATATGAAAGGTTTTTGAAAGATGTGAAGGAAGTTAAGGGGAGGAGGGAGATGAATGAAGAGGGGAAGGATGGGTACGTTCAGTCTTAATGTTTAATGCATATCCTGTGAAAGCTTGAGAGCAGTGGTTGGCCGGGGAGGGATGAAGAAGGATAGCAACAGTCAAGATGTATTGCACCCATAAACTGATCTGTCCAATAATAACTGTTTTACAGCTACTTAAAGATAATACAAATATAATTTTTATAAACCAAGCAAACAAAAGCAAGTAGAGCTCTGCTCAAATGACAGAGCACCAGTCATGCACAAAAAAAGCTAAGAGGCTGTAAGTTCAAGCCCGAGTACCAGCACACACACATGCATGCACACATGCACACACACACAACAAATACTAGGCTTTGACTGTGTATTCAAGCATGAGTGGAGGAAAACACCTCTTATGACCCACCTTCTAAGAAACTCCAGACTTAGGTCTTCATTCACTTCCCAAAATCTACCTTTTCATAAAGAATCCCATCAACCAGCTTGAAGTAATGAGAGGCAATAAACTTTCAATATGCGAGACACCTCACCTCCCTGGCCCGTACAATATTAGCTAATAAATATTTTACATTGGTCTGTGTTAATTATGCTTCCTCAAATCCCGTCTGGCATCTTTCTGAAGCTAGGATGTACACACAGCTGCACAGGGCTACCGCCCTGCAAGGAACCCTTCCCAGCCCGCTGCTCTGTAGGCCTCAGCACCCACCGTGTGACTGAGAGAACTGGATGTATGGAAAGGATGATGGCTTCCGTGTGATTTACGTCGAAGATTCAGCATGGCAGCTTCGGGTGAGCTGCTGTCACTTCTCTGAATATTCTGACTAGCTTCCGATCTAACCTTCTGATCACAGAGCTGGCACTAAGCTCGAGCCCTGGCAAGCTACTCGCCGTCTTTCCTCTAACCCATCTATCAAATTAAAAGGCAAGATTTTTCTGTATCTGTATTTGCACATTTGCTATACAGAACACTTCGTTGACGCCTTAATGTTGTCAATAAGAAACGCTCAGAACTACTCGAGTAGATAATGGATATTTGAAATATTCATCAACTTGTTTTGCTCTCTGTATGCTTCTCTGGGGAGTGACAGTTCAGAAGATCTCTGAATTGAGCTCTTCCCCTGGCCATGTCTCTGTTCCCTTCATCATGGATGAGGTGTCTCACCCTGTACTTGAAGTCACTGCGCCTCAGGATCTCACTTGAAGAATAATGACAGTAACCACTGTTTGTAATAGAGTCATTCCTTTCTGATGTGGCATCATCACAGCTCTGGGCTGTCCATTTATACGTCCTAGAGTATAATGAGAACTTGTTCCTATTGCTTTTGTTAGTTCTTATCTTCCCAAAATTTACTATGTCACTAACTGACCCAAGAAGAAACATTGAAATGCATTACTTCTACACAGAAGATTGTCGAGTTCTGCTTAGCTACAGACTACATCTTCACTAGAAATGTTTAAATTAGGGTGCGTAATTTTGTCAAGTTTTTGGAGCTGAGAGTGTCTGATCATATTCCACGCAATTAAAAGCAGAAATATACTTTCAAGCAAAGCTATATCCTTCCAGATCTTCCTATGTGTTGTTGATAGGAAGAATACTTGTCACAATGTAAGTGACAATTTTAGTAACAATCTAGTGTAATTCACACAATTGCTGTTACTGTAACTTCATTAGATAGAAAGTTCTTCATACTAAGGAAAAAGTATTATAGCTCAGAAGACAAAGTGATTCTTCATTCAACCCTATCACATTTACTCCAACTGTAACTAACAATATATTTATATTGAAGCACATGCCTTTATTATCCCAAGCACATTCTTTTCCTCTTATCTTCTCTACCATTTAGAGTAAAGGAGGCAATAATTTTTTTTTACCATCATAAAGAAATGGTAGTTGGGTCTTGATGAGTCACCACTCTAGTCCTAGCTTCATAGGAGACGTAACTATGGATTGCCGTTTGAAGCCAAACCCAGGAGACTCTGATTTCCAAGCAACAAGGACAAAGCTAGAAGTAGAGATGTGGCTCAAGTGGTAGAGTACCAGTCTTGAACAGAAAAGCCAAGGAAGAGCAAGAGGTACTGAGTTCAAGGTCCAGTACTTAGGAAAAAGAACAGATAAATGTTTAAGGAGATGATTATGTTTAAATCTTTTAAATACCAGATAGTAGTCCATTAATATGGCATTGATGTTTTATGTTTCTGTTAAAATAAATTTTATTTAAGAAAGTCTAATAGAATGGGGTGAATTTGCACAAAGTACATTATGTGCATGTTGTAATGATGAACCCTCAGTATAATTTATTAATGCCAATGAAAGAATTTAAAATATTATAAAAAGTAAAATAAATTAAGTGTTATGCTTTTTGTATTTTTTTAATTAAGAAAACAAAATGGATTTTAGAAGCAGGTTTTCAGATGAACTAGATGTGACTATCCTTTTGAAATATTAATAAATATTTAAAATCATTGAATTTTGGTATTAGATACTTTCAGGAAAAATGTTTTAAAACATGTAAGCATGTCTTTTTACAATGCTAAGTAAGATAAGTTTGTGTAACAAAATAATGGTGTTTGTTCATCTCATGACAAGACTTTTGGTAAAATTGGTCAATCAAAACATAGCCTTAGTTTGGCTGTTTCTTTAGAACAATTTCAAACCATAGACAATAAAACCAGATGTTGCCTTTTCCTATGTGTTTTTTTTTCTGCACCTGACTTATACTAAAAGACATTACCCAGCTGTCAGGTAGCCCTGAGGCTCTCTGCCGTCACCGGATGCAGCCTGGGAACTGCCAGCATCTGACTCAGGACCATCGCTAGCATTCGCTCAATGTGGCAGGCTCTAAAGCTGGTGGTCTGTAGTTTCTACCCAACATGGACATCACTCAAATTCAAAAGCCTGGTCTAGATACAATTCCTCTGGCTCTGGGTCTTTCCTGACAATAATCTATGGGAGAAGTTTACTGCTACCAATATGCATGTCACTAATTTGCCATTAGTGAACTGATGAAAAACCATCAAAATGGTAGCCTAGGAAGTTCAACTTAAAAATTCTAGAAGATATAATAAATCATAATGACTGATTTCATTCTTGGCCACCAGTATAGCTTTTTGATTAGATGCATTGTAAAAAGCCATGTGTCCCTGAATGAAATGAAATGGAATATATATTTATGACATCACATGATAAAGAGGAATATGAACTGTATAGAAATGTTGCCTCCCTTCTGTGTGAATTATTATGAATGCCTCTGTGGCATTCATCTGTAACTTTTTCACATCTGGGTGGCATTTAGGTAAGAGGGCTTGAACAAGGCTTGGGTGGTCTCATTTGGCTTTTGTACTCAAGGCTGGTGCTCTACTGCTAAACCACAGCTTCACTTCTGGCTTTTTGGTGGTTGACAGAAAAAACATCTCATGGCCTTTTCTACTGGGGCTGGCTTTGAACCAGGATCCTCAGATCTCAGCTCGAATTATAGGTATATAACCCATCAGTACCCAGCATTTTTCAGATACACAATAGATTATCTACTTCAGAGCATCAAGTGCTCACATGTTACATATGGTTTAATCTTGTGAGTAGGCTAAAATCAGATCAACTGTCCAATTTTTCATGCCGACCTTCTGTTACTGTTTATTACATAAAACACCAAACACATTTACCATAATGCACCTAAATAGAGGACTGCAGTTGAGAAACATTACCAGATCATAACCTACAAGTGGCCACCAATTATGTTACATTAACTGTGGCTTCAATGGCATTAACTACTTGATATTTATCTGTCAGGAAACAAGCTTCCAAGATGGAAATTTACTAGTGGAAATGCACTACATCTCAGCGCAAAGTGGTTTGGGTAGTAAAAATAGAAATTCTAATCACAATTGCTGAAACACATTTTGATTTCTGTTTTGCTTTAAGTTTTCCTAAGATCCAAGCTCTTGGGAAAATATACATGCTAATTTATTGAGATGACTTTTCAGAAGTGGAAGTAGATCATGAATATGAGTACATGCATATGTGTCAATATGGAAATGTATGCACAGGGGATGAAATATTTTTAGATAGATTTTGTGGTGGAAAAATGGCCAAGGGAGCAAAATTTAAAGTAATAGCCTATGACAAGTAAAAATGCTTGCTTTATAACAACAAAGACACATTGTAAATTGAATTTAAGCACCCTGGGCAGTAACTAAATTTTAATTAAATATAGATGAATGAAGTAATAGAAAAAGTCTTTTATATTGCTATTACCAATTAGGTAGTATAAATGCTAGGATAAATTTCTAAAATTAACATTTCTAAGTGTACATTCCTAATGTTCACTAAGTCTTGCTTAATTTAATGCACTTTCATAAAATTAAAAGTGTATGTATATCCTGAAATTTAGCTTCTTATTTCAAGTTAATTTAAGTACAGAAAGACTTAGAATCCATGAAACAAAGCAGTTAATTTAGGATATGTTTCTCCAGTAAATATACTGAAATTCTGTTTCTTAAAATGACCCAGATGATGACAGCATTTATGTTATTTGCCAGTAACACATTCTAAAATTATAATTTTAGAAACAAATAGGGCATTTATAAGGAAAATCGTCATGGGTCACTGTTCATATTTCATTGAGTTATTTAAACCCAACCCAGGTCTTAGTTATAGAAAGGCAGATGATAATCTGAACTGCTTCTCAATTAGTCTGTAATTGAAAAGCTAATATGAGGTTAAAAACAATAACAATAAAATGCATCTACTCTGAGACAGTTAAAAATAATCAGCTTCATCTTCTGCACACAAAAAAAGACTTCAATATATATTTCTTTAGAAACACATTCTTTGAAAAATGAACTACAAAACCGATAACCCCTCTGTACAGAATCTTTACAATAAAATAAAATTTAAAAATACAAACCTAACATGTTTCAGTTAAGACATAGAAGAAGATCTTAGAGGAGAGAGAAAGAGAGAGCACACACACTTAACAAATGTATTTTAGATAACCTTATTTGTACTTTGTTCAATATTCGTAAGACTGGAGAGAAAACCTATCAGCATAAAAAGAGTAATCATGCAGAATTAAAATAATTGATATTTCCATCAATGCTGAGGTCTTTCATATGAAATTTATATAATCTATGAGGTGTCTCTAAACAAGATTCACTGGACCCTTAGAGAATACATTAAAATAAAACTATACTTTATAACCTTTGAAGTTCAGAAAAATAAAATATTGTTAGATATATGTGTATATACACATATATGTATGTATAAATGTATACATATATATGTATTTGTATATGTACTGTTAACAATGCATGAATATTTTTCTTATTAGCACAGGACATCTATGTAGTTCCTAGTTTTCAACTGTGTAGTTTTCATTTCTGTTTTGTAGCATTTAGAAAGTGAAGCTACATGAACTGTGAATACAGGCCCTAACATTTCTTGCTTATGTCTGTCTTTGCAGTGCTGAGTGAAATACATACAATAATATAAAGACTCGAGAAATAAGCATGGAAGGTATGAATAAGTCAATGAACAATCTGATTTCAAGGGAAAGACTTCTAAAGGTTTCTTCTCGACAAAGTAAACTTGTCTACGTTCACAATCTCGTTTCCTGTGGCACTGGGACCCCTATTCTGTAATGTGCCTGGTTTTGTTTTCCATGTTTAACTCTCATATTCTCCAATCCAGCTAAATCATTGTAGCAGCCCTTTCTCCTGGATGACAAAATCAATATGAATAACTCTTTAACATAATTACCAACATGACTTATTCTCTTGATTTGTGGTTTTGCTCAGAAGTAAATTTTACCACCTAGATTTTGTACAAATCCATCCTAATAGGCCATGCATGAATTAAATTGTGGCCCTGCAAACAAAAATATGCTACAAGAAAACAACAACTACTCAACGTGTTATCTTTTCCTCCAGGTTCTAAGTTGGAATCCTGTTTAAATCTTCAGTCCTGTGCAAGATGCCAAGAATGCAGATGGCCAGAGCTAGGGTCCCTAGGGTCCCTGGGGTCCCCCGGAGACACTGGGCCGACTATGCACCGGTGCACTTGCTCAGCCCATGATGCGGTTCCACGGCCTGGGCTCCGTGCATGCTCAGGGCGCATCAGGAAAACCCTTCTCCAAACACTCGAGGAATCTACAAGCCCTTGAGGTTATATCCGTGTTTATGACCTTGCAGTGTACCCCATGCGGCCTCCAAAGAGATGGGGTGCTACCTGCTCCCCGGGGAGACCTCGGGTGCCAGTCATAAACGCAAGAGTAAGCCTCCATGGTTGCAGAACTTTTTGCAGGTCAGACAAGATATTCCTTTCCACGTGCATCCAAGGTGAACCACTACTACCTTCCTAGTGCATTTTTCTCTCCGCGCGCGCGCGCACGCGGGTGTGTGTGTGTGTGTGTGTGTTTGTGTGTGTGTGTATGTGTGTGTGCTGGTGACGGAGCTTGAGCTCAAGACCTTGCATTCTAACTTACTTGGCTTTTTGGCTCAAGGGTAATGCGCTGTCACTATGTCCCTCCTATACTTCTAATTTTTACTAGTTAATTGAGATCAGAGTCTCATGGTCTTGCTGCCCAGGCTGGCATTGAATGGTGATCCTCAGATCTCGAACCTCTTAAGTAGCTAGGATTACAGGTGTGAGCCACTAGCCCCCAACAGCTTGAGCTATGCTTGAAGAGTTACCTCCAAAAATGGTTCCCCTATGAAGTATTTCTCAGGTATTACCAGGTAATACTAAGCTCTATGGATTCGTTATTTCTATAGCATACATGTTTGTTAAGTGAAACTTTCACTTGACTTGTCTATTTTTCTTTTCTCTCACTGTTCCGTGTCACACCTGAATGTGACATATTGTGTGTGTGGAGAAAGGCTCACCAGGGATGCATGAATGATGGGATGACTTTGGGGAGATTCTTGTAAAATCACCAGCTACCACCAACATAAAGAGGGTTGCAGGAGTAAACAGAATCTCCAAAATCTTCAAGGAAACTGTGCGAATGAATATCTGCTCGTCATTTTTTGACTGCTGTAAAATATGAAATTCCATGTCTCTCAGAGTCTTCCTGAATTTTAGCTCTGTTTTACCTCTACCACAGTTTGCTACTGGAAAAAAGTGAATGCGAAATCAGGAGAGATTTAAAAGACATCCTCGCCTTCATTAATTCCAGGATGTTAAGAAGGTATAAAAGAAGACAAGCAGCAATTTATTGGCAAAAACTAAAGTGCCCTAAACTTCATTGACCCCTGGGGAAACGAGAGTACTTTTCCAATCTTCTGCTTTCTGGATTCTAAGAAATCATGCCCAATTTAATTATGGGTAAGAGATAAAACGCATTAAGGTTAGAAGTGGCATTAGAGAGAAGAATCATTAAAAAAAAACCAGATTAATGTGAAAATAATTCACCAGTTCAATTACCTGTGGAAATGAAGATGGGAGTTTCTCATGTTATTGATGACTGTAATGGAGAGGAAAAAGAGAACCAGATTTAACCGAGTGTGTTCGAGGAGACAAAGTTATGCTTAAGTAGAAGTAAGGGTCAGAGGTCAGTTCCTCCCCCCAGACAGAGACTTTTACTGCATTCATTCAAAGAGAAATCCAAGCCCAGTGCCCTTCAAAAACACTGAGCCACTATTAATCCAAGGTTGTGCAACTTCATAAAATACATTGCAATAGTCCATAAAGCAGTGCATTTTGTTTGTGATTTGTAAGTTCATAAACTGTTAATAAACTTCCCTTCAGCACATTTGGTTTTCATGTATCAAGTTTCTAATTTATTCTGGGGACTGACATTTATAGGTGACACCTTCCATGATGGTGGCTTCACATCTAGGAACAGAATGGTCTACATTAACAAGTGTGCAAGGAGTTGGTGATAATTCCTGTGTAATGGAGAGAAACGGTTATGTAGAGTTTGTGTGCTCAAATGTCTGGAGAATAAAGTAGAGAGAGAGGAAACATATGTCCTGTAGAATTCAGAAGTAAAGTCTAGCAATCTAGAAAACAATGTTTAAATGTGCGTTGACAAAAGAAGGAAAAAATCTTCAATCCAACCATAGAGGTAAAATATTTGGGGGCGCTGCATGTTCCTGTAACCGGGCTTGAATGCAGGACCTCAAATTATTGCTTATCCTTTTTTATACTGGGCTGGTGCTCTACCACTTGAGCCACACCTCCAATTCTGGCTTTTTGCTTGTTAATTGGAGATAAGAGTCTCATAGCTAGGCCTGGCTTGGAATCATAGTAGTTAGATCTCAGCCTCAAAAGGAGCTAGGATTACAGGGGTCACCAGCACCCAGGTTTTTGTCCTTATTTTTTTCCACCTAAAGATAGGTAGACAAAAAAGTTCTTGAAAGTGCTCCCCTGCTGTACATTATTTTGCAACTTATACTTTTCATTTGTTCGTGCTTATGCCTGTATTATTATGAAAAATGTTACCAAATTAATGTAGTAGATTTTTGTCAGAAAACTTAATTTGGACAGAAGTTTTAAAATGTTTGGAATCATTTATTAAATCATACATATGTTTGGAATCATTTATTAAATCATACATATGTTTACATGATGAAATAGCATATACTTGAGAATGCATATTTTTTCTCCTAGAACCAAGTATGTGTTCACCAAGAATTTGTGCAAGTGGAAAGGCCAAATCAAAATTTAATAGTATTTCTGTGTGCATCAGTGTGTGTTGGTATGTGTGTGTGTGTGTGTGTATTGGTGTGTGTGTGTGTGTGTTGGGGGTGTCTGTGTGTGTAGGGTGTGTGTGTTGGGTGTCTGTGTGTAATTTTCACTATTTGAGAATTATGGTGGTTTAGGTAATTTAATGAAAGAATGAGTGAATCAATTATTTTTGCATGAGAAGGAGTTCTTTACTCATCTTTCTCCTGTTTCCTACTAAAGCCTTCCAGTCGAGTTTTGTCAGAGAGCAGAGGGGATGGAAGGAAGGGGAAAGGAGGAGGAAGAACGGGGAGAAGGGAGGAGGAGGAGGGTGGAGAGGTGGAGGAGTGAGAGGAAGGGGGAAAAGGGAGGAGGGGGTAGGGGTACAGGAGCAGGAGGAGGAGGAGGAGCAGGAGGAGAAAATGATCGTATGCCTGGCACAATGATGTATCAGTAAGTCAAGTATTCCATTGGGCGACAGCTCACACATCCAGCTCAATGCAGCATTAAAACAAAGACCCTTGCCGTGTGGTTAAAGTAGACGGCGATCTCCAATGAGACTCGGTGCGGTGTACAGTGCTGAGCGAATGGACACGGTCCGGCACTCATCAGAGCCCTGGCTGGGACCCATGGGGTGGCAGAATCCCCTAGTCCTGGGCCCACGGGAGCCCAGGAAGCCAGGATGGGGGTGGGGTGGGGAGCTGTGCGGGTTAGAAGCCAGGGTGCTCAGGGCTCCGGGCTGGGCTCTCAGGGCTCAGGCTGGGCTCCAGGCTGCCCTGGTGGGCATCACCTCTGGAGACCTCGGCCAAGTCATCATTACGCCCGGATGCATCCTGCAGCTGGACGCAGGAGACTCTTCTGCAGGCTCGGTTTGCTGGAAACTGAAGCAGATGATTCCCACGCGTGGGGAAAGGGGGAGGATGCACCAGAGATTTCGGTTAAAGGAGCAAAGCGGGCAGCAAGCACTCCAAGTCCTGGCACGGTGTGTCCGGCACGCGTGTCCATTTTGCTTTCTTGAGCAAAGTGTACAGACCATCAATAGTGTAAAATAAACTAGCTGTACCCAGTTCTACTTCAGGGCATCTTCCTGCCAGTTTAGTCATGAGCTCAGCCGTCCAAGTTCTAGAAATGTCTGTGTACAGGTTAACTATCCACAGTGTAAGAAACCATTGGTAAACATCAAAGAATGTAGTTTTCTGTGCATGTTCAGTGTCTGAGGCCTAGCTTGACGGAAGGAGCCTGTTGGCTCAGAATGAAATGTATGTAGATGGCTGGGATGAATTTTAAATTACAACCTTGGGGGTATAGTCCAAATATCATATGCCAACACCAATACTGGCATCCGAAGATGTACACTTTTTAATGGTTACAGTCATTTTTGAAGCACTGACCACATTTAACCCAGTTTAGATCTTTCCAGAATGCACAATGTAAGATCTGTTTTGGCCTTCTCTTTTTCCTATCTGAAATAATTATGTGGTTTTAGCACTATAATATACTATGGCATTTATCTCCCAAGTTTATAATTGGAATCTTTTCCCCTTTGGCAGAACTAATTTTTGCCATAACACTATCTTTGAAAACCTGCTTTGACCAGCTGAGTTTGATCATATCATATATAACCCACCATAAGAGAGAGGCCAATTTAGACTTTTATTATAAAACTTTCTCCAGGCTCAGATTTTGACTCAAGTAATTCATTTCTAATTTTTCAGATAAGGGAAATCTAATAACAAATGTGTCTCCACCACATAGATCAACACACTGGATGTAGACACAAATCTGCTCCAATAAGACACAACACTGCCCAGATTCCTGTGAAATATGCAACCAGGGTTCCTAGAGTCTGGTCCACAGTGGCAAGTTGCTTTAATGGCTCTAGTCTATCATCCTCTAGTCTATCATTCTTAGGAGGCTGAGATCTGAGGATCATGGCTGAAAGCCAGCCCAAGCAGAACAGTCTGTGAGACTCTTATCTGCAGTTAACCAGCAAAAAGCTAGAAGTAAAGATGTGGCTGAAGTGGTATAGGGCCTGTCTTCAGTGGAAAAGCTCAGGGACAGTACTTAGGCCCCAACTTTATGCCCCAGGACTGACACACACAAAAAATATTAAAAACCAAGGTGGAGGACAATGAGGAGAAGGAAGAGGAGAAAGAGGGAGGAAGAAAAGAAGAAGGAAGAGGAGAAATGTTAGTGATTGCTCATAATGATATTTCCATTTCAGTTATTACCTCAGTGGAATTATGACTTTGATATCAAATACTACTATACAAATTATTTTAATTCTCCAAACTGAAACACCGATAGAATTGCCTATCTTCAACTAAGTGATTACAAGACAGGCTAATTTCAAAGGAAGATCAAAGGGAAAAAAAATTGAAGGCTTCAAAATGTTTTTGATTTCCCCATAATATAAGTATTAGATTTGAAAGCAAAAGTATTATTCTTTGAATAGCTAGAATCTTAAATAGAGGCAATTTATTCTATGGAGCAACCGCATGCAACATGATGAAAAATTCTGCCACATTCATCAGCATTCTAATAAGATAGTAGCAATACCACTGTGACTATTAAGGTGTTGATTCTTGCTGTCATTTTCCTTATGTGGACACAGTGGAAAAAACATACCATTCTAGTTCTTTAACTCCAGGCCAGCATCGCTCTTTTGTTGTGGAGGGAGGGGGTACTTGGTACTCTCTGAGGTGCATTCCGTGCTCAGTTAGCTTGATTCAGTGTTGTGGATAAGAGCTGTCCACACCAGTGCTCAAAAGCGCATTACATGTGTGCAGTTGTTCTCCGTGATCTGCTGTTGTCCTGCAGAGTAGATGTCCTGACAGCCAAAAAGAGACCTAAACTGTCTCCGGGATAAACGTGAGCCACACAAGCCTTGGAGCCAGGACAGAGTGCACTTGGCTAGACCCCGGCCACCCCCAAAGCCCCCTTCTGTGGGGCATGGCTGCATTCTGTGTGGAGATCACTGCCGCCTTGCTCCATTTTTATGGTCTTCTTCCCGAGTTTTTATCCACTGCAGAATAATGCCATGTCCTAGAAATCCTGGTGGTGTTCCATGAGGCTCTAGAATCTGGTTAAAATGGGGCCTCCCTCCTTCCTGGCTCTGATGGCTCTGGCCATCAGACTTAGGAGGCTGCATTCTGGATGATTATGCTTTGAAGCCCACCTGGTCAGAAAAGCTTGTGAGACTCCATGTCCAGTTAACCAGCAAGATGCCAGGCTGGAGGCAAGCAAGTGGTAGAGTGCCAGCTGAGCAGGCCTGAGGCCCTGAGTTCAAGCCTACTTCAGTTCTGAACCAAACATACAACAGAATAAAACCTATCTACAGCTGAAGATGAAAGAATATGGTCTTTTTCCCAAAATGTGGTAACTATTAGAGCCATCTCAGTAATCTGAGTATCTGAGGCTGAGATGCAAAAGGCAAATGTTTCCCCTTCTATCTGCAAGCTAGAATCAGCTTGTGGATTTATAAGTAAATACACCGGGTGGTATGCAAGTGCAAACAAATGTATTAACTGCAGTATGTCAGATTCAAGGGAGAACTCAGAGTAATTCCCTAGAAAAGCAAAGTCAAAGCTGCACAGAATAAACACTGGAAAAGGGTACTGGAAAGGGGATCAAGGGAAAGGGGAGATTAAAAAAAAGGAGATGAGCAGGAGAAGGCAGTGAAGAATTAAGTGAACATCCTTTGAAATTAAGGATTGTGAGGGAAGGGGTGGAAGGGGAGGGGTGGGTGAGAATATGGAAAGAGGTGACATGCATCAAGGTGCACTGTAGTCATAAACTGCCTCCATTAATGGCAACTGCTCTGTACAACTACTTAAAGATAATAAAAACCATAAAATCTAAAACAATCCCTTGGACATTACAAATGGAAGTAATATACAGGCTACCAAATGAGCACATTTTGCTGTATGTGCATCTAGACTATTCCTGGACTTTGAATATTTCTTCCTCACCAAATTGTCAACTATTTAGCGCTAAGGACAGAAAGCAGATGCCCGGATGCTGTTAAATCTCATGCAATCTCCCATATTTTACATGACATTTTTATAAGATAGTCAAGCATCTTCCAGTTAACGCCATTCTATTCTGACTTTATTGATCAGGAAAGCGAGGCTCAAAAAATGTTAAATAACTTTGCTCAAACAAAAGAAGCAGCCAGGAATTATGACGCTTTCAAATGTGCCATTTCTCGTCACTGTCCACAATGCACAATTTTGGGGGAGGTTGAGTAGTAATACTTTGTGCCCAAAGACCGTTTGGAACATTTTATAGGCCTTTATAAATCCTTTTACACCCATGAGATTGGGAAATCAAAATGTTTTATAGATAGCACAATGAATCACCCTGTTCTCTACTTCATTTACAAAATGCTGACACACCAAAGCCTACCCAGGAATTTCTCTTTCCCTCAGCGTTTGCAAAACAAAAGCGAACATTTCTGGCAAAGTTTCAGTGTTGGGTAAATAAATCAGGGCTCAAATCCACCTTCTGTCTCTTTATCTTATTTTTATGTCTTTCTCTTATTAAATTGTTGTTTCTTCAAAACTGATTTTTTTTGGGGGGTCCTGTTGTGGGACCTGAACTCTAGGCCTGGGCGCTGTCCCTCAGCTCTTCAGCTCAAGTCTAGCACTCTACCACTTGAGCCACAGCACCACTTTCCGCTTTTTTTTCCTGCTTATGTGGTGCTGAGGAATCAAACCCAAGGCCTCAAGCATGCAAGACAAACACTCTACCACTGAGCCACCTTCCCAGCCCCAAAACTGATTTTTTTTAAAACTAGGACTTAAACTCAGGACTTTGTGCTCACTTTGTGCCTTTCTCAGCATTGGCATTCTACCACTTGATTCCCTCTTCCTGCCTGGGTTTTGGCTAATTACTTTGAAGCTGGAGACTCATAGATTTTTGTTACCCAGGCTAGCTTTGAACTATGATCTTCAGACTTCAGCCTACTGAAGTAGCTAAAATTACAGGGGTGAGGTACTGGCAATTGAGTTAGATATTTCTTTAGAGCTTTATGAAGTAGTATTATTTTATAATCTATAGGGAGAATGATAATATTCTCTTTAGAATTAGGCATTAAAAATAAATGGTGTGCAATAGAAATAAGGGAGGGTCTGTTGAAATTAATCTGGTTATTAAATATGAATTTTGTCTTCTCATGTCTCTTTTTAATATATTGTATAATCCTAAATCCTACAGCACTTGATTAAAAAATAAATAACTGTTCATTTGCTATATCTAATTGTTATGAAAGAGAAATATTTTTTGAGAGGTATGTTTATCCTACTTCAGACATTATATAATACATATGTGTATAGAGACATGGTATGGGTTCCCATTAATATGTACACCTTTTATGTTTTTTTAAGAGGAAGAGTTGAGAAAATGAGGAATTTGAATTTGAAATGGGTTCTGGCTGTACTTTGTGGCTCTTTTGGTGTATAGAAGAACATCTAACCATACAGAAAACATTTATTATCCATCGAGGGCTAAGAATTAAACATCAATATTTATACAACAGTCATTTATTCTGGTGCAATTTTCACTGATGTAAAAGCAAAACATAAAATTAAGTTTTATTTAATTTTCAGTGCTTTATTTCTGCTCTCTTTTTTGTAGGTGTACTTGATTTCATGGCCATACATTCTCCTTTGGCTTTGTTAAGAGCACTTGAGGCTGGTGGTCTACCACTTGAGCCACACCTCCAGTCAAGCTTTTTGCTAGTTAATTAGAGATAAGACTCTCATGGAGATTTTTTTTCCTTTGAATCTTAATTTTTAAACCTCAGCCTCCTGAGTAGCCAAGTATAGGCATGAGCCACTGGAGCTTGGCAGCTCTATTCTTATTTATAACTTCCACAAACAGGAGATCATATTATGTCTGCTACAAACCACCGTAAACCAGCAGTAGATTGAGCCACATGATGAGTGTAACATCAAGGAGATGAACTTGCTCCGTCAGCAGGTCCTATAATAAGAGAATGTGCTTGTCTATTAATCCTGACAAGCTGTTGAATCTGACTGCATCTTAACAGACTATGTCTCATCTTTCTTTTGAAGTTTGTTTCACAAACATTATTCTCTTTAAATAGTGGCACAGAGGAGCTTCATGCTAAAGTGTCAACTTGTGCGCTGAATCCATGTTGACTGCTATCCTTCCTTCCATCCTCCTCTTCTCTATCACCCACATCCTCATTCACACTTCCATATCAATTAATCAACAGCGATTGAGCATTGTCTTGTGCAGGGCACCTCCAATGCTTCCTCACTTTTATTCCTCGAAGGAAAATTTACTTTAGGGTTTCATTCCCCCATTTCCTGCAAAGGTAAAAAAGTCAGCATCTTGGAGAAGCAGTGCTGGCGCTGGCCGCCCTCACTGATCTGTTTTCTCTTACAGATTTCTGATCAGTTTCAGGAGACAGGGGTGGAGAGTACCAGGCTTTGCCTTCACCAGCAGCCCCATGCTAGAGCCTCTGAGGTGTATTTTCATAAGGGAAACAGAGGGTTCGTTTCTTCTAAACTTCTTCTCAACCATCCAGCCAAGGACATCATGGCAGAAAGAGTTTCCATTGCGTCAATGACCAGCATAGGTCATCTTGGGAGACTGTCTTCATTCCCGGTCTTAGGAAGAAGAGCACGCCTCATCGGAGATGTGGAGACTTGGACCCCCTCACCGGAGGTGATATCAGGGTCATCTCTCTCTCATGATGACTGCACTTGTCTGAGGGGAGGAACGTATGATTATTGATAAGGTGACAATGCACTGCTGACAGAGTTTGAATGACTTTGTAAGATGCACTGTTATTCGTAGCCGGAAAACATGGTCAATGCCAAATTATTCTTAAACACTAGTTTCACAGTTAATATTTACTATGGATGTAATTGTCCTTTGAACCCTGTGGCTATCGTTAGAAAACAGATAGCAGCAAGTTCTTTTTCTCTCCTCCGAAGAGCTCTCACAGATCAGTAAGATGAATTTTACCCATGTGCATTCCAAAATTTGTCTCAAATGTAAAAAAAAACTTTGTTAGTCTGACCAGACATGAAGCCTGTCCTGACTGTTGTGTTCTTTCTTTGGAATAGAACATAATTTCTAGTCTACACACCTCCTCTTCATAAATTAAAATAATAGCCTAGTTTTAAGTGATTTGATAGATTTACCCACCTCTGAAGCATAATTAGTATTTTGTACAATATGAAAAGAAATTATAAAGTGCAAAGTACATCCTCATTTGATTGATCATAAGATCCATTTATTGAATAAATATTAATGCCAGGCCTACTATTAGTATACTTTAATTCGCACGAGCAATTTATGAATATTTGTATATTTATGTGTAGTCAAAATCAATGTTAATCTTTTGTAGCTACTATATTAGCTATAATCTTAATTAAAATATAAACATGGAGATTGTCTTGGAACAATTTACAGATAGCCAAAGAGTCACAAAGTAGCAACCATAGGGTCTTCTCTTTGGCTACCTCTAGGAAGGAGTGTTTCCTTATTTTTTCAGGGCTTTACTTTCACTTGCAAATAAACTTGCCCAGTTTACCTTAAAAGCAAGCAAGCAAACAAACAAACAAACAAAAAGCAGTTCAATTGGGCACCATTGATTCATACTAGATATCCTAGCTACTCAGGAGACTGAGATCTGTTGATCACAGTTTGAGACTAGGAATCTAAACTGGAAGATGGGCTGAATTATTGCACTTGGCTTTCCTGGTTTCCTAGCCTGCTTCAGATGACAGGCTATTGAACCTTGAAACCTCTGCAAATGAATGAGCCAGTCTCTCTCTCTCTCTCTCTCTCTCTCTCTCTCTCTCTCTCTCTCTCTCTCTCTCTCTCTCTCTCTCTCTCTCTCTCTCTCTCCCTCTCTCTCTCTCTCCCTCTCTCTCTCTCTCCCTCTCTCTCTCTCTCTCTCCCTCTCTCTCTCTCTCCCTCCCCCCCCCCCCCCCTCTCTCTCTCTCTCTCTCTCTCTCTCTCTCTCTCTCTCTCTCTCTCTCTCTCTCTCACACACACACACACATAGATACTCTATCTCTCTGTGAAGTAACTTTATCCTTGATAATTTGGGATATTATATGATATACTTTTAAATGAATATACTTTTTGTCAAATAGAAACACTAAGGGAAATAACAATCAAACATTAAGAGAAGAAAGGTGCTGATGGTACACAAGAACTGGACTTGGTAGAATGGTGGTATAAACTTTAAAGAAAAAATAATGTCCAGCAACTGGATGCTCACACCTGTAATCTTAACTACTACTTTGGATGCTGACATCTGAGGATCTTAGTTAAAAGCCAGCCTTAGCAGGAAAGTCCTGGAAACTCTTATTACCAATTAACCACAAAAAGCCAGAAACAGGGGTAGCAGACCAGCCTTGATCAGAAAATGCAGTCAACAGCACAAGGCTCTGTGTTCAAGTCTAAGTATTGGCACAAAGAAAACGATTTAAGTATAAAATTGATTTTAAAAAATCAATTCTGAGAAAGCAAGAAGAGTTTAAACTCAAACACACTAGAAGACTTTGTTTCATGGGAAGGAAATAGTTAACAAAATATTCCTGCATGATTTGACCGACCATAATAAGCTCTGGGGAAAGAGGATCATATAGAAATATGTAGTTTTTATAAATGCAGGCACATTCAGTGAGGGTAGTTTTCTTTGCTTTCTCTGGAAGAAGGGATTTACGGTTGAGTCTCAAGACCTCTCCAGCTCATCTCCTGCTGTTTCTGAGCCTCACTGGAAGGCTCTACCCCTCCAGTCACATCTCCTTTTCCAGTTTTCTGAGGTTAATTGGAGATAAGAATCACATGGACTTTTCTACTCAGGCTGGCTTTGAACCAACCATAATCTTTAGATCTCAGCTTCCCAAGTATTGTAAGATTTCAGGCGTGAGTCACCAGCACCCAGGTTTATAAGAATCTAACTCATGGCCTGATTTATCATGTAAAAAGTAGTGACTACAGAAATAATGATGTATCACTATTACATTTACACCATTGCGAACAAATCTAGCAATCAAAAATTCACATATTCTTTTGAGTATATCCCTTGAATAGCTTTTACTTTACTGTTTATTAATTAGCACCATTGGCCATTAATGCCTCAATATTTTAAACTCTATTGTTAATTTCCTGTGTGTGAATGATTTGTATTGGATGATCAAAGTTTCTCTGGTATGTTCTTCCCCCATGGTATAACCCCTGTTTTCATTGTAATTGATGTTGGTGCCCTGAATCTTGTATATACTTCCAATTTGGAGAGGGGAAGGGAAATAACAAAATGCTGAAATAAGGATACAGGTTGACCCATTGTAACAATGAGATGTACAAGACACTATGTTGAAAACAAACTTAACAACTTCAGGGGGAGGGGAGGAAGGAGAGATGGTAGGGGAAAAACAAAGGAGGAGGTAACAATGCTTGATAGGAAATGTACTCATTACCTTACTCATATAAGTGTAACCTCTCTGTACAGTATCTTTACAATAAAAAATATATACAAAAAAAGAAAAAAACCGATCTAGATTCGCATGTCTGAATTTCTTCAATTCTCTATACTAAAATATGTTCTGAGTAGCCTAGATGAACAAAGGAATTCAGAAGCCAGTGGTGATTCCATGAACAAAAAATCCTGTGGTGCTCTGGCCTCTGAACTCAGAACATTTGGGACTTGGGGTGGAGAAGGTTTCTTCCTAAGTCTCTATGAGCTGCCAAGTCAGGGATATTTTCTCTCCAGAAAGCTCTCTTTCCCTCAGCACCAAACCACCACCCTCACCTCAGTGCAATCAGCTAGCACAGTCCTGTCCCCTTTCTTTGACTCTCACGCAAGAGAAAGTCCAACCTCAGGAAAGCAAACACCAGACCCTGAGTTCAAGCACCAGGGTGGGCACAAACGAATGAACAAAAGAAATAGAAAAGAGTGTGGATACCGTGGCAAAGATTTGAAAGTGGCTCAATGCTGAGGGAAAAAGGTCAGGATGTCACTGCTGAAACTCAACTGTCTGCCCTCTCTGTTATGAAAATGTCTGCTGACTCCCAGTGAAGCTGGCAGAGGGACCTAGCAGAAATAAAAAGTGAAGAATAAAAACAACATGCTGAAATAAGGATACAGGTTGATCCATTGTAACAAGATGTAGGAGACACTATGTTGAAAATGAACTTTACGACTTTGGGGGGGGGAGGGAGGAGTTAAGGAGGTAGGGAGGTAAGGGACGGTAGGGAAAAAGAAAGGAGGGGGTAACAATGCTTGATAGGAAATGTACTCATTACCTTACTCATGTAACTGTAACCCCTCTGTACAGCATTATATATATATATATATATATATATATATATATACATATATATAATATGTGTTTACATTCATGGTGTGTAGGAGAGACTCCAGGGGAGCCTGGGACTTTAAGACATCACGGATTCGAGACCAGACTCCCAGACACAGAAGGCATGCCAGCCATGCCAGTGGCCCAGAATGACACAAGGTTGGGATTTCTGCATTCTTTCAGTTCTGAGAGGACAGTGGCTTGACTCGAATTCTGCACAGAACAAAGAACAAGTAACCTTCCAGATTTCCATCTGAGCTGTAAAAGCTTTTCATTTCATGTTATCTTTCTGTTCTGTTCTGCTCTGTTCTCTTCTTGCTTTTGCATATATCATCTTTACGTAGTTGTGGGAAGAGGGTTCAACCCCGTATGTCAGTTGGTGAGGATCAGGCATCCTAACCTGAGCACCCCTTCCATCTCTCCCCATCGCTCTCAACCCTGCCCCTCCCCTCCAGTGAGCTGTCTCATGCTCACGTGCATGCATTGGGCATAATGCTTGCATGCACCCCCCATTCCCCCTCCATTCATCTGTTCCCATGCTCACCCCCTGACCAGACAATCTCCCCTGCCTCATGTTCCTTCTGCTAACCTATAAGTTACTTGTGCAAAGGATTACACCATTGGGATCCTCCCCTGAGTATAGAACATTTAATTAATTTGTTTATATCTGCATATGATCTTGTATATGTTTTTATGTAGGCTTGTAATTCATATCTCACTTCACATATGAGGCAAACCATGTGTCCTTCGTCACTCTGAGCCTGAATTACTTTACGTAGTGTAATATTTCCCAGGTCCATTTATCTGCCTGCAAATGACATAAAAGACAATTTAAGATGTCTTAGAAATAAAGGAAAAATTATTAACCCCCTTAAGGTAATCTTCTCTTACTTTTGCAGCTGGGAAAAATATTAAATCTTTTCTGAAGAAAAATGCGTTTATCCAGGCATCTATAATTTAATATGCAATAAAAATAAATTAACAGATTTACTAGAACATGAAACATAGAAACAAACATAATTATAAAACAGACAATATCTATTTTTAAGTATTGTAGGTTATTAAGAAAATGTTTACACAAATGCAGGTAATAATTCAAGAAAGTATTTTTTACAATAAGGAATTTTACTAAAGAACTGGAGTTTATAGTAATCTAGTAAAATGGTAGCATCAAAACCTTTGAAAGTAACTGATTGAGCTCAATAAAACAAGGATTAGGGAATTAGAAAATGTACTTATAAATCATTCAGACTGCAGCAAAGAAAAATGGATAAAATACATTAATAAATGCAGATGTTGGGTAAACTTAGCAAAGTTTAATATACTAATAATTAAGTGCTCATGCACAATATTACAGAAGCCTAGAATATTAATATTTTATACATTACCAGGAAACACTTACTTAAAACTGCTTAAAATAAATCACACAATATTCATCATAGTACATCTGTAAGAATAATAAATTTCATGTGTTTTATGTTAATATTTTAGTGTGTTCATTTGGAAAATCTAATAGCCGAGAGTAATAATACTAAGAAAATATTGATACCAAAATATAATCAAAGTTACCAATACTAACTAAAATATACCTTTCTGCCAATGTAAATTTTGTAAACAAACATAACCTCAGAACCATAGGTAAAATATCTTTACTTACTTGTGTATTTATTTATTGTTAGTTGATGCTGGAGATTGAACTCCAGGTTTCATAAATGCTGGACTGACATTCTCCACTTGAGTCATGCCTCTGGCTCTAATTTTTTGCTAGTTATCTTTGAGATGGAGTCTCACAGAATTTTCTGCTCATGATGGCTTTGAAATTCACTGCTCATGGTGTCAAATTCCTTGCTAGCTAGGTTTACTGAGTAGACACTACAGCCCAGCATTGAAATCTATTTTGACCAAGACAATAAGAGAATTTTACTTTTACCTTGTAAATTACAGAAAACATTGAAAAAGGATCTATTTTCATGGGAGAACTTTGCTCTAGAATAAATCATTATGCTCAAAGAACTTTAATATGGTTTTGCTTAATAAAATACCGATAAAACTCCTAATTTGAAACTGTTTGAGGAAGAGAAAGGACATGTCTCTGCACCATCGTCTGTTTTCACATGAACCTAAAATATCTGCAAAAATATAGTCTGTGAGGAACTACTTTTGCTTCAAAAATATGATAATTTAATTTGTAGTCATTAAGCTTTGTACACTTGCATGAATACATTACAAATATAATTCCCTAACCATTATACTTTTTAAAATTTAATATGACATGAATCTTTTGACTTGACACATTTTCTTCAAAGTCCTGAGTGTTACATCTGGCATGCATACCTTCCTGATAATTCATGCATCAGAGGCCTGAGACCCATCTTTCCAGATCCTAATTTTTTTCTTGCTATTTACTGATTTATATAGCCTTCATTTCACACATCTTATGGCACTGGCTTCTGTCTCTTCTAAGCATCACTTTAGCAAAAAGAAAATAAATCTATCTGGATTTGTTTTGCATTCCCAAGAAAACAATTCTATTCCCAAGAAAATAATTCTATACAATTTTTTACTTAATTTTCCAACAGGGTTATCAATCCTCTATTCTGAAATAATTTATCGTAGAGAAAAGCCATGACTTAAGGTTTATCAGAAATCCAACTATCTCACTTGCTGACATTCTTGATTGATTGACTGATTTCTATTTAATTTTGGTGGTACTGAGGTTTGAACTCAGATCCTTATGCTAGCTAGACAGGTGCTTTACCCATGATTCATGCCTCCTGACTTCTTTAACCTTACATTCTCCCTTGTCAGTAAGAGGCCTGTTTCTCTAATTCTCCTCTTCCCTCTTCCAAAAAAACTCATTGCTCTGAGTGTCCCATGTAAATATATTGTCCACCAGAACAAAGGGAACATTTTGCATTATGATTGTGACTTTATTAAGCATCAGTAAAAACAAACAAACAAAAAGCCAGCAACCATAGCATCTCTTCACAGACTCTGAATTCATTTAAAAAGTCTCTGACCATAATTATCAACGTCTTTATTTCAAACAGAGGAATATCATCCGCTCTCCCCTTACGATGTCATGATCTACTACAAGATCTAACTTTGATTATGGTATACGGTAAGGATTCCCCTTTATATTCATACCATCTATAGAATATTGGAATATGCAGCTAGATGCTTGACTTTGGCTATGTTAGCTGCTCTTCCTCCACTGGAAAGCAGGGATAGGATCAGTCCTTTTCTCAAGTAGACTGCTAAATGGCATTAATTACCTCCTGATAAGGAGAAGATCCAGCAATGTCTCATCACTGAGGGAAGAAAGTCAGTCATAGCCTCATAGTGATTGCATATGCTTGGAATTTAGAAAAAGTCTTGTATTATAAAGGTGATAACAGAGGGGATAGTTACAGAAGTCAGGTAAAGAGTACATTTCTTTATGGAAGTCACACCGGCCCTTAGGCCCTGGAATTTTTATATAAACCATTAAATGATATCTGCTTCTGAAATACCAAGTGAATGGACTGACAATTGTGGGTATTTACATGGACTTGAATTATGTATGGAACTGAAAAGCTCCAAATAAATACACAATCCCTTGAGTGAGAGATTTTTGTAAGAATTCTGAAGAAATTGCAATCTCTAACACCCTGTCATCAATCCATCAATATGCTGTATTTTACTTACTTATTTTTGCAGTTGTGAGCTTTGAAATCAGTAGGCTGATGATCAACTTCTTGAGGCAACCGCATTTTACAGGTCTATGGAGGTTTAATTTATATGCTATGAAATAGCGGTGATGAAATACTCACACAAGCAGAATCACCTTCATGGGTGAACAGATGCAGTCACGCTACTCCATAGACACTGTAGGGAAAATGAACTGTGCAACCTGTGGTCATGGGCAGGAGGCGGAGTTGGGGGGGGAACAAAGGAAGAGGTGACATTGTCCAAAAAGAATGGTACTCATTATCTGATTGATGAAATAGGAACCCCTCTGTACATCACCTTAATAATCACAATAAAATTATATTGAAAAAGAACAAACGAGTATTTATACTAGCACACAGAGAACACATAATAGAAATTTATGTTTACAAGTAGAAAACATAAAATACACATATATTATCCTGACTGTGACTAAAAAGAATAATGTTTAGTATATTTTTAATCAATAGAAAAGTAGATTTTTTCTGTACTCTTATCACAAAAATATGCATGTAATGGCAATATTTTAATCAGATTCTTCTATCATAGAATCTATCTCGACATCCACTCTAAATGTGTACACATAAGTATTGATCATCGTTTAAACCTAATTCGAAGGACAAATACCCTTGCTATCTTCACTTCATCTCATCAAGCATGGAATGATGTCGGTGAGTGGAGATCTACATCGTTATTTTCTGTTTCTAATTTGAATCCTTTTTCTCCCTTCTCCAATAGGTATCCAAGTGTGTGTGCTTCTCCGGAACGTCTCATGGTGAGGATACCTGACTTTCATCCGCACTCAAGAGTTGTTGGCTTCTGAGATTTAATGTCTTGGGGCGGGGGGTGATTGTTGCTTTTTAAGGGGTTTCAGTCAAGTTTCTAATGTTCTGAGCGATCGATCGAATGACATTGCTAGGGCTTCATCACGAGACAGTTCAAGTCACATCTGACAGTTCGTGTCTGCCCAGGGCGGCTCGCGCCCCGTGGGTGGGGACACACTGCAGTCTGCGGCCCCCCACTCCTCCTCGCCCCCCACTCCTCCTCGACCGGCCCAGGGGCGGCCTGAGCCCCGTCCTCTGCCAGGCCAGCCCCACACCCACCCCTCTGCTAACTGGGCTTTGCGTCTCAGAACTTGTCTGCCTGGGCGGCCTTGCCCTGCACACCTCAGATCTCAGCCTCCTGAGCAGCCTGATCATCAGTGAGCGCCGAGCCCGCGTGGCACAGTTCATGCCTGGAATGCATGGGTCCACACATGTCCCCGTGTCTCCGAGTCGCACAGCTGAGCTGCAGCTGACTTGTTGATCGTGGGGAGCGCAGTGGGCCTGGGGAAGGACTCTCCCTCCTGGGGTGGTGGCTTGGATTGAAATCAGATCTGGACATACAACGTGGACGGAGCGCCCAGGGCGGAAACGGTGCGCACAGGCACAGAGGCCGGGGGACTGCGTGGGGATGCTCACAGATTGCATTGTAAATTCAGAACAGACGTAGCCGGTGGTGCCTGCCATCTCTAATGCAGTCTTAGACATTGTAGACATGCAGATCTGGCTGGGAGGGGAGGCGGGGTATGGAGATCAGGGAAGCGCGGAGCAGGGGGCCAAGGACTGACCAAGCAGGGATGTTGGGACAGGGGTGGGGTGGGGGAGGACTCACCACGCAGGCCTCAGCGCTTGCTGGGCATGACACACCACCAACGTGTCCCCTAGCCACTCCTGTGCTCAACCTGGGTTTCCGTCGACGCACAGGACATACTTCCCGAGGCAAATACTGCCTCCTGCTCCCAGCCATGGAAACCACTGGAGGAAGATTGAGTTTGATATCGAAGCCACACCAGGCTTAATCTCTGACGTTCTGCTTTGATGTTCTTTACATCGCTTCCGATTATGGATGGTGCATCTGCTTTGAAGCTACGACCATGTGTAAAATGTTTCCCCTTTTCCTATATTTTTCACAAAAACACGCACACACAAACAACAAAAATAACCCCTGTGTTTTTGAAAAATAGAGCACTGCAACTTTTCCCTGACGGGTTCAGAATGCCTCGCTCACTTGGTTAGGTTGGAGGAATGGAGGCGGGTTTGATTTACACCCGCACCAAACAATTCAATGCTAACCTCAGCTCCTCGTTTATTTTGACCACTAAGCTGCCAGAGTCTTACAGAAAAATCACATAATGCTTAAGTTTAGTCTTGCTGAAACCTTTTTTCCTCTGGCTTTCCTTCTTTCTGTGGACTGTTGTCCAGAATGGAGCAGACCTTAGAAATAGTATTTTTCAACTTCTATTTTTTTTTTCTATCCAGAGTAAAGCAAAAGTCTGCAAATGAGGCCTAAGTGGACCAGTCTGCCTAACACGTGAGCGGTCTCAAGCCTTGAGCTCAAAACCTGAAACTCAAATCCCAACACCAACAAAGACATACAACTCCAGTGTGTGCTTTGCCTCCATGGGAATTTCTGTCTTTATGCTTCTCCATTTGGGCTAAAAGGCCCTTATTTTCTTAGGAGCCTGAGATCTGAAGATGGAGTTTCAAAGCTAGCCTGGGCAAGAAAGTCCATGTGAGTCTTAGCTCCAATTAATAAGTGTAAAGCTGGCTGTGGCTCAAGTGTAGAGTACCACCCTTGAAGGAAGAAGCTAAGGGACAGCTCAAGTTCAAACATCAGTACAGGTACACACACACACACACACACACACACACACACACACACACACACACACACACACAAACACACACACAATACCCTTAAAGAAAAAATAATGTTTTCAATCTTTGTATCTCTAAATTAAGTCAGAAGTTATCAGAGATAGGAGAGGCACTCAACAGACTAAAGTCCTGTAAGAGTAACATTTATCTACATGGTTTTATGAAGTTTAATAAAATTGATATTGTCTTTGGATCGTTTGTAATTTGTCTGCCTGCACTAACTTAAGGAATCGTCAAGAGATACTCAGATTACTTTATTAACTAAAAAGGAAATTCTCTTGGGAAATTGTTTCCCAGGAGACAGAGTTGCTAAGTTATATTGATATTTTTAGGACAAAGAATGTTTGATCAAGCATAGCTCAGCCATGGTATGATATTCTTGGACTTCCGGTACAGGCCCATACAATTGAGAAGAGCTCAAAGGAATCAAGTTGAGTGGTTTCCACTCACATTATGTATGAATCAGGTGACTCTTAACATCTGTCTGTGGAAAGAGTAAATAGTAAACTAGAATTCTTCTGCTGGAAAAGGTATGCCAAATGTAGTTCAAATCAGATGATTTGGATAATACATATGGACATTTCTCTAATGCAAATGTTGAATATCAGAATAAGATATTATTGAGCCAGTATTGGCAGAATAAGAAAGCAGGATAAGATATTATTCTGATATTCAGATTATCCTCCAAACAGGACTTGAATGTGGATTGCCAACTAAGTCAAGAATAGTGAAAAAATGTACATTCTCTTTCTTTTTCTATTTAGTAACTTCTACTTGCATTTTTTCCAGTACAATGTCTGATCTCCTTAGGAGAATGATCTGATGGATCATTCTAAAAATCTCCCCAACACTTCAGTGTTTGAAGAACTAAAGTTTTATTCACAGAACAGAGCTGTTAATGCCATGCAAAGATATAAAATGTTTTGATAGCAACTGTTCTACCTCTTTTATAACTGAAATAAAGTCTACTTTGCTCGAAAGACACCTAAAATGTTAACCACATAATAACTGTGCTTCTAAATATCACAACCCAGAAAAAGTAGTGACTTTGCTTTTATAACTGATGGTATTAAAAAGGGAATAATTAAAATATCAGATGTCTAAGAAAATGCCTTACCTGAAGGAAGAAAACCATGGGTATTACTGTTCTGAGAGTTCATAAGCAGCAATGTGTGAGAAGCAGAACCTCACATGAAATCAGAAGGATTTGAAGCTATTGCTCCACAGATTCTCATATATATCCCTGTAGGCACATCGAATCTGAATCTTATAAGGATAAAGTAAATTATTCTCACTGTGATTTCACAGCTTATAGAGAAGAGGAGCCTACCGCAGAATAAGTGGGAAGAGAGAGGCAGGTGGCTGGTCCCCTCCAGCCACGGCTTCCCCTCAGCCTCTGCCATGTCCGATCACCGGGGTTCCATCCACATTAAATAAGACCTCAGTGTTGCCAACAGTCTCTTCTCGTTGACTTTCCATCTCTTCCCCTTTCTGTAGTAACATTAATTTTCTCCAGTAGCAGCTGGTGGACTTCTAGTCACGAATTTGCACCCTGTAAAACCAAGGAATGAATGTTTCCTTTAATTCTTTTTTTACTATATATTTTTTATTGTAAAGATGCTGTACAGAAGGGTTACAGCTACACGAGTGAGGTAATGAGTCCATTTCTTGTCGAGCATTGTTACCCCCTCCTTTGTTGTGCTCCCACTTTAATTTTGAGAAAAGCAAGAGAAGTTCCCTAAGATGTGACTAAGTACTGTTCCATGCTTGAGCCACACCTCCAGCCTGCTTGGTATTTTGTATTCACAGATGATTAATTGGTACTATTATGTAGTAAACTTTGGCTTTGAACCCTGATTCTCTGGAAGCCTATCTGGGGTCAGAAGTGTGAGCCACTGGTGCCCGGCCTCACTTGAGATTTGTGTATATTTACATGGGGGAGGGAGGGAGTGAGATTGATGGGAATGCTTTGTAAATACAACCACCCCACACCCCCATAAAGATAATAGAAGCTACTTAAAACACACTAAAACAGACGAACATGTAATGCTGTATGCTCAATGAGTCGAATTCAGAACACAAATAGGTTATTGAGTACATTCCCAGTACCTGATATTGGTGATGTATTTACAGTCAGAACTGCATCCTACATGAACGACTCCAGAAGCACAGGCAGGCAGGGAGCTGGGGTACGAGGCCGGGCAGAAAGAGCCCCCAGGAGCCCTGGATATGTCACCAGTTATGCCCCAGTTGGTCCTCACTGGGAAAAGCGAGGACTCCTGCTGTGGCCAGACAGGTGTCCAGTGAGGAGAGCATGGACAGCCAGGCCACACTGCTGTAAGAACACCCATCACACAGCATCCAAGCTGCAAGCAGGGCTCACGCCTGTCATCCCAACCACGCAGGGGGCTGAGATCTAAGGATCAAGGTTCGAAGCCAGCCCAAGCAGGAAAGACTATGAGACTCCTATCTCCAGTTAATCACCAAAAAGCTGGAAGGGTAGCAGGGCTGAGGTGGTAAGGCACCATCCACAAGAAAACAAGATGAGCAAGAGTGTGAAAGCTTAAGCCCAAACTTCAATAAAATAAAATAAAATAAATGGAATAAAATTAAATAAATACACACAAGTATTTGAAAACATGAACTTTTTTAGCCACAAAAATTTGAATTTAATATATGCTTTACTATTTTTAAAAATCCAAAGCAAAACTGAAAAATTTTATTGTACAAAAGCCCAAAGGACATAGCTTTACATTTCTGTGAAAATAGCACAATGCAAGCTCTTTTTCCCCTTACAAAACAAGCACATGTTTATTTCATAAGAACTAGAAATTATAGGGCTGCAAATAGGGAAATTAAAATATGGAATATAGTATTATGAAGGAAATGTCATGGTCAACTCTTTGAAAATATGAATTTTTTCTAATATGTGTCTATATTATTAATGATAATTGGATCTTATTCTTACAATTGTTCAACATCTACCCCACACATAATGCTATTTAATGTTTACAAAATATTATTTCTCACATAAAATAGAGCTCCATCATTTTTATTGTTTAACACAACTGTCACTGTGTTAATTGCTTTGTGTGAATTACAGGGTTTTTTTCTTTTTCCTACAAATCTTACTTCTGATTTCTCCAACTTCAGCTGTGATTTTCTCTCAAATGTCTCACTCATTTGTGTAGCAGTCATTGCAGATGTAGTCTACGCACAATGGTAATTTCCAGAAGGAGTGTGTCAGTTTGTATTGCTGTGATGAGCGAATGAGGAAGGAGTTACTTCTGCTCAGGGTTGTGGGGTGATGTGCTGTTCCTCATGCTGTGTGGGGCGAGAAAGCCGGGACCTGAACACAGTGCTGAACCCAGTGCTGAACCCAGTGCTGAATGCAGTGTTGAATGGAGTGATGAATGCTGTGCCCATTCCATCAACAGGACACAGAGGCTAAGAGAGGGAGAAGAGACCAGAATGAGGGGCAGTGACCTACCTTCCTCACCACTTCTGGAAGTTTCCACCATGCCACCACATTACAGATTCTCCAATGGGCCAGTTGGTGAAGTCCAGAGCCCTCATCTCTAATCACATCTTTCTAAAGCCCACCAGCTGGGATTCATGTCTTCACACGCAGTCCTTTAGGGACTACTTCATGGTTGTGTGTGGGTGCTGGTCCTGGGACCTCATCTTAGCACTTCAAGCTCTCCCTTAGATTGTTGGACTCAAAGATGCTGCTCTGAGGCTTCAGCCTGCCTTGCTCAGTTATAGGTAACAGTCTCTTGACCATTTCTGCCCAGCCTGGTTTTAATCTCAGACTCTTAAATAGTGAGAAGCCAGGCATGAGGTGTGCAGGCCCTGCTGATGGACACTTCATACCTGCACAAAAACTGATTATGTACCAATTATTTTTCTGTTCTTAGGAAATACCTCTGAAACATAGCAATTTGCAATGTAAGTTCTGTTTTAGTTCCTTGAAGTGCATGGTAGAGCTGCTTGTTTTGTGGCTAGCTTTCTTGAAGTGCTACACAGGTATGACACAGGCTCCACTGAAATCTGAAATCTGCTCTAACAGGATGGTTCCATATTCCTACAGTTGGTCATGCCCCATGCAGTCTGTGTGTGTGTGTGTGTGTGTGTGTGTGTGTGTGTGTGTGTGTGTGTGTGTGTGTGTGTGTGTGTGTGTATCCTGGTAAAAACTAGGTACTGCCCTTTAGCTCTCTGCACAAAATTGAAATTTCACCACTTGAACCATCCCTACACTTCTAGCTTTTTGCTGGTTAGTTGGAGATAAGGGTCTCCCAGACTATCCTGCCCTGACTAACACCGAACCTCAATCCTCAGATCTCAGTCTCCTGCGTTGCTATGGTTACACATGAGAGGCACAGTTTTCTGACAAGTTAATACATTTAAATCCATCCAGATTTTCTCTACTATATTTTCTGATCACACTTAAAGACGTGATTTATTGTGTTATTGATTTGGAATTACATATCTTGCAGACTTTACCAAGTTCATATGCACAGAGATATAAAGGGATGTAAAGGAATTTTTCCTCTTCAAGTTTTACATTTGCCATGTGATACACTCCCACAAAAACTTTTCAAATACTTTATTACTGGTATCAAGTATAGTGTAGGCAGATGGCTTTTAATTTTATTTTTCTTTATTTTTAAAACTAACTGCAGCTACAAATTCCATCCTCATCAGTATGTTTTCATGCGTGTTTATAATTTAAATCTAACCTTGGCATATGAGAGAAAATATGTGCCCTTTGTTTCTCTGAGCCTGACTTACTTCAATTAACATAATTATTCCCAGGTCCAGCCATTTCTTTATTCTGTCTGTTCTGGGATTTGCACTCAGGGCCTCTCTTGCTGGTAAATAAGATGGGCAGCATACCTCGTGAGCTAGGCCCACAGTCCAGAGGTTCACTTTCTTACTTTGAGTTCTTGTGGAAGTCCTCAGCTTTCCTGTATTTACATGTACTGGATGCAAAGAGGCTACAATAAGGTCAAACACAACTGAACATCTTTCATTTGACCTTCATGTTGATACTTACAAATGCCATTCTTTTCCTATGGTAACTTCCAGCTGGCTCTGTCGGCTACCACTGTCTTCCAACTGTCTGCCCTGGTGCTCTGATGCTTTGTGCTGAAGTAGTCTCCTTGAGGCTATTAGTTGACCTCTCTGTTCTACTTTCTTAATTGGAGATTACAGATTGTTAGAATATAAAAGACATGTAGCAATGCTGTATTTTCTTATTCTATGACATTTTCATGGATAGTTTGGCTTCAGAAAAGATTCGCTTTACACATTAGCCTCATAATCTCCAAAGGTTTATTTGCTGTACCACTGAATTAAGTAAAAACCAAATACATCTGTTTATTTATTTAATAGTGCCTATACACTTGCATGAAAACACAATACCCATTCTGTGACAAGCTAGGTATATGTTCAAAACATTTCCACACGTGATGGGCGGAGGCAGGGAGAGCAATAGAAGAAGTAATGGTGATCTGGATAGATCGTATTCAGAAACTGACAGGTGGATTCAAACCCCTTTGCATAACTACTGAATTAACATATAAATAAATACACTATTTTATAAATCAAACTTCTCCTTGCTTAGAATAACACTGACCTTTGTAACTGAACCATAATAAAATGACACTATGTATTAATATGGGCTAAATACACAGTGGGTATTATGATTAAATATAATAGATAAAGCATTGTTTTAAAATGCCATTTTGGCTGTAAATGTCACAATGTATGTTTTAAAATATGTAAGTAGAAGCTCACCAACAATTTGCAAAAGAATACATAAAACCATGGCAATTTGCTTGAGTTTATGGCTCCAATTTCTCACCAGACAAAAATTCACTATCTACATCATTCCTCAGTGTAGTGTGTGTGTGTGTGTGTGTGTGTGTGTGTGTGTGTGTGTGTGTGTGTGTGTGTGTGTGTGTGTGTGACCTGAGACTGGGGCTTGAACTCTGGATGTCATGCTTTCATTTGACTTTCTTGCTGATAGCTCATGCTCTACCACTTGAACCAGGCCTCCAGCCTGGCATTTGCAATGTCTTTCTTTCACAGCATGTATGTGGTTCTTGAATAGTAACAATTATGTTTGAGTAGTCATGCTGTCAAATGTCCATTTAAGATGTCCCAGAACCATTATTTTATTCAGTGTACACAGCAACTGGAATCTAAACACAAAACACAAAATGGGTTTCAGTATCATTTGAAAGTCTACAAATAGTTGCAGAATCTATGGGATATATAGGCATGCATTTGCATAATAGTGTACATATTTCATTTAGTGGTTTTCTTCCAGATTGTGGTGGATGATGACAGCTATTCCATCTAAAAAGTTTTCAAGAGGAAAGAAAATAACAAGAAAGATATCTAAACATAACTTTCCACATTATGTTTTTCTTTTTATGCTTCATACAAAGAATTCAATAATAACCAGCTATCAGAATAGGGAGAACATAAGGCGAAAGGCACCTCTAATTTGTACTTCAATTCTCCTGAAATTGCAGCTCCTTATCAGAAAAAATTTGGTATTCTGAAAGCTGACCTTGAAGGAAACAGGATATGTGTTTTTGTAATACCTGAGGTTTCAGAGAAGCAGTGGAAAATGCTGTGTATATTTGAGTTTGTGCATTGAAAATAAATATGCAAATTAAAAATACTCCCAAGATGGGTGCCAGTTGGATCACAACTATAATCCAAGCTACTCAATTGGCTGAAATCTGAGGATTGCAGTTCAACCTGGACAGTTAAGTCCCTGAGACTCTTATTTCCAATTAATGACAGAAAAATCCAGAAGTGGCTGTGGTAGAGTGCTAGCCTTGAGCAAAATTGCTCAGGGACAGTGACCAGGCCCACCGTTCAAGCCACAGGACCAGCAAATTAATAATAACAACAACAACAATAATAATAATAATTCTCTTAGAAAAATATAATACTCCTAGAAAAATATAATGACACCATAAATTTCTTTTGTAGTAATGTATTACTCTATAAAATTTGGCAACTTGAAGATGGTGGGTGGGTTTTTTGGTGGTTGTCTTTAGCTACACTGAGGAAAACTCTCACCTCTCTAGACAGTAGTGAACTTCAATGTTCTATAGTATGCATTTTCATAGGAAATGGGTTGGATGTTTCAGTGTGAGACTGAATTTGATGCAAATACAGGATAGCTGGGATGGCAGGCTGGGGAAATGGGGTTGCAATTGTAAGAGCAACTTATCTTACAAACCCACACCAGACACAATCTCTCCTGCCAGACTCTTGTTCTAGCAAAGTCTAAAGTAGAATGTAATCCTTTAACGGGACTGTAAGTACACATAAGTACAGTGATCCTGAGCAGAAGTAATACAGGGCTGCAGAAAGAAGACAAGGGATGAGAACTAACTAGCACCAACTGCTTGTAGGTGCATGCCTGTGGTCCAAGACCGTGGATTCTCTATAGATCTCTGAGGCCAATACTGACAAGGAGACATCTACCCTTAGATGGAACTCTAGTGCTGTCATACAGAGGCACAAAGACCTAAGGAGTCATAAGTCCAAATTACACATTTAAACACTTGCCCATAGGAGGGAAGGGAAGGCTCTTCTCCTTCCTTTTTCTTTATTTCTGCAAACACTGTGGTTTGAAATCAAGGCCTGGACGCTGTCCCTGAACTTTTCCACTCAAGACTGGTGCTCTAGCACTTGAGTCACAGCTCCACTTCTGACTTTGTGTTGATTAAGTGAAAGATAAGATTCTCAAAGACTCATCCACATAGATGTAAAAGACCTCAATAAGTAATGTCATTTAAAGGCAGTGCAACCAAAGCAAAGGCATGGAGTCTGAATTTTGAAAAGAACTGCAAGTCATAGAGGCCGATCTGTGCTAAAATATCCACTTAGGAATGACTGGAGTTGTTCTCTGAGCCTTCCTTTAACAGTATTATGGATCGTTTCATCAGTTACCGTCCATATATGCCATCATCGACGATATAATCCAGATGGAACATGATAAGTGTAGAAAGTATTAACACGAAGCTCCAGCGTTGAGCTACTGCGATTCTGATGTTTGAAATAAGAAGAAATGAGGTAACCGTGGGAAGAGTTAAAGGTCTGCTGGGGTTCCCGTAGATGAGCACTGTGGGGCACATGCGCACAACAGACAGGCCCAGACCAACGATGAGCTGGCCACTGACCTGCAACCAGACCTGCGGGGGGCGGGGAGGATGGGGGGTGTTGGACAGAGCCAGCAGGCAGGCTACAGTCCAGCCCCTGTCAGTCATGACCACTGGAAATTTGTAATAGAAATGAAATAGATTGCAGGCCAGGCTAGCCATATTGGGCCCTGGCTAGCTTTCCAGGTGTAGGTTCAAGGTCACGACCTTGAGATCCCAGCTCAAACAGAATGGCAGTAGCTACTGTTCTCATGGGAGCTATTTCTCGTCTCAATGACTTTCTTATCAAACAAACAAAAAATGATTTAAATACTATGGATAAAACCGATGCACAAAAGGAAGCCAGATGTTTTTTGAGAAATTACAGAAAAAACTGGCATTCCAAAGAGTTGTTTGTGCAATCTTGAGTATATACATGCATAGGTATCTGTCTGAATATATCTACATGCATTTTGTGGAAAATGTAAAAGGATGATTTTCCCTCTGTATCAACTAAATTTCTTATTATTCATGTATCAATCCATCTCAAATAGAATTAGTTTCTTTGGGGAAAGGAAAGTTAATAATAAAGGATATCAGTATGAAGAATATCAATCAGCTTTGGCAAAATATGACATATTTACTAAGGACATAAAATACAATTCCAAATATTTGTTACCAGCTGTTAGTGTTTTGTGTGTGTATTTGTCTGTGAGACACATAAAGAAGGTAACACTTTTTTGGGGGGGGGTTCGGTCATGGGGCTTAAACTTTGGGCCTGGGCGCTGTCCCTCAGCTCTTCAGCTCAAGGCTAGAGCTCTACCACTTGAGCTACAGTGCCACTTCCCGCTTTTTTCTTTTTGCTTATGTGGTGCTGAGGAATCGAACCCAGGGCTTGCAAGGCAAGCGCTTTACCACTGAGCCACCTTCCCAGCCCCAAGAAGGTAACACTTTTAACCCTGAATTTACTCTCACTTTTTTTCACAGGTTATTCAGTTGAATTTTTAGCTGCTATTAAAATCTTGGACAAGCCAGACACTAGTAGCTCACTCCTCTAATCCTAGCTACTCTAATCTTGGCAGAGATCTGAGAAGCCTGGTTCAGAGCCGGCTCAGACAGACAAATCTGAGGGACCCTTATCCCCGATTAACCAGCAAAAAGCTGAAGTGGAGCTGTCACTCAATTAGCAGAATACAAGTCTTGAGCAAAGTAGCCAACTGAGAATGTGAGTTCCTAAGTTCAAGCCACAGTACTAACACAAAAACTAACACAATAAATAAACATCTGGAAAAAGATAAAGTGTTACACATTATAAAATTATATAAAATTTGATATTATAACATTTGAAATATAAAAATATCATTTAAAGTAGAATTATAAAATAATATAAAATTTATTTTGTTCAACACTGATATTCTATCACTGTAGCCACTCCTCCACTTCCAGCTTTTTGCTGGTTAATTGGAAATAATAGTGACAGGCTGGCTTTGAACCAGGTCCTCACATTTCACACTGCTGAGTAGCTAGGATTACAGGTGTGAGCTACTAGAACTGGCTTGTCAATGTTTAAAATAAAAGCTTCATATTCAACTCAAGGGGCTGGGAATGTGGCTTACTGATGAGTGCTTGCCTAGCATGCGGAAGCCCTGGGTTCCATTCCTCAGCACCACATACACAGAAAAAGCTGGAAGTGTTGCTGTGGCTCAAGTGATAGAGTGGTACACTTAAGCAAAAGAAGCTCAGGGACAATGTGCAGGCCCTGAGTTCAAGCCCCAGGACTGGCAAAAATATTAATTAATTAAAAATATATTTTAAAAAACCCTTAATACACCATGAAGAAATTGGGAGCAAAATGCAGAGTTGAAAGTTCACCCGTACTCCCCTGGTCTGCACGAAAATATCGAAAGATTATTGATTTGTAATGTGGCCAAGTCTGGCTGGTCTTAAATAAATTGTTTACAAAGTGAATCCCATGAAAAATGTGAATGCATAGACCTCTTAGAAGTTTGCTCAACTATAAAATGAGCAGCAGATTTCAATTTCCTCCCTGTCATCCATGAAAAATGAATTTTATTATAGAAAATGTTGTAAACCTAGCTTACCACTTTAAAATGCTTGTTTGTTTAGCATATTCTCAAAAACTCCACTTAGAAATTATAACATATTCATATAAATAAATTCTTACCCAAGTTCAAAAATTTGAAGTTTGATATTTTCTAAATCTATGATTTCCTAGACAAGTGTTAATTTTCTACAGTAATTGTTCTAAAGGACTGTCCTTAAATTTTATGACTGCATGTGCATTTAAAATTATTTATTATTTGTTAGCATGCCCAATAAAGACAATTTGACTACAATTTGATCTTGATTGAATCCCTAATACTACAGTAAATGTTCTATTTCATGCTACTATTTAAGGAATAGTAATAGATACAAGCCTATCAACTGAATGTAGCCCTTTGTTCTTTGTGTGTGTGTGTGTGTGTGTGTGTGTGTGTGTGTGTGTGTGTGTGTGTGTGTGTGTGTGTGTGTATGTGTAGGGGGGGTGTTGTGGGGCTTGAACTCAGGGTCTAGGGGCTGTCCTTAAGCCTCTTTGGACTCCAGGCTAGAGCTCTACCACTTGAGCCACAGAACTACTTCTGGTTTTTTGAGTGGTTAATGGAGATAAGAATCTCATGGAAACTTTTCGGGCAGGGCTGGCTTTGAATACAATTCTCAGATCTCAGCCTCTTAAGTAACTAGGATTACAGGCATTAGCCATCAGCATCTGGCTTATTCTTTTATTCTTAAAGAAAATAATCAATCTCCTCATGCTGATTATCTTAAGATTTGATAGTAACAAATGAAAACTTTTTCATACTTTAATAAACAACTTGAGCCATATTGTTTTCCTAGCATCTTAAGAAAAATGTGTATATAATTTCTACATTTCCTTGTGCTTTTCTAATAACTTATGTATATGAATGCTATATTTTATGGTATATTTGCAAAGCACTGTACCATATAGAGAACTTTTTAAAACAAGTTTATCAATTTGATATTTAAAATGGTCCAGTGATGTTGGGCAGTGTTTGCTGTATTATCTCAACTATGAAACTAGAGAAACTTCAGAAATAAGAACAAAATTTAGTACAAGTATCTACAAGTGATCAAGTTAATACTAAATTCAAACTTCTTAACTTGTAGAGGATACAGTTATTTTCTATGAAGGCATTATCACTTTAACAATTTTCATGTATGAATTACATGTTCTATAAGGATAAAGTAAGGAAAATCTTCATGTTTTCTAAAAAGATTCAACAAAACTAGTCTTCCTAACATTTTTAGTGTGGTACAGTAATTTTGTGTGAGGTTTTTGATTTGATTTGATTTGATCAAGAATTAAACATTAAATTTTCTTATTGGAAGAGTCATCTAATTAATGGCCAACTCTGCAACATAACTGCTCAATTTTACAAGCATGGATTGGAACCAAAGTTATATACAATGCTTTATAAGGTCTACAGATATGCCTAAACATACTGAAACCTAGAGAGGAAAGGAGAGGGGATATAGTCATAATATTCAATATATACATGCAAAGATGGAACCCAGTAAATTGAAGGCCTGGGTGGAGGAGAATAATGGAAAGAGGAACACTGATCCAGATGCACTGTACTCATAAATGCTGGCATGTTGAAGTGAGCTTCTTTTGTACAACTAAAGATGATAATAAGAAAAAGATGCACCAGGCACTGGTGGCTCAGGCCTATAATCCTAGCTACTCAGGAGACTGAGATCTGAGGATCATGGTTCAAAGCCAGCCCAGGCAGGGAAATCCATGAGACTCTTATCTCTAATAAACCACTAGAAAACCGGAAGTGGCACTGTGGCTCAAGTGGTAGAGCACTCACCTTGAGCTGAAGAGCGCAGGGACAGCAGCCAAGCCCAGAGTTCAAGCCCCATGACCGACCAAAAAAGAAAAAAAAGAAAAAGATGCAAGAAGTTAAAAAACAGAAAACAAAAAAACCCCCAAGCATCACTAGTTTCTAAACTGAGTTATGGGACAAGAAGAGGTTTAGTTGAGTCATAGTCCCTTGCATTTTTGGTTGGAGGAAGCCCCAAAGATGCGTTGAAGGCTTCCATCTAGCAGTGGGGAAAGGTTGTGTCTGCAGGCCCCTGGGGGAGAGGGTATGTGAACAAGCCTGGCTTGTTGGATTTGCTCACTTTGTAACATGATAACACATAGTATTGTCCACACCAAGGACCAATTTGGCATTACAGGACCCACAGTTGGCAAGGTGCAGACAATTCTCTCTCAGAGCCTAGGAACATGAGTTCCTAACACTGCCATCTGTGTCCTTGAGTGTCTGTCATAGAAGAAATGAGAACAAAACAAAAACTAACAATAATTCAAAATTAGTTTACACCAAAATTAAAGTAGTCCATTATCTTCAAATGATAACATAGTCTTTATGAAGAATAACTCTCAAAGTAAAAATCAGGGGACAGAGGCTCACACCTGTAATCCTAGTTACTCAGAAAGCTGAGAGCTCAGAATCAAAGTTCAAAGACAGCCAGGGCAGGAAAGTATATCTCACTCTTACCTCTAACTAACCAGCAAAAAGCCAGAAGGGGAGCTGTGGCTCAAAGAATAAAGCACCTGCCTTGAGAAAAAAATGCTACAGGAGATTGCACTGGCCCTGAGTTCAAGCCCTAGTACCACCAAACTAGATAAACAGATCAATTAATAAATCATAACAGCTTAATAAATAAAAGCATTAGAGAGATGTGTGAATTTCTTTAACAAAATCTGGTTCTCAGAGTGGAACAGACCTTCAACGTGACAAAGCATCACTCCTTCTATATTGGTGAAAAAGTTTCTGCTCTGTACACTGGTGAGAGATGGAAAGAAAGGAGACAATACACACATTTGATTCATGGGCCTCCTAGATTGATGGGTGGGATTGCAGGAGTCCTAGCAGAGTCTTGGATCATGGCTTGGAAACCAGTGCTATAGAAATGTAGTTGAAGTAAAATCATGTCTCATTTGGCAGTCATCTAAGTGAGTAGAGCAACGGGACATTAACAGGTCTTCCCAAGTGTGAATTTTCTTCTCTGGGAAATGGAAAGAAAGAAAGGAGCTGTGAGTCATGATACTAAAAGAGATGTTAAAAGGTCATAAAACCAACCATGCGATCTGTGGTGTGAGCCAGAGCCCGAAGCAGGCAGGATCAGTGACAAAATCTGCTCGAAAGTGTGGGAATCAAGCCAAAGTGTCTCCCAGATGCCACAAAGCCAACTCACCCAAAAGCAGGTATTGAATGTGTGGTTTCTCACTTCCCAAGGCTGTAGTCAACAGGGTCAGCGTAAAAATCCAACTGTGTAACTGTATTTTATGTTAAAGAACTAATAATTGGAAGTTATTTGGAGATGTGATTATTATGAGACATTAACCATTCTCTAAGATAGATCTGATAAGCTAGATGGACACTCTACCCCCTGTCAAGTCTGCATATTTTTCTTATCAGCAGAAAAGAAATAAGAAGTATGCAGAATAGAATAGAGACCATGTTAAAAGATCTAAATAAATGTAGAAATACAGGCACCTGTGTTTATGAACATGGTAATATTTGGGATTCTCCAAGAATCAATACGTTGATACCACACAATTTCAAATCAAATTTTAGTAGGCTTTTAGAAAGAAGTTTACAGGCTGAGTAGGGTATTTGTGCAGACACACTAAGGTCGTAGAGTACAAAATAATTGTGAATAAGGGAAAATTTCCAGGACTCAACTTTCTGAGTTCCAGAAGCATCAGCTTGAACAATATCACACTGGTCACAGCAGCAAGCTCAGTTCTAAGACTACATTAGTAATTAGAAGAATGTGAGGTGGTCAAAGATTACATCCTCAAATACTCAGGTCATTTCTTCCGTGGGATGAATGAAATATGGAGGAAAAGCTTGATTGTGCTTGAACTCAGGGCCTTTATCTCTCAAGGCTGGTGCTCTACCATGTAGCCACGCAGCTCCACTACTGGCTTTTTGCTGGTTAATTGGAGACAAGGGTCAGACACCTGCCATTTCTTAGACTCTTCATCCTCAGATCTTAGCCTCCTGAGTAGCCAGGATGATAGGCATGAGCCACTGGCCTGGTGGAAAAGTTGTTTCTTGCCAATGACTATGAATGCACACCACAAGAATCCACACTGAGAATGGTGAAGGCGAAGGGATTTATGCCAAATAAAAACCACGGAGAGCATTTCTATTCTCCACTGTTTATATGGAAAGGGATCTCAAAATGCATGGTCTATTTATGAGTTTTTGATATTTCTGAAACTTCCAGCTCACTGTCCACGACCAGGAGAGTTTTCATCACAGCTGATGTCTGATTGTCACTGAGATCTGGCTTCCAGCCACTTAAATATGAGTCCCATAGAAAACACACAGGGATGGAATGGGTAGTGGAGCTGAAGCAGAAGAGCGCCAGCTGTGGATGGAAAATGCCAAGCAAGAACGCGAGGCCCAGGATTCAAACTACAGTATTGGCCCAAGAGAGAGAGCAAGAGTGAGAGAGAGAGAGACAGACAGACAGGCAGACAGACAGACAGAGACAGAGAGAGAGAAGGGAGGCAGGCAGGGGGAGAGAGGAAGAGAGAAGAGATAACCGAAATGTGCCCTGTATTTAACAAAATGCTCTGGACTCATTCTAAGATTTAATCATCTCTCTTTCATTTTATCTATCTCCTTCCAAAATAAAAATGTTGTAACTCTACCTTTCTGTCATCTTTTGTTTCTTCTTTCTCCCAAATCTCTCCCTCCCCCCCCTCTCTTTCACACACACACACTTCTTAGGCAACCATCTTGATAAATAACTTTCCAATCACTCTCTAGTTTGATTCATGTGGTTGAATAACATGGGACAGACTGTAAAATTTCTAGTAACTATTTTGCTTTGCTTAGGGGTGTATATACTGTCTCATAAAGTTTTCCAAGCTACATTTAAAAAATAATAATAGCTGTTCTCTTAATATGATATCTATCAAGGCAATATGTAGGAAATGAACTTTACAACTTGGGTGGGGGGAATGGGAAAAAACAAGGGAGGGGGTAACAATGTCAACAAGAAATGTACTCACTACCTTATGTATGGAACTATAACCCCTCTGTACATCACCTTGAAAATAAAATTCAATGGAAAACAAAACAACAACAACAACAGATGCTGGAGGGGATGTGGCTAGAAAGGAACCCTACTGCATTGTTGGTGGGGGTATAAACTTGTTCAATCACTTTGGAAAGCAGTATGGAGGTTCCTCAAAAGACTCCACATAGAGCTCCCCTATGATCCAGCAATCCTACTTTTGGGCATTTACCCAAAGGATCACAAACAAGGCCATACTAAAGCTACCAGCATGACTATGTTTATTGCAGCATTATTTACCATAGCTAAGATATGGAACCATCCAGATGCCCCTCAGTAGATGAATAGATCGAGAAAATGTGGTATATATACACAATGGAATTCTATGCCTCCATCAGAAAGAATGACATTGCCCTATTTGTTAGGAAATGGAAAGACTTGGAAAAATTATATTAAGTGAAGTAAGCCAGGCCCAAAGAAACATAGGTCCCATGGTTTCCCTTATTTGCAATAACTAGAATATGTCTGGGACAAGTAGGAAAGGTCAAAAGCTATGTACATATGACCATATAAGATGATGTTAAGTGAAATGAACCCCAAGATAGGGACACAAGTGGTTTTTTCTTTCTTGCCATTGTTTCTAACATATTTATAAGGTACAACATGATTTTTTTGTTGCTTTGTATGTTCCTCCCCCATAGCATAACCCCTGTTTTCACTGCATTTGATGTTGGTATAATTTGGGGGGGGAGGGATAAAACAAAATATTTAAATAGGGATACAGATTGCCCCATTGCAACAATGAGATGCACAAGACACTATGTTGAAAAACGAACTTTACAATTTAGGTGGGGGTGGGGGATGGAGGTGGAGTGAGGGGAGTGGGGGGAGGGGGGAGTGTAGTTGAGGAGTTGCGGAGGGAAGGGATGGCAGGGGAAAAACAAAGGAGGAGGCAACAGTACTGGATAAGAAATGTACTCATTACCTTGCTCATGTAACTGTAACCCCTCTGTACAGTATTTTCCCAATAAAAAAACTTATTAAACAACAACAACTACAACAACAATGTGACAAAGGCTTTAGTCTCCAGTGAGGCCACGAAACCCTGGAGCCTCAGCACAGGTATGAAGCTCGCTTGCCTGCACTGCTGCCCTCCTCCTCTTGTCCTGTTCCTCTCTTCAGGATCACCCAACCCAGTCCACTGGCCATGCCAGTGTGCTGTGTGCAGACAGTCTCAGCTGCGCGAGAAAGTCGTCAGAGATGCTTCTTGTGATCCTACACATGGTACAACTTCCCAGTTGTTTCAGATGACAGAGGAAATGCCAGTGTTTCATCCAGTCGGGCTGTATTCCCACTATTTTTCTGATCCCTACTGAAATTCCCCATTTTCTAGTCTGTTCTAAGAGTTAGCTGGATACAAGTGAAATACCATATGGTTTGAAAAAAAAAAAAAACTCTTCATTAATTGTAGCTCACTTTACATGTCTCTGAATTATTCTTCCTAATGGGATAGATGATTATAGCTTAAATATGAAATGTCCCACAAACCCCTGTGTCACATGCATGTCCCCTTGCTGGTGGTGCTGTTTTCTGTGCGTATCTATGTCCTGCACTGTTGCACTCTCAGCGGTGACTGTAAGCCTGTTGTCAGCTTTGTGTCTGTCATCCAGAAATCTCCTTTAAAGCTTGAGCAGTATCAGAGGAAGAGCATCTGCCTGGCATGTATAAGGCTTCTTGTCTACCTTGCCAGAAGGAGAGAAAGGAGGAGGAGGACGAGGAGGAGGAGGAGGAGGAGGAGGACGAGGAGGAGGAGGAGGAGGACGAGGAGGAGGAGGAGGACGAGGAGGAGGAGGAGGAGGAGGCAGTGGTGGCAGTATTGCCTTTAATAATCCTGATTGGGATTTGCTTTGCTTAGCATGATCAATAAAATAACCTATAATGCCATAAAATCAGCAATCCTAAAGGCCAGAGAGCTTTGCTCCTTCCAATAGCCACTGTATCAATGGTCCAACAACTAGCATGAATTGGATGCATGGTTCATCTTAGAGGAATATATCCACATTGGCTACAGGGTCATTGCTGTAGAAAGTAGAATGCTACGCAAGTACCCATACCTACAACAAATCCAGCTATTACCCAGCAAACCTCTGAAGCTCATTTCCAGCATGAACTTGTATCCTTACTTCAAAATGCAGGGAAGTTTTATCTAGAAAAATGGGTTTAAAGTAAATTTACCTCTGAGTATGTACCTTGGGGTACAAAGAGAGGTACTGGGGTTTAAACTCATGATCTGTGCTTGCTTTTCTTTACTTGGCTGGAGCTCTACCATTTGAGCCACACTTCCAACCCAGGTATTTGATGGAAATAATCTCTTGGAGAGGCTTTGGATGATGGTCCTTCATATGTCAGTCTCTTGAGTGGCTAGGATTATGGGCATGGACCACCAGAACCCAGCTCTATGAGGTTTTTAAAATAATCATTAACATCAATCATAATGCTTCCAAAGTTCTGGACAATTGCTTCTGATAAATTCCCTTCTCTGTCATATAACTAGTATAAAGCATGGTCATCATAGATCATTCTTCAATTTGTTTTATTTTAACAAATGCATATGTAGCATAAAACGTATCCAAATAACATAACTGTCCACAAAGAAAATAGTTGCATAAAATAATAGTAATTTAAAAACTCTATAGCAGAGATAATATTTGTTCTTAAACACATAAATGACATTGCCAAAATATATTAATAAAATTAAATTTGCATAAAACCTTGATATTTTGGTATAACACAACTTTGATGAGTAATAAGGGAATCTAAATGGAAAATCCATGTTCTTTCTTGAAATTCCCAAGGAGAGTAAAACGATTTCACTGTTAAACTACTTCATTCACTCTAACTAATAAACCTTCATCTCTCAAGTTGATTAGCATACTGCTATATGGCTTATTTAAAAATAATCTTAACAGTTCTCAGTAGGTTTAGAAATAATTAAAATGACTATCTTATTTCTATGTTAGAGTATAATAAGTTGTTGGATGGGTCTTAAGGGCTGGGAATTGATATTGAAAAGACTTTGATTAGTTTTCCTCGATTGGAGAAAATACAGGCACATGGGTGGAAGTTTATTATGCTGTGCAAGTAGTTCGTTTATGACACATGCTTCATCATATAACATAATTCAGTTAAATGAGATTTGAGATTTGAAAAATGAAATATCTTCCTTTATTAAATTACCAAAAAAACCCTGCCTTCCTTGAATTGTTTTGTATGTGAAATACTGTATGGAGAATTAATTTAAGTAAACAGGGAAATCGTAGAATCTTTTTAATTTGATAGAGTTCTTTTCATTCCTTTGAAACACAAATAAACCAAAAGTTATATTGAATGCATTATGGATGTAATAAACTGAGTACTTAGATCTCAGATAATCATGTGTGACAGACAGCCGGGCGCAGGAAAGCAGCAAGAGAGTGAACCCTAGAGTTTGATCTTCAGTACACACACACACACACACACACACACACACCACACCCCAGAGACAGCGGAGGAGAGAGGAAGGAAGGAAGGAAGGAAGGAAGGAAGGAAGGAAGGAAGGAAGGAAGGAAGGAAGGAAGGAGGGAGGGAGGGAGGAAGGGAAGAGGGAAGGAGGGAGAGAAAAATGGAAAACATTCATTATTTATCAATGGATCGATCATACTTTTATCTATTAATATGGCTGGAGGTAGTTTCTTTAGCTTAAGAATGTTTATAGGTACTCTAAATCAAACAGCACCAATAGCAGTAACTCAAAAGTAAAAAGCTGAAAAGCCATCGTTTCCAACCTTTACTTGGCTGTTTTTGCTCAAGGCTGGCTTTTGAACACTTGAGCTCTGCCTACACATCTGGTGTTTTGGTGGTTAACTCATTAACAATTCTGCCAGGGTTCGAACCATAATCCTGGGTACCTAGGATTGCAGACCTAAGCTACAAATATCTTCCTATTGAAAGAGGCTTCTGTGGAGAGTCAAAGTGGTCACTAGCAGTCAGCCACCATAGCACGCTGTGGTAGTCCTTGAAAACTTCCACAAAAAGACGTTTCACTCTTATGCCAACCACGGTAGAGCTTTCCATTCTCTATTGGCATCTTCTTACAGAATAGCACACATGCACGGAAAGCTGGGCAAAGCCTACATTGGAAGTAGTTTTCGTTTTTATATTACATATAACATGTGTTATACATGCTATTTCTGTGTGTTGATATGTGATACATAACAGATCTGTTATGCTGTACAGAGATGAATGCACATACATAATGCATAATGTGTGAACATGCTCATACATATGCACGCGCACGCAGAGACGTTCTTTAACCTCACTGAACACATTGAGCGTTTTAAAATAGGTTGACCCATGTTTTGATCCAGATTGCATCCTTTGCCATTGACACTGAAATAAACACTTCCTGAGAATGAAGAACGGGGTTCTAAACTACGTGTTTCCACCGTGTGTGAACTGTTACAGTGTGTGTCTTCTCCGTCTCGAGTTCAGCTGCACCCTGGCCTGTCCCGGCAACAAGCTGGGCTCTGGAGCACAGCTGCCCACTGCGTGAGTGGGGTTTGGTGCCGGCTCAGATCCACGCAGGGAGGAAGGCCTGATTTTAGGGGTCCAGGTCCTGGCCACTTGGGACTGAGGCATGCCAGGGCCCAGGCTCACCCGTGGGGACCCCAGGGGTCAGGAAGGAACCCCCGCAGAAGCCGCCCCATCCCATGGGCACCGTCCAATGTCTCCTCTGCAGTTGGATCATTGTCCACGAGACCAGAACCTTCCTGCTCCCAGATCCCCACCTCTGTCCACTGCACGGGGGACCGCACACCCCACGCACAGACGGCACCTCGGTCGGCTTCTAGAACCTCTCTAAGCATTCCCTTGGCAAGTGACAAGATAACAGAAAACCCAAAACCTGTTCTACAAGACCCTGCACTGCTTGATTTCAGTTTGCATCTCTCAAATTGCTGCTTGCTTCTTGCATTGATTATTAACCACACACACATTTTATTATTTATGTATATATATATTCCGTATTTAACTTTCTTTTAAATTAAATAGTAATTTTCTCTCTAAGGGTTTTAAGGGTTCTTAGGAACAATATTTCACTCACAGAAAACTGCAGATCTGTTGGGAACATTTGCTGGAGACAAGAACGTTCTTTTATTGCATAAGTAATCATTTGTAAGTTTTATTTTGCTTGATTTGGGCTTGTTCCCCACCCTCGCTGTCCATGAGGTTACAATATAACCCTTCCATGTAAGCATCCATCTCCCAGTCCATGGAGTTACAGTATAACCTGTCCATGTAAGCATCCATCGCATCCGCAGCAGCCTCCCCTCCCACCATGGTCCCCCACAGTTTGGTCATACAGTGGTAAAAGTGCAATAAAAAACAAGAGAGCTACGGGGAGCCAGTGGCTCGCTCCTATGCACCCAGCTCTTTAGGAGGCTGAGATCTGAGCCTCCCAGTTTGAAGTCAGCCCAAGTGCAAGTATGGGAGAGTCTTATGGCTAAGTAACCAGCCAAAGGCCAGAAGTGGATCTGTGGCTCAGGTGGTAGAGCACTAATGTTGAGAGAGAAAAAAAAAACCCTTGAGGATAGCACACAAGACCTGGGTTGAAGCCTCAAAAGAGGCACAGAATAAAGAAAATAAAATATCAATCCAATCTGTGATTCTAGGCCCGAGTTTTCTATTTAACTCAATATCCCTTTGACATTAACGTGAGATTTTTCCTTACCAATTACTCAGCCAAACATGTTCAGTTGCTTTATCAGAAACTACTGGTTTATTTTTATTTTTTAAATAGATGATACATTTTTATGACTTTATAATTTTTGGAAAATATTTCCTGGTCTCCAGATATTCCAGTAAATGTATTCTAGTAAATATATTTTGGGGGTTCTTAGCATTTCTGTGACATATTATTACAATGCTTCCCTTCTTTCTCAGATCTTGGCAAGCCTGTCTTTCTTCTAAGTCTTCATAGCATGTGCTTGAAGTGCTCCTAAATAAAGCAAGATCAGTTTTTGTTTTTTGTTTTTTGTTTTTGTTTTTGTTTGGGGGGGCCTGAACTCTGGGCCTGGGCGCTGTCCCTCAGCTCTTCAGCTCAAGGCTAGCGCTCTACCACTTGAGCCACAGCGCCACTTCCGGCTTTTTTCTTTTTGCTTATGTGGTGCTGAGGAATCGAACCTAGGGCCTCATGCATGCAAAGCAAGAACTCTATCACTGAGCCACTTTCCCAGCCCAAAGATCAGTTTTTGTGTAAAGGACAAAGTCACAAGAAATTAGGGCAAGAGAATGAGAGATTATGTCCTAACACCCACACTAAATACCTGAGATGTCTAATACCCCCATTTCATCAACTCAAAGTCCAAAGAGAAAGAAGACAACACAGAAAGTATTTAGAAAAAAAATCTAGAAAGTAATGAACTTGTTTGCTTAGACTCAGGACAGGTGATGGTAATTGTCAATGTGCAAATAAAACAGAGAAATCTGCAAAGTGTTATGTGAAGCTTCAACAGAAGATGAAGGCAACAAATAAAAAAATAAAGGTGGAGTCTCCTGTGTATTTTTCCTATATATGCATATGTGTATATGGACAGTCCTATATGGATATATGTAGATGCCACTTGATACATTCATGGGTATATGTGCATATGTGTATGCCACCTGTATATGCTCATATGCATATGCAAATTGTGTGTTGTGCATGTGACTCCTGTATGTGTTACATGTGTATGACAGCTGCACATACCTCTTTTATATGTACACATGCACATGCTATGTGTACACACCACTTGTACATATGCAAATATATCTGCATATCTGTATATTTTCCTGTGAATGCTTACTTCTGTACATCTGCATCAACAAGCAAAATTATACCATATTTACAAATACAGAGCATATAGATTTACAACTTAATAAATGAAAAACATTATTTCCTTTAAGTAAAAATCAATCTAAAAGTGGGCTTTTAGGAGTCCAATCTTCTCCATTCCATGTCATTCATTCTAGAAGGAGCTATTACTATTTGTTTTTCTGACTGCATTATTGCAAATGTTTCAGTGACTGGTTTGGGAACACAACGTGGAATTTCAGACTCTAACTTAACCTTGGAAAAAGAACAGTTGGGTAAAGCTAGAGTTGGTTTTATTCTCTCCCTGTGGTGACGAGTGGCTGCAGTGACTTACCTTGATTGAGCAAATTCATCTCTTTTAGATGGCAGAAGAGGAGCTGCTTGAAGTCCTCAGGCTGACAGTATTGAGATAGAAAAGATCCTTGAATTTCTATTGTGCAAAATGTGCTGTACACAGAGTAGCTTTCAGAGTGCATCAATGGAAAGGAGTCACTCAGTGAAATCCAGGCTGGTCTATTCTTTTCCAAATAACTACACGAAATTAAGGTCATGATCTACAGATTCCGTCTATGTCCTGGCTGATTTAAGCCAGCCAGACCTGCAGAAGAGACGTGAGCTGACTTACTGATTGAAAGGTTTGAATAGATGTCAGTTCAAGAAGCTGGGTCTCCATGGCTGATGCTCATTCTCAGCCCAGCCATCTTTCAGAGAATCCACACTCAATGTTGAACTAGCTCAGAACTTAATCACTCTTACCAAAGTGGCCAAAGGCCCTGGATTAGTTTTTGAACCTCTTCAAGTGGAACACATGTCCATTTCTCCTGTCCATGTCTCTTGAGTATCTGACCTTGCTCTTAGTTTTGACTTGATTTTCTTACACATTGATGGATTCCTGGTTTACTGAGCAGTAGATTCTAAAAAGAGTGGTCATTTAAATAAAAGAATAAGTGGAAAAGCTACTGAGATGATTGAGTCTCAAGCTGAGAGCGAGGAATCCTTACATCATAGCTGAGCATCTATCTATAGCATTGGCTGCCATCCAAATGGGGATCCAGTCCATGTCCAGTCCTCTAGAAACTGCAGCCAAAACTGACATGTGGGAGACAGAAACTAACATCCAGGCCCTGTTATCATGCCTGTAATTCTAGCAACTCAGGAGCCTGAGACCTGAGAATCCAAGCCAGCCCAGGGAAGGAACATCTGTAATATTCTTATTTCTAATTATCCATCAAAAAAGTCAGAAGTAGGGCTGTGGCTCAAATGGTAAAGCACCAATGATGGCACTGAAGTGGCAAAGAGAAAAGGCTAAGGGGCAATGCTCAGGCCCTGAGTTCGAGCCCCAGGACTGGCAAAAATAGAAGACATAAAATAAAATGTAACAAATTATGAGACCAAAGTAATCATCAAATGAGATCATGACTCAATTACTATTGAATTCTGGTGGTTTTTAATTTATTAGTTGCGTGTCACTCACGTACAGTCTGCAGAGCCATTCTCATAGGAGCACATCCACACCACTGCCTAAGGAGCAATACAGAGGGGTGGAGCTGTGGGCATCAATGCTGACCATGTGAAATTCCTCCCTGAATCTGACCTACCTCTAACACCCGGCCCTGACACAGTGACCTCCTGTTCTTCGCACTTCTGTTTATCACCTCTGTTTATCAGGGCTGTGGCCCTTGAATGGGTAGTCTTTCAGATCCATCTACTTACCTTCTGGCAGGATCTCTTCTTTCTTCTTAACTGACCTCTTAGGTCTCTTCCACTACCCTTTTCCCAAGTTAGAGAGTGACTTGTATAAATACCAAATGGCTTTCTCCTATGATAATGTCTTCAGACTTTGCCTTGCCTTTATTTGGATTCTCTCAGCAGCTCTTCATTTCAGTGTCTTGCTTGAGCTGTGAGCACCAGAAACAAATGAATGCATTTTATTAGGACACAAAGAAAGGTGGAGACCGGAACTAGCCAGGCAGTGAGGTTCAGGTGGAGCTTTTATTTATCTTCACTGGCTCCTCTGAGGACATTAGCATAATTATGGCTCTCAGGTGGGCTTGGAAATGGGAGAAGGGACTTTTATTTTGAAACTGAAAAAGAAAGAAAAATAAGTGTCCCTGGGAGAAAAAGTTACGATTATCACAAAATACTTTGAAGAGTCTAGAGGACACTAAGGTGGGAATAGAATCAGAAAATCATTGTCTTATAAACACAATTATCTTTTTTTTTTTTTTTTTTGGTCGGTCGTGGGGCTTGAACTCTGGGCCTGGGCGCTGTCCCTCAGCTCTTCAGCTCAAGGCGAGCGCTCTACCACTTGAGCTACAGCGCCACTTCCGGTTTTCTGGTGGTTTATTGGAGATAGGAGTCTCACGGTCTTTCCTGCCCGGGCTGGCTTTGAACCGCGATCCTCAGATCTCAGCCTCCTGAGTAGCTAGGATTACAGGCATGAGCCACCAGCGCCTGGCCACAATTATCATTTTTACCTTTCTAGTTTTATCTGGGTTAATAGATAAGATTTGCTATATCATCATCATCATCATCATTATTATTATTATTATTATTATTGTGCTGGTCCTGGGGCTTGAACTCAGAACCTCGGTGTTGTCCCTTAGCTTTTTTCACTCAGGCAGTTACTCTACCACTTGACCCACAGTTTCACTTCCAGCTTTTTATTTTTATTTTTGGTAGTTAATTGGAAATAGGATTTGTACTAACCTTGGTGGGCTTTAAACCACAATCCTCAGATCTCAGCCTCCTGAGTAGCTAGAATTACAGGCATGAGTCCCTGGCTGCCAGAAGTTATATACCTTTAAAAATAACAAATATTTGACAAATTCAACCAGATTTCGTGAAAAGGAGTAGTATCTTGCTTAATTTCTCCTCAGTGAGATTTGTATTCACCTCGGGCAATTATTTCCAAGTTATTTGGCTACATCAAAAATTTGATTCCCAAAATATGACAGTTAATCTGCATGCCGTGTTCCAGAATTCTGTTTGCAGGATTCCCACAGACCAAAACCTGAGCACATTCAAGTCGTGTGCTACATGTGATATGATTGGTATGTATGACACTACTATTCTATGCAAAATTTGCCATTGTCTTTAAATCATCTCTGAATTTACGATAACTCCTAGTAATATGTAATTACCATGTAAATAGTTGCTATAGGTTATGTTTTTGGGAAGAATTCTGAATGTGTTCAGCATATCGTTCAGCTATTTTTGGCTTGTGGTTCAAAATCACCTTCCTTTAAATCCTGGGTTTTTCTCTTCCAAGGTATTGTTAGCTCATTTTAAATCCTCAATTATAGGGAAATCAGTGGCTTGGCTTATTTTCCTAGAAACTTTTAGGCAAGATGTTTTGATTTCCAGAATGTAACACCATTTAAGGGCAGGGGCAGAATATCTTTTCTAATATTACTTATCTTGAATATGCATAATATCTTGGAGTTTTTATAGTGCTGGGAGAAAAATGATAATTACCCAAAAATAACTAACCAGCTTATTACCTTAAAGTTCTCAAAACCCCTAAGTGTAGAAAACATGAGAGTAAAATAATAGTTCCTATGCTTAAAACCTGTTATTAATATCCCATGTTTATGCTTTCTAAGGAGTCAAAATTTCTCACACATATGCTCCCTGCTCAAACTTCATACATTTTGTTTAATTTTGCAAAACTTCTCATTAGCTCCAGTTACAAGATAGGTTATGAGTCCAGAATTTCTTTCTTGAAATTTTTTAGTGGTCTTCAAAGTATGGAAGAGTGAACAGATCTGTATTAATTTACAAAACTTAAGCTGATGGCTAGCTGGGTGCTGGTGGTTCACGCTTGTAATCCTAGCTACTCAGGAGGCTGATCTGAGGATGATGGTTCAAAGCCAGCCCGGGCAAGAAGTCTATGAGACTCTTATCTGCAATTAACCACTAGAAAACTGGAAGTGGCTCTGTGGCTCAAGGGGTAGAGTGCTAGCCTTGAGCTGAAGAGCTGGGGGACAGCGCCCAAGCCCAGAGTTCAGGCCCCACGACTAACCAAAAAAAAAAAAGAAGAAGAAGAAGAAGAAAGAAGAAGCTGATGGTGCAGAAAGGGAAGTTTAACATGCATTATGTTACCCATTTAATTTGCTTATTTTATAGGATTTATTATAACCTGTGAATTTGATTTATTTCTAGATGTCTTTCTTTTTTTTTTTTTAAGTGATCTTAGGGAATGAAGGTAGTGAATAGTAACAGAGCCAAGCTTTATTGTGTGGTTCTTGTGGTCCTTCTGAGACCAAGAATATTCTTCTGAGTTCCTGTTTTCTTCTATCAGCAAACCACCTGTTACTACAAATAGACACTTACAAAGTGAGTAGTTAATTCTCCCTTGCTTAATATGTGTAATTTCAGTAATTAATTGTTTAGAACACAACAATCATGTCATTGCTTTCGGTTTCTTTCTTTGTACCTGCTGATCTCAGCAAGCCACAAGCACAGAGCATTAGGCCACAAGTGCAGGTTTAGCTCCCCTGCCTGGAAGGGGTTGGTTAGCTTTGAACCATCCATGAAGCCATGCTCACACTGGACAGTCAACTCTGGAATACTAATAATCCTGTGAACAAATTCGGTGGACTGCCAACGGCTCTGGCACTGTGCCATGGCCGCTGTGTACTTTGAATACATAACGGATGAGATTGTGGTTTTCAAATGCATTCCCTGCTTTTATGGCTTCCTCATAATCACCAACTCTGCCAATCTATTCCTCTTGTTCAGCACCATCCAAATAAAGTGTGTGGAGTTTCCACAGGAGCAACTAAGTCCCAAAGAAAGACTCCAACATCTGTAACGGGAGTACACCTACAGCCAGCTGTTGGTTGTAAGTGAGTCTGTGTGTGTCTGTGTGTGTCTCTGTGTGTATGTAAATACATGACATGGTCACAAGAGAATGAAGTAAAATATAAGCATTATGATAAAAACTTACTCCTTTATTTCTAAGTGCCAAGCTCCGCCCTCAACAACTTACAAGCTCAAGCTCACATATTCCTTTTTTAGTAACTACTGGACAAAAATAATACTCTCCTCTGTCTCTGTCTCTGTCTCTGTCTCTGTCTCTGTCTCTGTCTCTGTCTCTGTCTCTCTCTCTCTCTCTCTCACACACACACACACTCATTCTCTCATTTATCATAGACGAGTAAATAGATTCCAAGGCTAGTAGTTGTACACTTCGAATTTTAACTCTGGAAGTTTGGCTACATTTGTGCAGAATTGACTCTAACAAATGCTTATTAACCTGTATGTGAAGACTGGAATATAATTTGCATTAATTACCCTGTACCTCTACTGTGTGTGTGTGTGTGTGTGTGTGTGTGTGTGTGTGTGTGTGTGTGTGTGTGTGTGTGTGTGTGTGTGTGTGTGTATGCTGGTACTTAGACTTGAACTCAGGACCTCACATTCTCATTAAGCTTTGTCACTCATGGTTTGTGCTCTACCACTTCAGACAAACCTCCACTGATGGGTTTTTGGTGGTTAATTGGAGATAAGAGTCTCATGGACTTTCCTGCCAAGGCTGGCTTTGAACCATGATCCTCAAATCTCAGCCTCTTGATTAGTTAGGATTACAGACATGAGCCATCAAGACTATTTTCATTGAATTATTTAAATATTTAAAATGTTTCTCAGTGTAGTGGTTTGGAAGATATATTAGATATAAAATTTATTTATATATGTAAATACGTGAATATGTAAATATATGAATACGTAAATACATATTCACATATATGTCATCGTATATACTTATACTTATTTTAATATTCATGTGTTTCTTTCCCCTGAGACCCATGGAGCTGAGAATTTTCTTTTCCTTTTTCAGCCCCTTCTATGTTTCCAGTTTTAATAAAAATATTTTTAATACATAAAAATGTGGATCAAATGAATGAGTCTGGGATATAAATCTCCCAGAGTGACTTGCAAGCTGCTCGTTCATCCAGTCAGTCATCTCTTAGATCACCAGGGAAACTTTCTTCTCCCAAACTCCGTTCACTATTCTTGTCCTCGGAAAAGCAGCTGCCATTGTTGAAAGAAAAGGTAGAAGGCAGGCCTGGAGGTGAAACTCATAAAAAATAAGCAACCAAGCAAGTAAAAAAAAGACAAACTTCTAAGTGTTGCTTTAGAACAGAACTCCATCACATCAACAAACTTTGCATTTTAAGGGGAAAATATTCCTCAGATCTTACATACAATAACAACCCCAGATAAAACTCCATGTTTTCTAAAAAGAAAAAAAAAACTCATGAAATACACCCATGTGTTGCTGCTCTGGAACACTATATGGAGGGAATTCACTCTTTTAGGGCTCAGGAGGTCACTTTGGGAGATAGCTGATGGATCTTGACATGGGTAACCCTAATTATCAAGGGGTAAACCTACTTCTTATAAAGTGGCAATTGGAAATGAATGAATGAATAAATAAATAAAATGATAACCAAGCCTGTAATCCTACCTACTCAAGCTGCTCAGATCTGAGGATCCAGGTTCAAAGTCAGCCCTGGCAGGAAACTTATTGAGGCTTTACCTTCAATGAACTACCAAAAACTTGTAAGTAGACATGTGGCTCAAGTGTTAGAGTACCTACTCTGAGAGAAAAGCTAAGGGACAATGTCCAGGTCTTGAATTCAAGCGTCAGTTTTAACACATACACCCCCAAATTTAAAATAAATTAAAAAACTATTGGATTTACTCAGACTTGTAGTGAATCATTTCGTTTAAGTATCTGGGACTATTTGGGGGTGAGGGAGATAATCAAGAATACCTTGTTGTCTTCTTTGTATTTGGTCTACAGATTGCTCCTCAATCATCATCAGCCAGATACCACTCTTTTCAAGACACTCTTTTCAATAGATTTATTTTGTGATTTTGTGATATCAGAAAGACCTATTCTCTTCTACTTCCAACTCTCTTATCGTTATGATTATTTTATGCTTTACACCAAAACTTTCCCCAGCATTCCATCTTTGTGTTGATAAATCATTGCTTATTTTTGGTAGATTATCTAGTACATGGTACCATGCAGTAGTTTTAAGTACCCAGAGGCTGTTTTGGGTGTTGAGAAACACAGGGTTCCTGTGAACAGTCTTTGTGGTCTGTTCTGGACATCTTTGGTACCATGTGAGGTTTTCCTCTTGAGGACTCCATATATCTTCCTGAGAAAATGACATTGGACTCTGAGTCCCAAATTTGTGCTTTCCATCTTTCGACCATGATTTCCTTGCTCATCTTCTGCCTCATTCTCAATACGTGTATGAGAGATGCATCATACGTGGACTCTGCCATTTCTCCACGTGGATTTTCTCTGTGTCCGCAGTGGAGTTTGCAAGCCAGGAGAACAGGATAAATCTGGAAGAGCTTGGCTGCTCACATCCTGCCAGCATTCTTAAATGCCACTATTTCCAGCCTGCCCACTCACAGCTGTCTACAAGCATTGACCAAAGGCATAAAGAAACTTTATGAGGAAGGCTCTACACCACTGCCTCGCTCACTCTGTCTCTATCCTTTTGTGCTTGCAAATGGCCTTCTTGAGTCGAAGCCTGCTCTACTTGGAGAGCTTTATTACAGTTCACACAAGGTATCAGGGGATATTCAATAACTGGACTTCTTTTTTTCCCACGGAGACTTCAAATCATACATCCTTTAAAGGGATAACGTGCAAGAATGACATGAATAAATCTGGGCAGCTCTACTGAAGGACATAAAAGAGGAACTGAATAAGCAGAGAGAAAAAAAGCCATTTTCTGGGATGGAAAGATTTAATGTTCTAAAGACATCTATTCTCCCCATAGTAATTTATAAATACAACTCAGAAAGTACTCTAAAGAACTCATCAAATTGACTGTAAAATTCAGCTGGGAGATACAATGTTAAGAATGTCAAGGAGATAAAAGAGAAGAATGGTAGAGAAATAGTCATATCAGATGTGTTTGTATAAATATGCATAAGCAAATCGATCAAGTAAAATGCACAACAGCCCCCCAAAAACTGGTAACAGTTGAAGGAAAGGCAAAAGAGATAAAGCAGAAGAGCAGAAAAACCAAACAGAAATAAACATGGAGATAAGGAAGTCGCTATACTAAAGACACCATGATTCTCAGTCCATTAAGTTAATTCAGGATGGGACTTTCTACTAATGTGCATGGGATAAATAAAATCAGAAAGAATAAAAATGAAAGTATATAAGTACATGGCATGATTCTAGATTATGAAAGAAGCTAGGAAGTAGGGCATCATTCAAGGAGTACGAAGTGGTAGGGCAGAACAGAGAATTCTTGTGACATCTGTTTGTAAACACAAAGCCTGGGAAGGTCTTCAGATCCACTGGTCTCCCATGAACTCATGGAGTTGTATCAGATAGAAGTATGTATGCAGTTAGGTTAGGACATGTTTATCAAGGACAAATGCCTTGTGTTAACACGCCACCAATGGATGGCTAAGAGAAAGCAACCTAGAAGAGCAACACATGGTTCGTCCATCATTTAAGTAGAGACAAATAGCACTACATCGGAAATCCTCATAAAGTCTCCACAAATAATGAGCCATTGATTCCAATGGGAAGGCCAGATCATCTGGGATGGTCAGTTCAATGTTTTCTTTTTCTTTTTTTCAAATGAATGTGTTCTGAGAGCCTGGATTAGTTTTTAACATACAAGAAATACATTATATTGGCTTTCTGGGTGTGAGTACTGTTTATTCTCTTTAACTCAATTAATAAGTGAGAAAATCCTTTGCTGATACTTGTCTAGTTAATAGAGTAGAAAATCTGTTTTGAGCACAAACTCCAGTTTGAATTTTGTGATTAAGTTGGAGGATTTTGTGATCTATGGTCTGATGTGAAATTTCTGCTTTTATTGTGTGGGGTGGTGGAGTAAAGAAAGGCCCTATGCTAGAGATGTGCTGCTGCCTCCTCCTCCTCCTCCTCCTCCTCCTCCTCCTCCTCCTCCTCCTCCTCCTCCTCCTCCTCCTCCTCCTCCTCCTCCTCCTCCTCCTCTCCTCCTCCTTGTTGTTGTTGTTGTTGTTCTTCTTCTTCTTCTTCTTCTTCTTTTTCTTCTCAATAAGGCTATTTTCTCTCTCTCTCCCCCCCCCCCCACCTCTCTGTCGCTCTCTGTCAGTTGTGGGGCTTAAAATCTAGGCCTGGGTGCTGTTCCTCAGCTCTTCAGCTCAAGGCTAGTTCTCTACCACTTGAACCACAGTACCAATTCTGGCTTTTTCTGCTTATATTGTGCTGAGGAATCGCAGCCAGGGCCTCATGCATGCAATGCAAGCACTCTACTACTGAGCCACCTTCCCAGCCCAGCTATTTTCTATTTTAAGTTAGCTTGGCAGTCTTTATGATGTTCTTGATGGTTCTCTATATCTAAAGGTATATTATTTTGTGTGAATATCTGTATCTGAATTCTTTTATCTAAGATCAGAGATTAATAGCTTTAATTTATTCAATAAATGTGACACAACAGGTAATATATTAAAAGACATATAACATAATGAGTGGAACTTTTGATCAATTCTAAAATAACACAAAGCAGAATGCAAACAATGGATGGATCTTATTTTTGATCCAGTCTGCTGTTTTTCTTTTGATTGGAGAATTGGGTCCATTAATATCTAGGGTTATTATAGGGAGATGTGTCATATTTTCTGCATTTCCTTGATTTCCTATATTTTGTTTTCTTTCTCTTCCTGTGTTTACTACATTTATCTTTTAGTGATTTTGGTCCGATATGTTTCTTTGATTTTGATTGTTTTCTTCAAGTTGTATTCCTCCCTTTAGAATTCTTTGTAATGCTGGTTTAATGATCATGAATTCCACTAATTTGGTTTGTCAACTAAAGCAAATGATGATTCCCTGGGCAGATCAGTCTGGGTTGGCACTTGTTGATCATCAGTGATTTTCAATGTTGCTGCTTCCATCTCTCCTTCTAGCCCAGGCCTGATCTTTCTGCTCTTTCTTTTCAAGGTTGTAGCAAAAAGCAGCTCAGGATGGTTCTGCAGGTATGAGATTCAGTCCATGCACTGTCCTGTCCACCTCATCTTACCACCAAAGCAGTCCACACAGGTGGAGCCGATGTTTCAGAACAGTACTGCAGGACTGAGTGCCACCAAGGCATGGCCTGGAGTGAGGGGTAGGGAAGGGAGGGGAGCCAACCCTGGGAGCCATGGATGTCTCTGTCAGGATTTGCACTCAGGCCTGCTGCATGGAGCTTGGAACTTGCCCTCAGGAAATGGAAGGAAGGAGAGCTTGGTAGAACTCATATTTATGTAACCACATATAAAATCACCTAAGGAAGCAGAAAAAAAAGATGGCAGTTTTACAGATTTACACATTTAGTCATATTTAAATAACATCCTTTAACGAAGAGAAGTAATTTCACTGCTCAAGAGTAAACAGGCTCACAAATAACTGATTTTCATTTCTTTTTTTTTCTGACCTTCAGATGTGCTCTGTGGTTTTAGAAATAAGAAAAAAAATCACCAAGTAAAGAATAACCTGCTATAGTCAGCAAGATTGCTGCAAGGTATGACCCAGAAATGGCTACGGTTCATATATCTACCTAACAATATTTAGTTCTTTTTTCACCAAAATGAGAGTAGTGCAAAAAATTCCATTACTACCAGGGTTGCAGATACCATTGATAAGAAAAAGAGAGGACATGAGGAAAGGGGGAATTGTCTTGCTGGAAAATTCCACAGTTATAATTGGAGACCTTTACATTACAAAAGGTATCAATAGAAGTTCCAACAGTATAGATGAATTATGAACTAATTATTTCTATGTGTACAAAACAGCAGTTACCCACCAATTATTTTTTCAATGCCCTGTGCAAAGCAACATGGAGAGTTTGCTTTTACTATATTAATGGAGGATTCATACAAGGAAGCAAAACTCAGGTAAAGGGACAGAAGTTGGATGATGGATAAAGTGTATCAGTATAATCTCAGAAAAAATACAGAAAAGTTTCCCCTAGTGCTTCAATAGAGAGAGAGCTCTAATTAGCATCAGCTTCTGTTGTAACATGTGTATAGTTCTTATGAGCTTTAACAATTCTCCCCAGTGAAAATAGCAGAACAAGTGAGAATGTCACCCCAAGAGAACTCTAAGCTATGAACAATGACTAGAGAACTTAGAACTTAGAACAACATTTGGAGGAATTTAAGAAACAATAACAATAATTAATAATAAACTAATTGTTATGAATAGGGAAAGAAGGAGGGAGACAAAGAAGGAGAGAAGGAAGTAAGGAAGGGAAAGAGAAAGCAGAAGAAGGAGGAGGGAAGGAAGAAGATAAGGAGGGAGGAAAGGGAAGGAAGGAACTAAAGAGGAAAGGAGGGAGGGAGGAACTCACTATGAATGGAGGGAAAGGAGGAGGGAAGGAATGAGGAAGAAGCTAGGGAGGTAGGAAGATTCTCATTTCTCAACATTTAATAGGAAATATACAACCTGTGCTAGAACATCAGTGCACCATGCATCTCCCGTGATGACACTCACCACACTGAACATCAGTATCATGATTTCCTCCTCTGATGATTACTCTCACGAGCCTATAAGGCCTTCTTTATGATTTTTGCCCCAGCTGCCTCCTAGGGGGTAAGTGTGTGAGTGGAGTGAATTCTCTCCTGTTCACACTGATATGTGTGAGAGAATAATCCTTTTGGCCTACCAACTGTCCATAAAGTAAGATACTGTGTTCCAGAGATCATGAAGGCGTCTGCCCATGTGTCCCTTATTGACCGAAGATGGGGAAGAAGGACTGCATACATCTTCAAACTTGAATCTTCTGCCCCTCTGACCTCACTTGCCTGGTGTCAGGGCCTCAGATGCACAATGTCCTAGTTTCATTTCCAATAGAACAAAATAGGAACAGTGGTGGACTGGCAATCAAACAATGGCTGGGTGGTGGCTCACTGGTGCACTCCTAGCTACTCAGGGGCTGGAATCAGGCAAATCAGGTTAGCCTAGGCACAACGTTCACAAGACCCCACTGACATCGGTAAAAAGAAGGCGAGACAGTCAACCCAGTTATGCCACAGGATGAACAAATAAGAAGACGGTAGCAAGCTGGAGCAGGCTAAAGTGGGAAGTCCATTCAGAAAACAGTGACACTAACACTGGTCTGGTACAGTGCTTCCCTAGCAATGGCAAGGCTCTGCGTCCAAAAACAAACATAAAATGAAGTCATCCGATTGCCTGAAATATCCCAATCAGCTTCTCTCAAGTATCGCTGTGTCATTTACTAGAATGTTTACGCATTTACACATTTTTTTTTTTCATTGTCTCCCTCGTAGGTGTGAGCCTCATGGTCAGAAAGAGAACGAGGAGCCCTGGGCTGCTGGAAGAATACAATTAACCGACATGGGCTAAGCCAATTTGTTGCCTTCTGCTCAGCTAATTGACAAAGGAACTCAGTCAAAGAAGAGAGCAGATGCCTGGGAAGGCTGCGGTCTGCCATTCTGATTACAACTGCGGGGGCCTCTCTTTCCACGTGCTTTACCTGTATTGATGTTTTCGCGTAATCAAGGCTGGATACTGTTTCCTTTTCATGAGTAATCTGGCCTCTGGCAGATTACAGGACCTGGGAGCATTAGGCTTTATTTGAAGATGGTTCCATTTGCACAAGAAGTACCTCAAAGGGCAGGGGAATTCACTCTGCTGTCTTTGGTGAGAGGAAGAAGCGAAGTCAGCCTTTCTGGCCTTGGATGGCTTCTGTGTGGAAGAAAGTGTTAATGCAGCTCTGGGGATGGACACTCCAATTGGATCCACAGCATTTAGAATGTTTATGGGATACGAGGGGAAAATACTGAAACAGAAGTAGAAATAAATTATGATGTTATTTAATTAAATGGGTGTCTCACTATGCTCTGGGGACTGCATATGACAATAAATAGAGTGTCTTGTCCTTACAGTGCATTGTGAGGGATATAAATCAAGGATTTTGGTTTTCTTCTGGGAAGAAAAACATTGACCAATTCTTTACCAACTGTCCCTAAGGGCCTGGTTGCATGAATTCCTTACTAGCATGCTTCATTATTCTAGAAAACATGGTTTTGAGGCAGCTCTGCTCCATTTGACATCATCTGTCACCTGTTCTTTGTGGAAAGGTCTCTCCTGCCTTGCTCCTCACACACCCTGCCAGTCCCTTTCAGTCCCCTCTCTTCTATCTCTGCACAGTTGAATATTTCCTAAGGTTGTTTTTTGGTTTTTGTTTTGTTTGTTTTTATTTTGTCGGTCACAGGGCTTGAACTCTGGGCCTGGACACTGTCCCTGAGCTCTTTAGCTCAAGGCAAGTGCCCTACCACTTGAGTCACAGCACCACTTCTGGCTTTCTGGGGGTTAATTGGAGATAAATGTCTCACAGAGTTTTCTGCCGGGGCTGGCTTTAAACCCTGATCCTCAGATCTCAGCCTCCTGTCTAGCTAGGACTATAGGCTTGAGCCACCAGTGCCTGGCTCAAAGTTTTGTCCAAACTATTCACCATCCTGAAAAAGTACTCATTCAGGATTCCTCCCCAAATGACTCCTGAATAATTGATCTTTGGTGCGGTGTCTTGCAATGCATGAGGAAATACAGCTTCGAAGAGCTGGGTTCCCTTCTGCCCATGCTTCCCCTCATGCAAAATCCATTCAATGCCAAATGCCCAGCTTTCCCTGCATGCAGTCTTTTCTCAAGTCTAGCCAACATGCATCAGACCCAACCATGCTTCAATCTCTAAAAATACAAGATTCAAAAATTATCTCGATCACGAATCGCTGCTGGGCACAAGTGTATCATGCCTGAGATGCTAGCTACTCAAGAACCTGAGATGTGAGCATCTCAGTTTGAAGCCAGCCTGGGCAGGAAAGCCCACCCAACTCTAACCATTACCTACCAAAACATGGCAGGTGGAGCAAAAAGGCAAGGGACAGCACCCAGTCTCTGAGTTCAAAACCTAACACTGGCACAAAATGAAGTGAAAAAGCCTTTGCTATGTCTGTAAGGATGAAAAGTCAGCACAATAAAGCTTTAAATATGAAAAATGCATGCATACTGGTGCAATAATTACATTGTTAGTCACCAAACACAGCATACTTGTGAACCTGTCTTCAAATTGCCCAAGTGCTTGTAGGACTCACTGCTTTTGATACCGTGCTGTAGTCAGTTATTCAAAGCACCAAAACAACAACTCGTCCAATCTTTAGTCTGTATTCTCTATAGCATTCTGTAATTTCTGGTAAGCAAATGGTTTTATACATCCCCAAATACCCTGTGCCTTCTGCTCTTTTACAACGACTTAAAAAAAAAAAACCTTACTGTGCCACCAAAGTTCTGACTGTAGGCCTTTCAAAACTTAATTCAAATTTAACCATTTGTATGATGCCACTAAAAACTAGTTGTATGGAACTATTGATCTTCAATAAATACAGAAAATGATCACCTGAAATTTTCATTCGGTGAGTGCATATTATCCTGTACAATCTTTAGCATTTTTAGTTAAATAACACGTTTAAATCTCTCTGTCACTATTAGTTCCTGAGAGATATTCAGAATCTTTTATAAATCTTTTCAATATATTTCAAATAATACCTTGAATTTTACCTTGAAGATGGAGATTTAATACATGCTATTGCTGACATTCTTGATCATTCAAAATTTACACATAGTCCCTTAATATACTAAACAGCCAGGCATTGGTGGCTCAAGCCCATAATCCTAGCTACTCAGGAAGCTGAAATCTGAGGATCATGGTTAGAAGCCAGACCATGCAGACAAGTCCCAGAGACTCTTATCTCCACCTAACCACCAAAAAGATTGAAGTGATTGAATTGAGCTTCAATCATGAAAGAAGGAGACAAGGCTCTGAGTTTAAGACCCAGACAGCACACACACACACACACACACACACACACACACACACACACACACACACACACACACACACACACACACACACACACACACACACACAGATACACAGATACAATAAGAAATTTTTTAATATTAAAAATTGTTTTATTTATTTATTGCCAAGGTGATGTGCAGAGAGGTTACAGTAATGTAAGTAGGGTAACAAGTACATTTCCTATTTTTAAACGGTGATTTGATTAAATGGAAACTACTGGGAAATGTCCCACCACATCTCTGTATGTTGTACCGGTGGAACGGAGCAAAGTGTTACTTTGTGTAGAACAAAATCCATTTAGATCTAAATGAATTTACAAAACCATGCTGATTACAAAATCATGCTAGTAAAGCACTTAAATATATTTATAATTCCATGAAATTTACACATCACCTCTCTCGAAATAAGGTATCCTTTTTGAGACATTCTTACCAAATGCATGCATTTTTATATAAACATTACTGTCAAACTTTTATACTAGAAACATATAGAACCATGCAAATGAACATCTACAATAAAGTGAAATAGACAAACTGGAGTGTTCCAAATGGGCCTTCCAACTCTTTTTTTTTTTTTTTTTTGGTTGGTGGTGGGGCTTGAACTCTGGGCTTGGGCACTATTGCTCAGCTCTTCAGCTCAAGGCAAGCACTCTACCACTTGAGCCACAGTGCCACTTCCTGTTTTCTAGTGGTTTATTGGAGATTAGAGTCTCTTGGACTTTCTTGCCCAGACTGGCTTTGAACCATGATCCTCAGATTTCAACCTCCTGAATAGCTAGGATTACAGGCGTGAGCCTTGGGCGCCCGGCTAAGGGCCTTCCAACTCTATGTCAACATAATACCCAGAATATTCTCCCAGCCAGTAATGTCACGTGAATGCAATGTAAGGTCTAGGGTAGAATTTTAATTTTCAAAGGTTAAGAATATTGTGAAATGTCTTTGTTCATTTTTGACAGTGTTGGATGGTTGAAAGATTGCAGGATGGAAGGAATAGGCAGCAGCAGACATCTCCTTTGCCACTGCTATGTTGTGAGGAGCTGCCATGTACATCTTTAAGCCCTGTTGATGGTCTCCATACTCTCTGGGCACTTCCATTCTGAGTATTATTACAGAATGTATAACCTGAGTCATCTCTGTTCTGAGCTAACAGGATGCAGGCTCTCTTGACTCTCACACTCTGCAGTTGCTGCTTCTCCAGAGATCATTTCTAAAAAGTTTCAGACACCTGACTCAAGACATTTC